>NC_142009.1:178393464-178725964 GCF_049901735.1 Notechis scutatus
CACCCAGCACAGATAAACTCCGTGGCTAAAACACTAATTACCAGAACCAAACGCCTGGCAGACAAGACACACATTAAGGCTGAACTATGCACCCTGACTAAAGTACTGACAGCCAACGGCTTCCACAAAAGCAAAATCACCAGCTTGATCCACAAAAACACACTGAAACATAATAGAGACCCAGAAGATGAACAGACCTATGGAACAGCTGTCCTGCCCTACATAAGAGGTACTACAGACAAAATTAGTAAGGTACTACACAGACATCACATCAGGACTGCCTTCAAAACAGACAGAAAAATAGCAGCCATCCTTAGCAACCCCAAAGATAAAATTGACCTGGAAAACCAAGGCATATACGAAGTCCCCTGTGCATCATGCCCGGCCACATACATTGGACAGACCAATAGAAGAATAAGTACCCGCCTGGATGAACACAAAAATGCAGTCAAAAAGCTGGAACACACTTCCTCACTAGTCCAACACATGGAAGCTACAGGTCATAGCATCAACTTCAATGGCACCAAAACCCTGGCCACTATGGAAAACCCTAGCCACAGAGTCATCAGAGAAGCCATAGAGATTGAAAAAGACCAGAAAGCATGAACAGAAGAGATGATTCCACCAGGCTGTCAATCATTTGGAAGCCTGCACTCACAAACAAAAAAAATATCCACACCACAAGCCAGGCAAACACCTGGGCACAAACAGATCCCCCTGATACCTCCAGCTCAAACACACCCCAACCAGGCACCCAGATGAAACCCAGCTTCCTAACTAATGATAGCCGTCCATTTACCCAAGCCAAGCTGCACTAAAGGCCTCCATTAAAGTAACACAATGCTGCCAGCCAATCAAGATACAAAAAGAGCCAAAAACAGACAGAAGATATCAGAGACACCCATCAAGCAGAACATAGCAAACTCCGAGACCAATAAACACAGACCAAGACTCCCAACCAATCAGGATGAAGAAAAACCATTCTGGCACAGCAATAGGCTGCCCCAAATTTAAATCTGAAACCACTGTAAAAGTCTGACACACAGACGGACACAATACAGAAGCCTGATGATGGCAGATGAGATTCTGCTGAAACGTTGCTACAACTTTAAAAGAACTACAATGACGTGGGAAAATACCGAACCAAGCCGAACACCATATATATATATATATATATATATATATATATATATATATATATATATATATATATATATATATATATATATATATATATATATATATATGAAGTATCTTGGTGACGTTTCAGCTCCATTTACTCAGAGCCAAGCCGCACTAAAAGCCTCCAATACAGGAAACACAATGTTGCCAGCCAATCAAGACAAAAAAGGCTACAAAACAGACAGAAGATATTAGAAACACCAATCAAGCAGAACACAGCAAACTCCAAGACCAATAAACACAGACCAAGACTCCCAACCAATCAGGATGAAGAAAAAACCATTCTGGCACAGCATAGGCTAGCCCCAAATTTAAAACAGAAATGTCTGTGAAAGTCTGACTCACAGACGAACACAATACAGAAGCCTGATGATGGCAGATGAGATTCTGCCAAAACGTTGCTACAACTTTAAAAGCACAACTATAATGATGTGGGAAAATACCCGAACAAAGCTGAATACCATACATATATGTGTGTGTGTATGTATGTGTGTGTGTGTTTTCTTATGTTTTCACGGGTATTTATATATATAGTATTTAGGTTTCTTCGGGTATTTTCCCACGTCTTAATATTTGTGTTTTTATTATAGCGACGTTTTGGCAGAATCTCATCTGCCATCCTCAGGCTTGTGTATTGTGTTCTTTTTAATCTTGCGTGTCAGGCTTGGCAGCCATTTTTTGTTTGAATTTGGTGCTGGTTTTCTGCTTTATTTGAATGGTGTTTTCCTCATCCTGATTGGCTGGGCGTCTAGGTCGGTTTTTATTGGTCTTTGAGTTGCTGTGTTCTTGATTAGAACAAACACAATGTTAGACAATTGGACAAAACACTATGTTGCCAACTAATCAAGAGCACAGCAACTCAAAGACCAATAAAAACCGACCTAGACTCCCAGCCAATCAGGATGAGGAAAACACCATTCAAATAAAGCAGAAAACCAGCACCAAATTCAAACAAAAAACGGCTGCCAAGCCTGACACACAAGATTAAAAAGAACCCAATACACAAGCCTGAGGATGGCAGATGAGATTCTGCCGAAATGTCACTATAATAAAAGCACAAATATTAAGACGTGGGAAAATACCCGAAGAAACCTAAATACTATATGTTGTGGCTCTGATTCCTCAGCCTGTGCTGTCAGAGGAAGAGGACTTGGAAGATGAGGAGGAGGAACTGGGAATGCCTTCCTCCCCAGGACCTTCCTCTCTGGCAATGCCTTCCTCCCTGATAATGCCTCAGGTTTCATCAGACAACCAAGAGGAACAGCCTGAGATTAATCAGGAGGAAGGCATATCGGAGCAGCCCCTGACAGGGAGTCAAGAGGAAGAATGTTGGCTTGATCCTAGGCAGCGTCGTAGGGAGAAACGTGAGCAGCAACGTAGGAGGCGTGGGAGGGTCAGAGAGTGAGCTGAGTCATTGAGCCACACCCCACAGGGGATAAAAATGGATGTGTTGTCGGCTGGAACTTTGTATGGGACAAAGTTTAATCTTACTTCAGGTTTTTCGTTGTGAATGATTCTTGTGGTCTGCCTTGTAATTCTCTGTGAGTAGCTTTTTACTTGTTATCAATTTGGACTTGGCAGGCAGAGTGTGTTGGAATGCCAAGGACATTATCAGTTCCAAAGAATTAACTCTGTGAAGTCCGAGTCAGCTTGCCTGCCTGTGTTTGTGTGAGTTTGTACTCTTTCATCTTTTGGGAAAGAAGAAAGGAGAGACAGAACAACTATATATATAAATACCCGAGAAAACATAAGAAAACATGTATATATGTATGTATGTATGTATGTATGTATATATGTATATATGTATACGCACACACACACACAGAGAGAGAGAGAGAGAGAGAGAGAGAAAGAGAGGAGAGAGAGAGAGAGTTCTGCTCTGTTCTACTAGATACATGGAAATTGGTTTAACAACAAAATGAACAATGGATTCCATTAAATATTAGTAACCTAAGGAACGCAGTAGGTGTAGAAGGAATCCTCTTTCGTGTAAGCTAGTCTCCAACCAGGACAGCCTCCAAGCATATCTATTATTTATTTATTAAATATATACAGCACCCATCTCACTATCCAAAGCAAGTTCTGGACTACATATCAATATGGACTTCCAACTTCTCTGAAATTTTCAACCATAGCCAAGCTAACTACGAAATTCTTGCTTTGTTATGTCTGGACAGTGCCCAGATTGGGAGGAAAAAAAAGCTGTTCTAAGCAATAGCGACTGATGTTCTCCCAAGAGACAGGGCAGAATAATGAAAGCAGCAAGTCCACCTCTTCTCAATTTGCATAATGAAATTAAATGCGCGTGCACAGTGATGGTCCAATACTGCTTGCAACATTTTGGACAAAAACAGCCAATTCCTATAGGCAACCTTAAATATGGACCATTTATACCTACTTCACAAGACACTGTTCTCTGCACCATTTCACAAAGAACAGAAGAGATGTCTGAAAAAGAAAATGTAGAAATGTAAATAATATAAAGTAGAAACTGTGCTCCCACCCTGCATGCATAATCCAGATTTAATAATAACTTCTATCTTAAAACAATGCTGACGAGTACTTTTGATGTTTCATTTCTTACACTGAAACATGGTAAGTTAGACCCAAAGGTGCTTTTGCAAGAGGCAACTGGACTTTCTGGTTTTTCTTTGAAGATGTTTTGCTTCTCATCCAAGAAGTTTCTTCAGCTCTGACTGGATGATAGGGAAGAGCTGAAGAAGCTTCTTGGATGAGAAGCAAAACGTCTTCAAAGAAAAATCAGGAAGTCCAGTTGCCTCTTGAAAAAGCACTTTTGGGACAACCATGATCTGAATGACTAAGAATCTCCATAGATAAGAGTTAGAGCTATTCTTGCAAATGTTATCTTTATATAAAGACATTTCTTTCTTATAAACAGACTAATGTAAAATGTGCAAAAAAGTGATGTAAAATGTGCAAAAAGGGTGTTTCATATTTTATTAGCTGTTAACTTTCAACAATGTAACCTTTGAAAGCTTTTATTTTTTAACAATCATTTCTCCTTAATTGCAGCTTTGGGGATGGAGATTTGTGTTTCTACTTTGGTGTATATATAAATAAGATGACATGAAAGGGGGAACAACATTGAAAATGAGTTTAATTACAAAGCCAATTTGCTTCAGTGGCATAAAAATTAATATTAAATAAATTTAAAGCATGTGGCTGCTAAGCTAAGTCCCAAGGAAATGGGATGTCAAAAACATGAAATGGACTGATTCTTCTCCCACAGGCAAGTGCCTCCAGAAAAGATCTTGCAGCCCTTAGTGCACTAAGCACTGTAAAATGTTCATAGAGACGTCATTATGTTAAGTTTACCAATTTAAGCCACAAAAATCCAGAAGATTGCTAGATGGCAGCCAAGATATCAGGTGTAAGAAATCAGGAACCAGAGTTGTTCAAATGAGTACAAGTTTATTTCCATGCTAGCTCTCAACAAGAACCTGAACTACAAATGGTCAAGGCAAATTGCAGAAGGAAAGAGTCAATGGAATTCAAGGAGGGCTAGACTTAGATCACTTGTGGGTGCGAAGGGACTCGGGATTGATGATGCATTTGACCACTCCCTTGGGCTCACTCTGGTCATCTCCTACACAAGATATAGATAGATAGATAGATAGATAGATAGATAGATAGATAGATAGATAGATAGATAGATAGATAGATAGATATGTTATGTCTCACCTATATTCACAAGTGAGAATACAGAGTTCCACAGTTCCAAACATCCAAACAAAACAGAAGCAGACTAAAAAAGGGTTAACAGTACTTATTCCAGTCCTTGGCAGACTTCCCGGAATCTGTCTGGTAATTCAGAATGTCCATAAATTACAAAGGCCGCTCCACACGTATTCTTTCGACACATCAAACACTTTGCTTCCAAGCAAAGTTTGAGAATCATCACGCCTCCTTAAATCACCTGGATTGGCATGTCAATCTCCCTAATCAATGTCTGGCTTGATGCCTCCCCTCAGCTTGACGTTTCAGTCTCCTCCTAGTTCTGGCGTCAAGCCACGATCTGTCAGCTTCCCCACTCGAAGCCTCTGACTCATTTTGTGGATCAGTTGCTGGCATGAATGAGGTCGAAGGTTCTGGGGAGGACTGTCTCTGTGACAAACTCTCATCCCCCTGGCTCACATCTGTTTCCTCTAATAATTCAGACTCCACATTCACAGCAGGCTCCAGCCTTCCATCTTCAAAGTCATCAGAGTCAAAACTCCCAGCAGGATCGATCCTTCCAGTCACAACATATATATATATAACCTAGCTAAACGCTTAGCAAAACAGCTACAGCCCCATGCTGAAACAGCAGCTTCACATGTACAAAACTCATAGCACTTCTTGGAAATGATCAAAGATCTACACGTGGAGCAAGAAGATCTGCTTGTAAGTTTTGTCGTGGTTTCACTATTCACTCAAGTCCCGATAAAAGAGACCCTTGAAATCATCAAAAATAAATACCAACCAGCTAAACACCTCATGGAACTAACAGAACACTGCTTAACCAACACATATTTCATATACAAAGGACAAAGATACAAACAAATTGAAGGAGCCTCTATGGGATCACCACTGTCACCTGTCATTGCAAACCTGTTCATGGAAGAATTCAAATCCAGAGCCCTGGCCAATGCCATCCTCAAACCCAAACTATGGTTAAGATACATCGATGACACATTCGTGATTTGGCCCCATGGAAAAGAAAACCTAAACAATTTCCTAACACACCTAAACAGCACACACCCCAAAATCAAGTTCACCATGGAAACGGAAACAAACAAACAACTACCATTCCTAGATGTACTAATCTACAAAAAAACAGATGGCACACTAGGACATACCGTATACCAGAAGAAAACACACACCAACCGCTACCTCAATGCCCAATCCCACCACCACCCAGCACAGATAAACTCCATGGCTAAAACACTAATTGCTAGAACCAAATGCCTGGCAGACAAGACACACATAAAGACTGAACTATGCACCCTGACTAAAGTACTGACAGCCAACGGCTTCCACAAAAGCAAAATCACCGGCTTCATCCACAAAAACACACTGAGACATAATGGAGACCCAGAAGATGAACAGACCTATGGAACAGCTGTCCTGCCCTACATAAGAGGTACTACAGACAAAATCAGTAAGATACTACACAGACATCACATCAAGACTGCCTTCAAAACAGACAGAAAAATAGCAGCCATCCTTAGAAACCCCAAAGATAAAATTGACCTGGAAAACCAAGGCATATACGAAGTCTCCTGTGCATCATGCCTGGCCACATACATTGGACAGACCAATAGAAGAATAAGTACCCGCCTGGATGAACACAAAAATGCAGTCAAAAAGCTGTAACACACTTCCTCACTAGTCCAACACATAGAAGCCACAGGCCATAGCATCAACTTCAATGGCACCAAAACCCTAGCCACTATAGAAAACCCCAGCCACAGAATCATCAGAGAAGCTATAGAGATTGAAAAAAGACCAGAAAACATGAATAGAAGAGATGATTCCACCAGAGTGTCAATCATTTGGAAGCCTGCACTCACAAACAAAAAAATCTCCACACCACTAGCCAGACAAGCACCTGGGCACAAACAGATCCCCCCTGATACCTCCAGCTCAAACACACCCCAACCAGGCACCCAGATGAAACCTAGCTTCCTAACAAATGATAGCGGTCCATTTACCCGGAGCCAAGCTGCACTAAAGGCCTCCAATAAAGGAATACAAGGTTGCCAGCCAATCAAGATACAAAAAGAGCCCCAAAACAGACAAAAGATATTAGAAACACCAATCAAGCAGAACACAGCAAGACCAATAAACACAGACCTAGACTCCCAACCAATCAGGATGAAGAAAAAACCATTCTGGCACAGCAATAGGCTGCCCCAAATTTAAATCTGAAACCACTATAAAAGTCTGACTCACAGATGAACACTATACAGAAGCCTGATGATGGCAGATGAGATTCTGCCGAAACATTGCTACAACTTTAAAAGCACAACTACAATGACGTGGGAAAATACCCGAACAAAGCTGAATATATATATATATATATATATATATATATATATATATATATATATATATATATATATATATATATATATATATATATACACATATGTTTTCTTAAGTTTTCGCGGGTATTTATATGTATGGTATTCAGCTTTGTTTGGGTATTTTCCCACATCATTATAGTTGTGCTTTTAAAGTTGTAGCAACGTTTTGGCAGAATCTCATCTGCCATCATCAGGCTTCTGTATTGTGTTCGTCTGTGAGTAAGACTTTCACAGACATTTCTGTTTTAAATTTGGGGCTAGCCTATGCTGTGCCAGAATGGTTTTTTCTTCATCCTGATTGGTTGGGAGTCTTGGTCTGTGTTTATTGGTCTTGGAGTTTGCTGTGTTCTGCTTGATTGGTGTTTCTAATAAAAAGCTACAAAACAGACAGAAGATATTAGAAACACCAATCAAGCAGAACACAGCAAATTCCAAGACCAATAAACACAGACCAAGACTCCCAAGCAATCAGGATGAAGAAAAAAACCATTCTGGCACAGCAGTAGGCTAGCACCAAATTTAAAACAGAAACGGCTGTGAAAGTCTGACTCACAGAAGAACACTATACAGAAGCCTGATGATGGCAGATGAGATTCTGCGGAAATGTTGCTACAACTTTAAAAGCACAACTATAATGATGTGGGAAAATACCCAAACAAAGCTGAATACCATACATACATACATACATACATACATACATACATACATACATACATATAAAAAAGTTGAGTCTGTGCTTGTATAAAATGGTTCCATTTCTCCAGCCTTTATCTAGTAGCTCTAATTAAACAGGTTTTCCCATCCCGTCCAAACAGATGCATTATTAACAATTACTGGTAAGAGGCTGGTAAGATACATGTAGTGATATTTTAAAATGATAAAAGAAAGCCAACCAGTAGGAGGAATGGGCAACGTTTGAGGCACAAAATGTGAATCACTAATATCCTGAATATTAAAATAAAAGCTCTCTCTGTCATTCCTTCACATCAAGCTTTGTTTTGCGTAATGGATTTTCAGGATTAAAAAAAAAAAATCCTCCGGAGATATTTTTGTGAGATAATTTGAATGAATTACCCAAACCTACTCCATTGCGGCACAGCAAGAGTATGAACAGAATCTAACAGAACAGGATCCAGTTTTCTTGCATTGAAAATCAAAAGAAAATGAATATCTTTCTGAAAGATGTAACCAACCCTTCCTGCCTCCAATATATGTATATTTAAAATTTCAAAGGACATTTGGGGCATTTGCATCTGTAAAAGGTAGTTTCATAACAATAAAATCCTTGTCTAGTGATAGCCAGGTCTATAGAGTGGGGGCAGGAAATCTCAAGTTACTTCTCTCAGAAACTCTCTGGGTCTATACACCTTCAAGGACCGTCATCTTCTACACACCTCCTACCCTTTATCTTCCGGGGAGATATTCACCTGGTATTCTCCCCTTAACCCCAGTATGTGAGAGACAGGGCTTTTACAACCTGTGCTCACTAATTAAAAAAGGGGGGAGATGGGGAAAATGGAGTAAACCCTCCTCTAATCTACCTCCATGGTCCCGTCCCATTGTGATGTGTAACTAAGAGTTTTGGTGTTAAAACATATTTTTTACAGTCATGAAAGTATGGTACATAGTACAACCAAAAGATCTTGGCAAACAAAACCTTTGTCAATGCCAAAAGAAAATAGTTGTACTAGCCCGCCTTTTGTGAGTTCATTTCAAAAGTCGGTCAATTGCACATAACTAAAGTGAAGAAGTCTTGAACAAGGGACTCCAGGAATGATCTAAGCATCTAAGCAGGTTCATGGAAGTACAAGCAGTCTTACGGAATTCTTAAAGGATTTCAGAAGTCTTTCAAGAAATAGGACAGAAGCCTTATAGCTGTTCCGCAACTGTGAGAAATGATCAAAACACCAAATCTTATTTCAGTGCTGGGTACCAAAGGAAGCTTCAGAATAATTTTTAAAAGAATTAAGTAATTGATGTGTTTGTTCATCCATAGTTATCATTCAAGGACTCCAGTATCAAATGATGACTTTGCCTGCTGTTTCAGCCCAGGATCCCAGATCACCTGGCAGAGCTCTCACATGTAGTCAAACAACATTCATTTGGCCATGATAAATCAGGATTTTTTATAAATAAGTGCTCTGAATTTTACTATTTATGGATCATACTACAGGTTTTAGGACATGCTCCATATAAGTACAAAAAAGAAAGAAAGAAAGGCTGCTCTACAGCCTCAGGAAACCAATATTTTTCCTCTGTCCCAACATCTCCACCATCCTGCTCCCTGCTGAAATGTACATAGCAGTGTGTTTCTCTTGTACTTTTTTTTTTTATTATTGAAGTGACTGTACTTTGCCCCTGGCTTAGATTTCACAGTCATGCAGTTGGTGGGGAAAAGAGCACTTGAAAGGACTTGTGAATTTTAGCCTGTAAAAGAAAAGCCAGCAAAAAGGGGTTGAGTTTAATAATGTATTGGGAATGGCTTGAAATTGAACAAGTTGAGGTGGGACTTCATGGTACTTATGGCAAAACTAAAATGGTGGGGTGGGGGGGAATAAGTTACAATGTTCAGAATGTTTGGAGAAGATGACACACATGTTTCTGCGTGGTTTTTTTTTCAAGCCCTGTTCCTCTAGGTCTAAGTAAACAAATATATCTATTTTAGAATTAAAATACAATAGAGCTGGAAGGGACCTTGGAGGTCTTCTAATCTAGCCCACTGCTCAAGCAGGAGAACCCATACAATCTCAGACAAGTGACTGTCCGGTCTCTTCTTAAAAACCTCCAGTGATGGAGCACCCACAATTTCTGAAGGCAAGCTGTTCCACTGGTCAATTGTCCTGTTAGGAAGTTTCTCCTTAATTACAGGTTGCTTCTCTCTTTGATTAGTTTCCAACTGTTGCTTCTTGTCCTGCCCTTTGGTGCTTTGGAGAATAATTTGACCTCCTCTTCTTTGTGGCAGCCCCTCAAATACTGAAATACTGCTATTATGTCACCCCTAATTCTTCTTTTCTTTAGACTAGCCAGATCCAAAACTTGCAGCCGTTCTTCATATGGTTTAGTTTCCAGGCCTTTGTGCCATTTTATGGCACATTAATTACTGTAACAATAAAATTGTATTTTCTTGCCAGTGTCAATCATCAAATGGGAGCTTTAATAATGGTTAATTGTTTAAAATCTCAAAAATCTCTACAAAAGAAGGTGAAGACAAGCAAATCAGATTTCCCAATATTGATATGCATGATCAGCTGAAATCTGAATCTTTATAATATGGGAAGATATTTTTTGAAAAATGCAGTTTATGTGGAATATTGACATATTGCTCAAATGCTTAGGACTGAATATTTTTAAACAGATTTAATATTCACACTATAAGGCTGATCATATTAACATGGCTACATACAACAGATTCAACTTTCATACTTTATCTAGAGATAAAGTAGGTAAAATATATTTATCCATTTCATCTCTGCAGGAAGAACAGCAGGAAAAAAGTCAGACTCACTTATACATAAATACTTTTATTAGCTGGATACCCATGCTTTGCGATGAAACTTCATTATTGGGCTGTGCAGGAGAAATTTGATTCACCATGCATTGGCTCAGTGGTAGTCGGTGATTGAAACACATAAAGGAATATCGCTCCCACTGCCTTGAGCCCAGAAGCAGTTCCATAGGTATCACTTTTTGGTGAGGTACCAACATGTAGTACTGTAAGGAACCCCAGACCACTCCTGAGTGAAGGAGTGGAACATCTGCCAGTTTGAACTGAGGTAACGGAATGTGAGGCAACTGGCAGTTGGAACAGAGTTCTTTTCAGGTGGGGAGGGGAAGTACAACTCCTTAGCATCAGAGCGTGTTAATTATTGCATAAGAAACACTAATGATCTTATGGTCATTTCGAAAAATCCTTTCTTAGCGAGCACCTAGAAGCCAAGAAGAACATACGTGCCAAATTTCAAGATTATAGACTTTACGTTTCTGGAGATTTCATGATGAGTGAATGGTAGTTGGCTTTTATATATATATAGATTTTGCCATAAAACTTGATACATAATATGTAACACAATCTCAGTAAAAAGCTCTATGAAGCTTAGTTCCCAAAGTTTGATCTAGATCAGACAGAAAAAATGTTGGTAGATGTTTTCACATTTGAGAGTGGTGGTGTTTGTCATGGAAGAGGAAGCAATCTGACAAGCTGGAAAAAAAATCCATTGACTACCATCAAGAAGTGCAGAAAATTCCAACATACAGCTGGCTCCAGATCCATTTTATGACTGTACTCAATAATGATATCATTTACACAAAATTGAAGCAGTTCTGGTTGAGACTCTCTGGAGAACTAGTTTGAAACTTGAATGTGCAGCCTAGGATCCAGACTTTATTTTATATGCCCAAGTGACATCTACAGGACAAGTTTCATCAGCCTGCCATCATCACCAAGACTGAATTATTCATTTCTTATTCCCAACTTTCTTTATAAAATCAGAAATGTTTACAGAGTTGGTTGTGTTGTGCCAGTCCTGATCAGTAAAAAGTGTCAGAGATTATTAAGTGTTAATAGTGAGGAAACCACTCCAGCAGACAATAGGCTTTCTATTCACACTGTTAATGGTGTGAAGAATTCATTTCAGCAGTAAAATGTCACTTCTATTAGGGAGTGAGATTACACTCATGAAAATAGAATGAATACAGTTGCCACTCATTTTCCCTGGGTAATATTTTGAGCTGGTCTATATAGACTGAAGCAAAGAGGGGGCAAGAACCGACAACCACATAGTCTTCTTCTTGTTTAAAGAAACGTTGTTGATTGTTGTTTAATATAAATATAAAAGCTGTTCAAATTCAACCAAGCAAACCCTTCTAGAAATCTTGATCACTGCATCATCTTAAAATAGGATTCACAATTTTCTATTGATTTCAGAAACAGGTTTTGCTTTGTTTCCTAAAGGAAATAGCGGAGATCATTTCCACAAGCCTCAGATTTTTCTGTCTTCAAATGAGGACTATGGTAAAGAAATTGTCTAAAATTGATATTTTTGTTCTAGCTTTTAAACCTTTTGTTTGGCATTTGTGCCTTTGCTAAACTTTCTCTCCCTCCCTCCCTCTGCCTTTGGAGACTTGGCTTTTAGCCTCTCTCTTCTTTTATAACTTCTGTCTCAAGTTAGCAATTCTATTTTTCCACAAGCCAACTGGTAGCAAATGATATCGAGGGATTAAAGTGCTGACACAACCTCCTCCCCCCAAAAAAGTATATTCTAAATTCCACTGCAGCAATGTGTTAAAAGTAAATAGCACCTTTTTGAAAATGGAGGTTTGTAAATGATTTCAGCCTCAGCAGTGGCAACTTACACACTGACAATTGACTGGATGTGAATTTTATACTCTTATTTGCTTCCTTCTTAGAAGTGGGAAAGCACTGTTACCATAGTAACTGTCACATCAAAAATAATTTGGACAGGAGATATATACACTTCTTAACGTAAAGGTACACACCAATATAGAGTGAATTTTCCATGATTACTTTATAGTAGTCAGCTTTCTCTAATAGAAATAATCTCTTTCATTTCTTCAGATCAGATTCACCTATAGCTTGTATAGACTTAAGCTTGAGATCCAATTAACCATTATTCCTCTTCCAATGCGGCTTCTCAGAGGCATAGGAATGATAGAGAAGTTGATCACACCTTTCAGGACATAATATTTAACTCTAGTTAGCAATAACTGTGGTTCATTTCAGCTTCAGTTATTTAACCTTAAACACAATAGAATCTATTGTTTTCCTTTTGCTGAGCTATGCTCTTTTCTGGAAATGTACAAAAAATCAAACTGTTCTTTATTATTTCCTTTTTACCAATCCCTCAAGAAGTTACAGTACTGGTGAAGGAAGATTTCAGAAAGGATGGTAAGAAGCTTTAGAAATTAATGTCCATAGCGTCTTCCTCACAGCCCAATGAAAGTGTTATTCACTAGTTCTTGAGCTGACAAACTATACGGGTATAAAACCTGCTGCTTCCATCTACTCTACCAGATCTGACAAAATGTTGTTCTTCTTTACAATGTACAAGGATAAGAACAGGAATTAATAAATTCCCCCTGCTTTCTTTCTCTAATCACCTATCAAATGTCAACAACTAGTAGGAAAGTCCTTCTCCTTAATATGGGATGGGTCTAGAAGCAAGTTCAGACAGATGCATAGACCAGTAGATTAGTCACCTATCAAAATCTGCTGCTTTAACTAAGTGCTAAACAGATGCTTTTAAAGGGAGTCCAACTCTCTGCAAACCGGAGTTAATCACTGAACTCCCATTGTGGGGGAAAAACACTTTGCTTTCTCAATAGGACATAAACTAGGACTACTTGATTTAAGTTGCAAAAATTCAGATGACCTTTACATGGCACCAAAGAGATCCAGGAAACCTTAAGTCTTAGCCTCTGTCTAGTGATCTTCTGGAATTTCTTAACATAGACTAATAGCCCTGACCTAAACAATTAGTTTTATCTAGCAACGTTTCCTAAACAGAACTAGGTTTTATCTAAGGCAGGGGTTTCAAACTCATGTTGTCACGGCAGCGTCACATGATATATCAGGACTTTTTCCCTCTTTGCTAAACTGGGAGTGGCCAGCATGTGATGTATGTGATGGGCTTGGAGTTTGACAGCCCTGATCTAAGGCAAGTAGTTTAACTGAATGATGGTTGCTAAAATAGTCAAATGATTTCCTATGGTCTCTTTGAATGTTCACTTTAATTCAGTGTCCCATATTACACAACAGAATGCCTTTCTGTTTTTTGTACCTTTCAAAGAGATCCACCAAAGAGTAATGGGCAATTACTGATTACTAATAATTATAATAATAATAATTATTATTATTATATTATATAGTAATTATAAATAATTACTAATTATGAGTTCTTTGTGTCTCTTTGCTACCTGTTGACCAGATGTTTCAGCCCAGATCCCACAGCAATAGTTTTAGAAGAGTGTTAAATCAATTAGACTCATGAATGGGTTCAAGAAATCTTTGAGGGTTTATATCCATTATTGGGGTCTGACAGCAAAACTGTTCCTGAAACTTATTTCATTGTGACAGAAAAAAATAATCATGCCAACTTCAGATGGGGGAAAAAGCAATGGATGACATTTGTTACTTCTCAGAAAATATCAACATATAGGAAAAAGAGAGTCACGGAGAAGCTCCTTTAGGAGCTGAAATATATCTTTGCATTGCTTGTTTAAATTTCTCTTGGTTTTTCTTTTCCATTTCCAAATCATATTTGAAAATGGACCTTTTGGCAGGCTCCTAGAGGAAGGCTTGTTTTGATTCTAGGGAATGATTCTCAACATGGCAGTTCTTCGGCAAAGGAATAGTTCATAGAGAGATAGTTTGCCAAGTACAAATGCCATTTTCATAAATTAAATTCTCAGAAAACACAACAGGATGTACTTCAGCTCATGAGAATTCAATCAGAATATTATTTATAAAGAGCAAACAATGATTATTTTATAAAAATGAAGCAGACTTTATGGAGAGTGCATGTGATGTATTAAAATCAAGTCGAGACAGATGCCAAGTGACACTGGGATTAACTGAAATCACAGTGTTTTCAGGCTGCATTCACAGCTTCAGTTCTAAAGTTGTTTTGTCTTTTGAATCGTGATATTCTTCACACCTTGATGACTTTGATGAGGTTCCAAATCAGTGACATGACATGAGACTTTTCATATGACCCATCACTTCATCTAGTCCAGAAAGGATATTTAAACACATGGAAGTCACATAGAATCAATGAAATTTTTTAAATGTTAGGAAATGGAAGACTCGATGCATGAAAATGTTATTTGGAACATTGGGAAATGCTATTTGATAGTGTTTGAAGAGCCATTGGGGTAATTTTGTGGAGGGTCTCCTCCAAAGGGACAGTCCAAAGCAGGGTTTTCTCGAATTGTGTAATATTAAAAGTCTTCACTTGAATAAAGGCAATTTTTGGTCACTAGAATTTGTCCCTTGATCTTCATCAGGATTTTTTTAAGAGCTTCCATGGTCTGAGAAAATGTGAAAAGTCATGCTGTAAAGTTCTCCCATTTATGTTAAATGGCCCTAACTCTTCTACAAGGCTCCTTCATGGTATAGTATGAAACCTTAAACCCATCGGCACCAAAGCCAATAAGAGATTTTTCATCATATACTAAAATAGGCTTGAAGGGTTTTTTTTTCTCCTACCTACTCTTTACTGGGTTTCCTGAGCATCTATCTAGAGGAGATAGGGATGCTCCTGACTTCAGATCTGCCATGATACTATAGGGAAATTTATGTAAAGTTATAAATAATTTCAGAATTCCAAGAGTTGCTGAAAAGCCAAGAGAATTCCAGGATCTTGCCAAAAGACTGTGATACTCAGAGTCAAGGAAACCTTTGGGGCCCCAAATTTCAGTTTATGAGGCTTAGGAAAGTCAGGGCACCATTGGCTACCAGATGTAGTGAAGTAGATGCAGTCAGTTGGTTCATTGTTCCTCAATCTGGGATAGTATTCATCAGCACTAAAGGTGTAGCCAGACTATTATATTATCTCCAGATTGGGATGGCTGAGTCTCAGTGATACAAGGAAACATGATAGCTACACAATTAATTCTTTTGCAGACTTATGTATGACTGAATAAAGCTGTGATCCTAATATATTCAATTCTTTGTGCCTCATCTTTTTTTTTCTTCCTGCATTGTAACTGCATAATGCCTAACCATACATGTGACATGAAGGTCTTAGCACCCCATCTATCTTCTCTACAACAGAGCTCCATTCTACTTCCTGCCCCATGAAATCAATTTCCCATTAAGAGATGTGGGTTAGCTGCCAAAGATATAATGGAAGAAAGGTAAGAAGCATAAAGATTTTCTCGTTTTGCTTTTCTCCTGTATCACTCACAACACACCCAAACCATGTTTGTGAGCCACAAGCTAAATGATTTGCTGTTCTCCAAACTCTAGCCTGAATCAGTGTGAAGCCTTCTTAATTGGGCAATAATAATCTGAGTCATAGCCTCATATGTTGTTTAGAGCGACACCTTTCAAATGAATATCATGAGCCAAATGTATAATAAAAACAATAAAACTGGAAAATGCAATAAAAACAATACCTGATAGAAATTAGAAGAGTAGACACAGCAAAGAAAAGGCAGATGGTGATTCTTTATTTGTAATGCTTGTCTTATTAACTCTAAAGAACAGAATGTGTGTCAATGTAGGAAATCTTAGAACTGAAACAGCATTATAGTACACTATTATTATTATTTTTAAAAACACCATTCTAACTATATGGGAAGAAAGAAGTACCTTTTTCAAGCATTTTGTCATCTACTTCACTTCAGTAATAAAGGGGTAATGATGACCGCAAGCAATTTTTCATCTAATGACTTCCATAATTTACTTTTGTTACATTCATAAGCCATCTTCTTAAAAATATTTGTCACCAAAATTAACTGCCTTTTAAAATTCTGTATTCTTCCCAAAGAATGTCCCACTCTTTAGATGTCCATAGTAGTTCATTCTTCTTGTAAGAAAGAACATTAAATGATTAATTGACAATGTTGAATTGTTAACTGGAGATTTGAAAATGTGACTCTTTAAGAAACTCAAAGTTATAACTACATGGTCTATGTTTAAGGACTATGAATCACAATGCCATTGTAAACATTTTGTCCAGCTTTTCCATTTCAAGAATTTACTTTCCCATCTAAAATCAATCAACAAAAAACCACAACATTGATTGTAGTGATGTAGCGACAACAGAAATCACCAAATCTATACCTTGTAGGTGAAATGTAATACAGGAAACCCAATGAATAAAGAGATCCAAGGAAATAAATCCTTCATTCATATTTTTAGTGAATTTGTCACTTTAACTATTGTTTTTATTTTGGTGTTTTATGTTGAGTGTTCCAAAAGCAAATGATACTATTGTAATTATTGACTTTTGAAAAGTCATTTTGAGCTCTGTAGCGATAAGATAGGTTTTAATTATTTTTGATTATGATTGTCTGTGGGTGTGTGGTGCGTGGTTGGGTGTGCATAATGATTATATCAATGTTTTTATGCAGACCCTCTTTAGCTTTTCTTTAGAAGTTGCTCCAATAGAAAAGGTACAGAGATTCTGTGGAAATATAGCATCCTTGCAGTTAGAGTAATATGTCTTCTCTCTAGCAGTCTGCAACATTTCTGACCCTGTGTTTCAAGACACCAAGAGAAGACCTCAAAAGGAATTTCTCCTATGTTTTCCCCCCCAAATAGTGGTATTATTGCTACCACTTATGACATTCCTCTTTTTGATAAATTTTTGGAGAATGTCTCCTTTCCCTTCTTCCCCATGACCAAAAGAGTTGGTCTGGAGGCAGATGGCATCATAATGAAATAAATAAACAAACAAATAAATAAATAAAATAAAATAAATATTTCTTATTAATTTTTAGAGGTAAAATCCATTCCTACAACCCATCTACTGTTATATAGCTACCCATTAAAACAAGAAAAACAAAAGAGAGCTAAAACTGGTTAATTTTTATTGTGAACATTTAGAATAGCTTCACAATAAAGCTATTTGCATGCTGAAATTAACTTTTTAAATTATTAATGGCCCTGAACTTTCTCTTACATTAATTTTAGTTATTTGACTGTATGTAATCATCTTGTTCATTAGCAGGTGCCTCAATAGGCTTTGATCTTTAGCTAATGCATCATCCAATAAACAAAAGTAAAAGAAAATAACATTGTGGTCTTTTAACAGATCCAAATGCAGTGTTTGACTTAAGACTTGTAAGAGCCACCACATGTAATCAAAAAAAGAGATTAAAAGCAGTGAAAGAGATGCGAACACCTCAGGAGTCTTGATGCTTGAATTCATTTAATCAGAATTCATAGAAAGTTACTGGAGGGAGAAAAGAGCATTAATCAGCATGGTGTAACACAGAGAGGTTTAGTCCCAGTTAGTGGTGGGAGCAGTAACCTGTTTAAGGTGCTGCACACTGAGAAAAACAGGGGATTTTGCTGTGAAATAAATGAGGTTTGAGACTCTCAGCTTGTAAGGTGAGTGTGCTATAGATCTGCAGAAGTACATTCTTAAGAGCCAGATTGAGTCTATTTATTGTGGCAACATTTTAAAAGCTTCTTATTCTTAAACATAAATGCCTTCCATGTGGAAGTAGATAATGCCATCTTCCCCAGAATGTTTTAGAAGGAACCAATAGATTTATCTGCATGCTTGCCAAAAACAACCACAAATCAGTGAGGCTGTGCTGTGTTTTATACACTTTTCCATCTAGAAACATTGTTCTCTAATTACTGTGTTCTGACTCTTTAGTTTAGCACTTTTTTATTTATTAAGAAAATGTATAAGGCCACCCAACTTACTGCCAGTGATTTTGGGTGGCTTAGAGAAGTAAAACCCCAAATACAAAACCAATAATAAACATTTATAATAAACTCTGGCACAACAATCAAAGAAACCACTTGATGAATTCTCTATCACCCTGGGATCCCCAAGCCCACTGGCAAAACATTGTCTTTAGGGCCTTTCGAAAGAATATCAAAATGGAGACCAATCTTTAGCTTGATATAGGAATTCCAAGAAAGCTTTATCATACAATAAATTTGAACTACTCTCTTGCTTTGATACAAATGAAAAGTTTAGACAAATCTTCCTTTTAATGCTGGAAAGAAGATAAATGTAATTAAGATGAATTTAGCTCCAAGTTTTATTTACATTTTGAGAGGATTTCTTATGTTTATTTCATTCTGTTATTTAAAATGACTTTATAGGGTACTCTGCAAGATTTTCACTGTGTAAATTGCAAGAATCAATGAAAAAGCATATTTAACTTTCCACACTTTCGGATTCACTATTTGGAACTTACTGGTCACTGGCTGGAATACAAAATTTAAAAAATCAACTCCTTTTCAGATGCAATTTTAGAAATATTAGACTCCTAGAGCTTCTCAAATGGGATTCCTATTTGTGCAGGAATCAGTTTCAGTATTTTCCCCTAATGCCATTATATACGTATGGAAAATATTGGAGCACAAATATAATTTGGATCCTTTTATCCATGAAAATCTCACAGAATAATTTAATCTGAGATCAAAACAATATGGGGATTAATCAACCTCTCTTTACTTTGGATGTACTTAAAGCTGAGAAAACCGTTTTTAAAACTTTTGCAGAATTAGTAAAATAAAAATCTTTAGCTTGATTACACTTAAGGAATGATTTTTCATACTTTAGTCCATGCACCTTTGGGACAACCATGACCTGGATGATTGGCAATCTCCATACACGTTTGCCTTTGAAGGTGAAGATTCAGCTGGTGCAGAATGTGATAGCACAGGCAATTAGCAAGGGCTGTGCCTTGGTACATTTGACACTATTGCTTTACATGCTGCATTGCTACTGGTATGCTTCTGGGTACAATTCAAAGTGCCCAGTAATCACCTTCATGGTTTCAAGCCAGGTTACTTATGGGATCATCTTTTCCCAGAGAGATGATCTTTACCAACTCCATCCAGTCTGGCAGAAGAAGCATGCTCGGAGTCCAGCTAAGGAGCGTTGGCCAGCAGGGCTAGAAGAAGATTCTTTTTTTAATCATAGTACCCACCCTCTGGAATAGCATCCCTCCATAAATTAGATTTGGCTCTGTCTCAGTTGGCCTTCTATAAGGCCTAAAGATATAAGTCTGTGCTCAAGCCTAAGCCTGGATGTGGAACAGAGCCCATTTCTGAATGTTTGTTTATGACTTAATGGTTTTTCCCCAAACTGCTATGATTTTAAAAAATGTATATGTTTGTTATCGTTTTTAATATTGCTCGCTGCCCAGACTTATGTATGTGAGATGGAAAGCCATATATATCTACCAAATAAATACATGAATACCATATAAAAGAATTCACAATGACTCCTAAACAGTAGACTTCATTCATAGGAAATTGAAGGAAATTGATGTTAGTTATTAATATGACCTCTGGAATAATCAGATTGATAGCCTTAGCCTGTTAAGCCAGTAGAAGTTTTCTTGAACTAATGTTAAAGATTTAAAATGGGGTTAACATCACAAAATATTTTTTCTACTTATTGAATGAATCTGAAGTTTAATAAGAGTTTTTGCAATACATATGAGTTGATATTAATTCGTACAATCTGGTCTTTGTGAACAACGTGACCACTAGTTAATGTCCCGCCATTTGTATGGACTACTTTTTTCATCTAAAGATAGGACTAGACTTGGTAAATCTCTGCGAGATGTGATGGACTGCCCAAGGGAACACACAGAGCAATGGAGCACAGTATTAATCTTCTGTCTGTGATGAACCACAGCATTAGAGCAATCTTGATTCCTTAATTCCCAGTTGCTCAGCTCCTACCTAAAGTTTAATCCTTAGCATCTCTGGGCTGACTAGGAACATCACATGTCAACCCCCACCCCCAGAAATGTTACTATCTGGTCAATCAAGCATAAGACAGTGCATAGTTAGCATAAGACAGTGTATGCCTCTCCAGATAGTTCATTCTCACAATTTCTACAGATTTAGTGAACCATGGTATGCAGTCTTAAACCATTTTAATCAGAAGCCGGTTGATTATAACTGCTCACTGTCAACCAACCAACAGATTGTTTAGGCAGACAGACAAGTGATGCTCAAACTATTCATATTAACAGATGTGTCAACCTAGCTATTCGTCATTGTTTATTGTTTAGAAAAAAGGCACAGCATTGCCATCCCACAATGTACAGAAAAAGAAGATGCTGAATCACTCACTAGGTTCTCCTTTTCTGTTTAATTCCTTGTAGGCATTAGGCAGGGAGAATGAAAAGAAAGACTGAACTACAGTATCTCCCTCTCTGCAGGGAGCTTCATTTCTGCTAAGCCACTGAGACAGTTTAATAAGCTGTCATTCAGATTGTGATGAAATGGAACAATCAAATCAATACTTAAGTAAATGACCACTGACATGTGGCTGGAGAGCAATCAGGAATTTAATATGATTGGCAATGACAATTGGCAAGGAGGTACTTTTAAAAAAGAAATATGTCAGATTATTTCCAGGACACATGAGTTTCTACTGATATGATTTCAAGTGGGGGAACATGTGGCCCTTCAGGTATTGCTGAGCTACAATTCTCTATAAGTCTCATTCAGAAAATCCAGTGTTGAGAGATGTTGGAACCAATCTTTCAATATCAGAATATTTAATTAAACAAATTAAAGTTTTGGAGATGAACAGAACATTAATTAGTACAATATATTTAGAATTATAGTAAATTCCAAATTACCATGAACTCCCACAAATTACATGTTGTTACAACTCAGCTTAGAAATTCTAAGCTAGTTCAAAGAAAAAAAACCAACCCTAAAACATTGCATATCTTTCTGTTTGTTGAGAACAAACAGAACTTCTAAAATCATTCCAGCCATTATGATTCCCAGTCTCTCACTATGGCAACCCTCTTATTTAGTAAAGTGCAATTCTGAAATATGTTGTGTGGGTGTATTAAAGATGTTAAAGACTAGCCTTTGAGCTCCTACTCAATGGGACATTCAACCTTCCAAAGCAGCATATCTTGCTTTGATATTCTTAATTGTATTCTCCAAGGCCCTGGGTGGTTATGTTTAGAGGCCATACTCTAGACATACAATATTTTTTTTTCTTTGAGCAAAGTGGCACCAAACCTAGAGTCAATAACTCATTACTGCTAGCAGACCAATTTGGAAGCTAAAAAAAAAAAA
This sequence comes from Notechis scutatus, assembly GCF_049901735.1. NCBI lineage: Eukaryota > Metazoa > Chordata > Lepidosauria > Squamata > Elapidae > Notechis > Notechis scutatus. The sequence goes on from NC_142009.1 coordinate 178,415,506, forward strand.
AAACTCCTGAAATAACGACACAGCTGTTGATCTTGCACCAATTTCCCAAAGAGAGCTTGATGCTTCACCTTCTGCTTTCTGACAACTTTCTCCCACTGTTTTTCACTTCCAAGATTGAAATGGCAAAAATGTCTTTCTTTTCCTCACCAAAACTTTGAGAAGTGTTAGATCTCAAAAGCTAGAGACACTAAGGAATATCCAGCCATTAAAAAAAAATCATCTCTCAACTTAGTTGGGTGAAACAACAGCCATAGGCACAGTTGATACAGGTAATCAAAATACTTTATCCATCAGAAGCAGAATTGAGCTCATAGACTTTCACACTTACAGTGCATTAGCTTCAGGAACTATCCAGATCCTCACACTCATTGGTTGCCAGAAGGAATATTTAGAAGATTGGTATGTATATATCTATCTTTCCTCAAGATCTCGTAACAGAGAGATACAGATGTTATACAGTATTATGACTAATTATAGGGCTTTACATAACTTTCATACCTATTGGGCTATCTGTAACTGAGGAGTCCTAATAAGAACAAAAATAATCACAAAGTATTTCCAACTGGTCTGAAAATACTACACTGTATGAGAAATAGAGAAATTCTACCCTGCCTCAAGGAAGTGAAAGTCTTATAAAATCCTATATGTGGAGGCATGGCATAATGTAACATCAGCATCTCTCCACTATGAGAGCTCAAGGAAAACAGGATGAATACACCATTCTGAAAGTGGATCAAAAATAAGGCAGCTTCAAGTCTAACTTACTGAAATGCTGTTTTCCTAGAACATTCAACAAGACTTGGATTAGGAAGCTCACTACATGGTCTTCCTCTTCTCTGGTATGTATGTTTGGCATATACCTACCTACATGCTTATTTGCTAGTACTTTTCACTGTAATGTTCCCCCTCCATTTCTCTGGAATGAAGGGCAAAGTACAGAATTCTGAGTAGTTTGGTGGGGAAATGCCACCTTCCTCATCTGCCTGATACTATTCAAGGTTAGGAGGCTGATGGTCTGAGACTACTGCATTTTGGAATCACCCTTTCCATCAAAGATTCATCTAGACATCTATTTGATGAGTAGGTCACTAAGAGACTGCCATGAGAGACAGAAAATGTCATTCCATTTTGCCACTGAGGTAAAACCATATTACATCCTCAGATTGTTTTGTAAAAACAAAATAGGCAGGCCTCTCCTGTGAACATATTTGCCAGGTGACATATGTCTACAATAAAATCATTAGAAGATAAATTTCAATTTTAACAGGGATTACTCTGTTAACAAGTATTAAGTTTTAATATATAGGTTTCTATGCAGTCTTTAGAATATAGATTTCAGCCTCACATAATTTATTACATTTATATTATTTTCTAGAATCTTTATTTGTTTGTTTGTTTTATATTCCATTCAAAACCATAAGATTACTTCCCCAAGGATCCTATTCCGTTTTTTCCCCCACCCAATATCAATCCTGTGAGGAAGGTTGGATTAAGAAATATGACTGACCAATGAGTTGTAAAGTTGGCTTAGAGCAGACAAATTAAGGTTTCCTGGCTCCTTCTCTGATTACTCTCATGTTTGACTTGTAATTTACCAGAGGGTATTCCAAAACTGTTTGGGCCTGATAAACCTAGTTAAAAGAGGAAAATGGGACTATATATATAACGCATATATTCTTGGGGAGGGTGGATTTCCTATAATGCCCTATCAAAATCTCTGGTGAGAAGAGGCTTGTCCTAATTGAGAATGAGAGATAGCAGCATAATTCTACCCAAGTAGAACTCTTTCATTGGAGAAATTAAGTCTAGTCAGAACCCAGGGAATTTGGGTGGGAGGCAGGAGATCCTGGGAAAAAGCCTGACAGGCTAGCATAGGTGTCAGTGATAGACAATCCCTGCTTCCTTCTTCCTTGCTCCATGGTAGTTATTAAGAGAGTTTAATTAATAGTGTCTTAGATACACATATCAAAGGGAAGAATGGTTAATGTGTAAGACTAAGGGTAGAAAGACCCAACTTCAAGTTGACTCTCAGCCACAAGCATTCTTTGGGTGATTTGGGGCCTTCCTTCACACCAGACTACCTCACAAGACAGACATTGGGAATTGAGAGGGGGGATTGGAGGAAGATTATATACATCAACCAGAGCTCTTGAAGAAAGATAGGACATAGCTTAAACAAACAAAAAACACCAGGACTCTCAGACTGCATCTGCCCTGCATCATAAATCAAGTTTTTGAATGAACAATAACAGTCAGCCCAAAGCAGTGGGTGAAGAGACATCGTCATTTGGTCACTCTTAAGATCGTGGTTATACTTAAAGCAATCCACCCATCGAAGTCTCTCAAAATAAATGATACAAAATTGGCACGAGAATTCCCAAGGACTAAACAATTTAATGTTGTGTTGTTTTCAGCTTCATAGACATTTGTCACCATATTCTGCATGAAGAACACATGCTGTGACAATATTTATTAATGCCTTCCATCACTTTTGGTGCAAAATGCTGTTGCTAGGGGCCTCCCACCTTTCATGTGCCTTTATGTAAAGCACAGTGGCAGTCAGTGCTTATTTTTACACTGTCTGCAGTCACATATGTAAAACCTTAATCGTTAAGGTATTCTCCTATCTGCTGCAGCTTCTCTGACATTTTTTTTACATCTGAATTACCTTGCCTTGGCCTCTTCACAAGGAACAGACAATATGTGTGCCTTAGGAGACAATAACACAGTGAAAAGAATAAGAAAGCTGAAACAAAGGTCTTCCACTTACTATTTAATAGACCCTATGAAGAATATTTATTTATCAAATTTAGAGACCATCCATTTAACTCACAGAATGACTCTGGGCTGGATACAACATTCAAGTGAATTGTTTTTCAAAGACATGACTGTCAAGATATGAACAATCTATGTGTATTTTAATTATTCCTGAATTTCTTGTAAAGAATAAGGCTGTTTTATTCTAGGAAGTTCGATAACAGACTGAAGGAGAAAATGTGTATATTTCTGCACTTCAACTGAAATCCACGGTCTCTATCTTTGCCTAAAAAAAATACTCAGCCACTCCTGAAGCAACTTACTATATACTGGATCTGGAAGATATCAACAGCTATAACTGAATGGTTAACATTTCTTGTTTTGACATCTCTTGTAGGACAAAGTATTTGAGAGAGCAGTGGCTGATTTCAATCAAACTTCACAGCTGACTTTGGGGCAGAAATTCTATCAGCTCTATAAGGGAGATGAGAATCAATGTCCAGGCCCCTTTTATCTGACCACTGCCTTGGTGCCAGCTTTTCAGCTTGCCCTTCAAGGCTATTCCCTTTACTCTTTACAGCCTATATGTTTGGACAATGTTGATACTTGGCCTTTAAAAGCTCTGCAATAGCCAATCTCTTAAAACAAGTTATACACAGTTGCTGTATGGCTAAGGACAACAAAATGTTGAAACCAGGTCAGAAGTCAAAATTAATTTCATTTAACTTAGATTTAATCCAGCATAGTCACTATTCTTAAGTCAGTGTTTCTTTATCTCAGCAACTTTAAGATGTGTGGACTTCAACTCCCAATTCCCCAGTATGTTGGCTGGGGAATTCTGGCAATTGAAGTCCACCCACATTAAACTTATTGAGGTTGAGAATCAATGTCTTAGGTCATATTTAGAATTATAATTCAGCTGCAACTTTTAACAGAACTCTACTTTGGGGAGCTATTTATGATATGGAGAACACTTTATGGGATGAGTTCCCATAAAGCAAGAGGGGTGTGATTTTTTTTTAACATGGACTTCTCAGCAGTTTTCATTGCGTGACCTGATAGGATTTCCAAGTTGGGTACAGGAGATGGAGTTCCTGTCCTACCAAAAAGGGGAATTTCAGAAAGCGGCTGGGCGGAACTGGTGTTTTGCAGTTATGTTTTGAAGCTCTACAGCAGGGGTCCCCAACCACCGGTCCCCGGACCGATACCGGTCCGTGGATCATTTTTTACTGGGCCGCAAAGCTTGGGCGCCGCTATCTTGTTTCGATGGCACTTCTGGGTTTTCGGTTGCTTCCGGGTTTTCGGTTGGAAAGTGCTTCCGGATTTTCAGTTGGAAAGCGGCGTTTGGGTGCTCGCGCCTTAGTTTCGTTGAAGGGGGGGGCTTCGAACGAAGAGCCGTCCCGATGGCGGTGGAGTCTCGCATTACTCAGGTACCGGTCCGTGGAAGAATAAATAATCGTGAAACCGGTCCCTGGTTCAAAAAAGGTTGGGGGCCACTGCTCTACAGAATTCTTATTTGTTGAGTGTCTCTTAATAAATAAATTGAACCTAGGGAGTGAAGGTTTGAGCAAATTAACTCAATCCAGAACCAAGACAATCTTGCCATGTTGACAGTAAAAGAAACATTTTAAAATAACATAGAGTATATTGCCCCTATTGCTGTAGATACAAGAAGAAGCCTAATGCAAACTTCCTGATTTCCCTCTAGTTGCTATGCAACAGGTATGCAGAGCAACTAATTAGACTTGCATCAATTCCTGACACAAACCATGTTTGAGGCTTGAAGGAGGAACAGCCTTTGGGCATAATCCTCAGCCATCAACCATTCCAGGGTTCCCCTTGCTTCCTGTAGTTTTACATCTAAACAAAACTGCACAATCATTCTGAGATTTTGCTTCACGTGGCCAGTATGTGCACAAACCCCCATTTTTCTTGCACAGTTAGATGTTGGTAAATATAGAACTATGCCAAAATAAATTTATCTTCACTCACAAGGCAAACTGTGTCCAATAGAATTTATGCTCAGTTAAAGGAGCATGGAATTGCAGTTTAAAAGGAATAGCTGGGCAGGACTGCACAATAAATAATTTCATCCAATGTAGCTGCCAGAGGTATAAGTCAGTTCCACGGGACTGGCTGGCAAAAGAAACAATCCCAGCCCTTCCCTCCCTTTTTATATAAAATTGTCTTTCAAAGAAGGATTTGCCCAGACATTAGTGGTCCTCAGCTTTGTATTATTTTATATTTGAAACTAGATTCCCCCTTACTATGATTCAGCTTTGTTAAAACCAGACATTCTAGAATCACTTCAAAAGGAGTGTGTGTTCTTGTGGACAAATAAACAATTTTTTTTAAAAAAAGTCTTTATTGACAAGTTTCAATTTATGATTAAGATGGACTGTGCCTATGAGAAGAGCCTTGTTTTATCTTGTAATACTTTTAGGTTTCATCTGACTTATCCTTGTGTAAGATGTTATGAAGCATTTACTGCTCATACTGGAACAATGCTGTTAACAGAAACAAAACCTACTGTTTGAAAGCTGTTCTTCCAGACCTAAATAAAATTGCTTGCAAGTGCCTCATTCTTTTACCAGTGTTTTATAGGGTTTAATGAATGTGGCTCGGTTTAAATTAATTAGCATATGCTACCCCAAAAATCTATGAAAATTTATTGGGGCTCAAAAAAAAAAAAGCAAAAATAAATCTGAGAATACTTTTACAAAAGGCTAATAATAATACCAATTACCTAATATATGGTATTAAATAGTGCTGAATTATGAAATTATTTAATGCACAGCAGCAATGTCATCTGACCTGGTGGGAACTCTGGCCACTTTGCCACCATATATTTGCCTTTTACTATAGACAACCTTTGGTAGCTGTTTCAAAAGCTTAGCCTGGAGAGATAAGTGGGAGTGAGAAAGAAATTCAAGGTTGGCCTACCATGACATTCTTTGGTTTAAGAAAGAGATGGAAGGAAAAAACTCTGTGAAGCTTTCAAGATTCTGTTATTATAGCCTACATCAATAAAGTAGAATTCTAAGTCTTTCTTGGTCTAGCTCAGAGGGCTGACAACAATATTTGTGGCAGTTCCTCAGTTGTAAGCTTTTTCATCCACAGGGATATGCCAAACTACGCTTTTTATGACAGAATTCTCCTGTACTGCAGCCTTCAGCTGCTTATTTCCCATGCATAAACCAGAATTGGAAATGAATCCTGCTTGAGAAATCTTTTTCAGGGATTTTATCCCCTATTTGTTTTTATTGGTTGTGATGAAGATTGAAAGTCACTTCTTTCTATCTTTATTTTCTAGAACATAGAAAGCTGATGGCAGAAAATGACCCAGTGGTCCATCAAGTCCATACTTTAAGCTTTTACTTGTTTTCTGTTTTGTTCTGTTTTCTTTTTAATTTATTAATTACTTTATTGATTTTTAATTATTAATTATTTGCCCATCTCTGGACTCGCTCAATCTTATCTATATCTTTTTTTAAGTGAGATCTCCAGAACTGGGCACAATATTCCAAATGGTCTGACTGAAGCCCTAGATAGCAATAGAAATAGGACTTAAACTTATATACTGCTTTACAGCCCTCTCTAAGTGGTTTACAGAGTCAGCATTTTCCCCCCCAACAATCTGGGTCCTCATTTTACCAACCTCGGAAGGGTGGAAGGCTGAGTCAGCCTTGAGCCCCGTGAGATTCAGGCAGCCAGCAGTTAGCAGAAGTAGGATTAGGACCCCCTTTTTCCCTGCTGGTGATCCTTTTAGTGATGCATCCCAAAATTTTGTTTGCCTTCACAATGGCCTGGCCACACTGTTTATTCATTTTATAGTCATCTGTTATGAGCATATCTAAATCCTTTTCTTCTGTTGTACTCCCAACACTGTACTCTGTCAGAGGATTCCTTTGTGCATGAATTTACATTTAGAAACATTGAACTGCAGTTTCTGTATTTTTGACCAGTTTTCCAGCAATGCCAAATTGTTTTCCATGTCAAGAATAGCCTCAGAAACATCAACTCTATCACATATCTTTGTGTTATCAGCATTTCTTTTTATTATTTTCATTCTTTTTTTGCAGTTGTTCTTTTTTCTCTCTTCTCTTCTCTTAACCCAAGTTTGGGAACCTTAAATTGGCCAAAAGTGGGCTGGCACATGTCTAGCCGCAACCTATTAGAAGAAAACAGATGGCAGCTTCAAGTTTTCTTTTTCTCAATCCTAACAGGAAAAAAAGTATTTCTTTCTTGTTCTATGCATAAGTAACAATGGTAAAAGAAATGCAGTTCTTCTTAGATCTTTGTCTTGTGCCAAGAAGGAAAAAGAGAAAAATGAAGGGCAGAGGGAGGATGTTTCCTAGATGTTAACTGGGTTAACAACCCCAATTATCTCACATTCCTGTCGCAGTGTCCTTGGAAATGGTTGGGATGCAAAATGATGTTGATACCTATCCAACTCCTATTGCCTGGATAGGGAAAACAGTTATCAATGCTACACTTATTCTCTGCATCAGGGATGGCTTTTGATCAGTTAGCTATTTGCAAAATAAAAAGAACTATTTATTTCTTGATTGCTGTTTCTATTTCTCAGATGAGTAGTTATTTGAATCGAGACCCTCCAGATTCTGTCCAATCTCTTATCACCCATCCAAACTGGGTTTTCATCTTACCCAGTGAAGTCTGCTTTAAACTTTCATTGGGGATCATGTACATTTTCAAATACAAGTTATTAAATGACTAAGAGACCTCAGCTCCTAGATATATATACATGAACCATCCTGAATATCAACAGAATGCGAAGGGAGGGAGATTTTTCTCCCTTCATTATAAAGGTATGAAAACAGGAAGTTTTCACTTTTTCATTTGGCTTGCAATTTGAAGAACAAATGTATTATCTACCTAAACACCTTATAAAAATTCATAAATCAATCAGCAGTATTCTTACTTCAAACAGCAAACTTGGGGGAATTAATGACGATGTGCCTTTGATGCAACCCCTTGTATTGGAAGGGGGTTACTCAGCTTTGCTCAATTCATGGCATTGGTGCATATTGAAAAGGGACTGTGTACACAATGCTAATCAGATGACACCTTGAGCAGTGGACATATCATGCAGTCCGGCTCCAAAATGCAAGAGTTGTCCACAAGTGATGAAAGTAGTCATATCTGAAGCCATTACTTGTTTCATTTGAAATGTAACAGATTTTCAGATTTTGGATGATGGTTCAGTTCTTGCTTTTTTTGGTTTTCTTTTTTTGGCTCCTTCTTATAACCTTAATCCCATACTCAGGTCTTGCTCACCCTCAGCTCTATTCTACATTTTAAATAGGGGCTTGCCTTCGAGAAAATAATGACTTACATGTCCTTTATTTGAGTTCACTTTGTACATTGTGAGATCCACAAAATTCTATTTTTCTTGAGATAATGGGGTCTAAAATCCTGGTGTTTTCATCCCTCACAGACAAAGCTTTCTCTAGACTAATGATCCTCTATTTTTTTTTTTAAAAAATGTATGTTTTATATTTCTGGTTGTTCCTGTATATCTTTTATTTAATGGTACACATGGAAACCAAACCCTTTGATTGTTTTTCCCTTTCATGTTACCTCTACTTGTAACAAGTCAGATTCTTTTAATCTTTAACTTTCCTTCAGTGCAATTTCTGTGACTCGGGCACAAATTCACCCACTTCAGACTGCTGAACCTTCTTCTCTGGTATTTTCTTTATAATGTTCCTTCTTTGATAATCTTATTTACTGACTCCCTTTTCTCTGGCATAATATGTATTCCCATCTTGAATGAGTGAAATAAAAAATGTTTCAAGACTTAAGTCTACTGTTAAGTGGTAGATCTGAACCCTGAAGTTTTATGATACGTTTTAAATGTACAATTGTTCTTTTAAAATTTTTTAGTTACTCATTAAAAAAACAATATGATACTATTATCCTGCTAGTGTTATTGGAAGTATCTGTGTGTGTCTGTATGAATGCATTTTGTCCATTTCTATACATCGCTTTTCCAGGTTGTTAATGACCTAATGGGTTTTGAATTTTTTGTCACATTTCTTCTTTTCTTTCTTCTTTTTTCCTATCTATGGATCCCTGTACAGTATTTTTACTACCTAGAGCTGATTCTTTCATTTATACACCAGTAAGCTCATACGACTAAGCTCAGCTTAAACTTTACATGAATATATTGTACTTTTTCAAAATGACAAAATAGTTTTCAGAGTAAAGAACATTTCTCATTTTCTTAATTAACTTTTTTAATTGAAGGTTTAATGTCTGCTCATTTCATCAGCCTGCAGCTCGGCTTGGAACAGTGGCTGTAAAAAACTGGCAACATGGGATCTTGTGTTTACCATCTCTCCATGATTTTTGGATCAAATGTTCCCAATTCTGTGCTAAAGAGGTGATTTCTTTATATATGTGAGAGGCAGTCTTGCAAAGTCTATCATCAACTCTAAACCAAACTGGCTGCTTAATTAATTTTTTCCCCCTGATTAGATCTGTCTATTGTGAGTAACATATTTTTGTTGGAGTTAATGTGGCAGATAGGCACCATGCTTGTGAGATCAAGTGGAAGATGTGTGTAATATTATCAAGTCAGCAGAGCAGTTTCTATTTTGTTTTTCTTTAATTGGCTCACCAATGACATAGGAGAATGTGAACTAGAGTAAGATGCTCTCTCTCATTTGTTCATTCCATATGTACGGTATGTGTCTGCAAAGGATCAGCAATGTGTATATGTATGTGTGTATATGTATTTGTTTTCTTAAGTTTTCTACTGGTACTTACATGTGTGGCCTTCAGCTTGTTCAGTAGAAAATGTTTGACCTCACGTCATTATAGTTAGCCGCTTTTAAAGAAAATGTGTAGGGGCAACGTTTCAGCAGAATCTCATCTGCCATCATCAGGCTTCTTATTGGGGGGGGGGGGGGGGGTATTCTGTATTGTATTCTGTATTGTATATATATATATATATACACGTGTGTGTGTGTGTGTGTGTGTGTGTGTGTGTGTGTGTGTATAGGGGTAGGGGGGGGGAGGGGAGAGAGGTAGATGATAGAAATAGATAAGAGGTACATATTGATGATCAGAGGGGGGGGGGGGGGGGGGGGGGGGTAGATAGATAGATAGATAGATAGATAGATAGATAGATAGATAGATAGATAGATAGATAGATAGATAGATAGATAGATAGATAGATAGATATTGGGCTTTTAAAACAGATAATACTGTACATCTATGTTCGGGTTTATAGTACAGTTTCTCTTAAATGTCAACAAATCATGCAGCTTATTTTCAGCATTCATGGTCAGAGAGAGGACCAACCCCCCCAAAAAAAAGTAGTTTAAGGGCCATGTGCCATCTTAGGATTTCAGGTTGCCTATCCTGATTTCAGTATCCTTCTTTCAGAGTGTCATTTGGAGAGAGGCATTACGCTAGGTTTGTGCACATTTTCTGTAGCTTTCACATCAATCATAAACACCCAAGAAATCAAAATTATTTAGTCCAGCTGTTATGGCACTGCCACCATAGCTGTGAAACTGCAGTGGCACTGTGCCACATCTGCAGTGGCATAGTGGTTAGAATGCATGATTGCAGACTGACTCTGTCCATAGCCAGCAGTTCAAACTTGATTGGCTCAAGGTTGATTCAGCCTTCCATGCTTCTGAGCTTGGTAAAATGAGGACCCAGATTGTTGGGGGCTGACTCTGTAAACTGCTTAGAAAGAGCTGTAAAGCACCATGAAGTGGAATATAAGTCTATGTGCTATTGCTATATTCCAAAAATATTTTTGAAATATGTGGCACCATAGGACTGAGAAAAGCCCTTGAAAAGTACAATGGGTGTCTTTAACACTTATCACCTGTGCCTGTCACACTTCATTTGTTTTGTTTCCCTTTGCATCACACATTTTCAAAGATATACATTGTATTAGCTTGCAGCTCCATTAAACTTCATTATATATGCCATATTGTCATAATACCTACATAATACAACAGCAATGAAAAATGGTTGTGTTTTAATTAAAATGGAATATTTTTAATCTAACTAATGACAAAAAGTACCCTTTTGGTAAACAGAAAGACTCACATGAAAACATCAAAATTTTAATGAGTATGTCACTTTCCCAATTCATAAGAAAAGTTTTGTTCGTTTTTGTTACTTCAGTCAAAGGAGAATGTGAACCAATTAAGAAATCACTGGAGTAATTTCCACTTTAGTTTGCGCCCAGCATAAACTCAACTAATCCTTATGTCCAGAGCAGAGTACACAGGCTATTCATTTCAGGAACAAAAAATATATATAATAATCCTTATTTATTAAATATCCACCAAATATCAAAAACATTTAAGTGGCAAAATTGAGATAAAGTGCAAGCAAAAGTGGGGAGGGAAGGAGGGACGGAGGCAGGGAGGGGGTGAGAGAGTGGGAGGGATAGAAAGAGGAGGAGGGAGAAAGAGAGAGGGAAGGGGAAGGAGGGAGAGATGGAGAGGGAGAGGGGAGGGAGGGAGAGGGAGGGAGAGAGAGGGAGAAAGAGAGAAGGGGAGGGAGAAAGATAGAAGGAGAGGGGGAGGGACGGAGAGAGAGAAGGAGAGAGAGAGAAGGAGAGAGGGGGAGGAAGGGAGAGAGAGGGGAGGGAGAAAGAAGGGGAGAGGGGAGGGAGGGAGAGAGGGAAGGGAGGGAAAAAGAGAGAAGGAGGGAGAGACGGAGGGAGAGCAAGAGAAGGAGAGAGGGGGAGGGAGGGAGAGGGGGAGGGAGGGAGGGGGAGGGAGAGAGGGGAGGGAAGGAGAGAGAGAGGAGGCGAAAGGGGGACAGAGGGAGAGACAGGAAGGGAGGGAGAGAGAAGGGGAGAGGGAGAGGGAGAGAGAGGAGAGGGAGGGGAAAAGAGAGAGGGAGGGCGAGGGGAGAGAGAGAAAGAGAGAGGAAGGGAGAGAGAGAAGGAGAGAGGGGGGAGGGAGGGAGAGGGGAGGGAGAGAGAAAGAGAGAGGGTGAGGGAGGGAAAGACAGGGAGGGAGAGAGGACAGGGAGAGAGGGAGGAGAGAGCAAAACAATAATTGAGATTTATATTATCTACTGTATATATCTATATAGTGACTTTTAGTTCTAGCTTTAAGCTTTTTATGCACATAACAGTAGAATAGAGATGGAAAGCAGGCCACTAGATGATCCCTCCTCTTTTCTGCACCATAAAAAACTGGATGCTGGTGATGTCTCCAACAGAATCATGATGGTCTTTTATAATCATCATCAACATCATCAGACAGGAGGTTATACAACTTGCCTCGTGGTGTAACCGGAACAATCTGGAACTGAACACACTCAAAACCGTAGAAATGGTGGTAGACTTTAGAAGAAACCCTCCCATACTACCACCTCTTACAATACTAGACAACACTGTATCAACAGTAGAGACCTTCAAATTTCTAGGTTCTACTATATCACATGACCTAAAATGGACACCTAATATCAAAAACGTCATCAAAAAAGCACAACAAAGAATGTTCTTTTTGTGCCAGCTCAGAAAGCTCAAACTGCCCAAGGAGCTGCTGATACAGTTCTACAGAGGAATTATTGAGTCTATCATCTGCACTTCTATAACTGTCTGGTTTGGTTCTGCAACCCAACAGGACAGACACAGACGTCAGAGGATAATTAGGACTGCAGAAATAACAATTACTACCAACCTGCCTTCAATCAAGGACCTGTATACTGCACATATCAAAAAGAGGGCTGTGAAAATATTTACAGACCCCTCACATCCCAGACTTAAACTGTTTCAACTTCTTCCCTCAAAACGACTCTATAGAGCACTGCACACCAGAACTAGACACAAGAACAGTTTTCCCCCGAAAGCCATCACTCTGCTAAACAAATAATTCCCTCAACACTGTTCAACTATTTACGAAGTCTGCACTACTATTACTATTAATCTTCTCATCACTCCTTATCACCCATTCCCTCCCACTTGTGACTGTATGACAGTAATTTTGTCACTGGTATCCTTACGATTTATATTGACTGTTTCCTAGTATGATTTGATTGCTTATTCTACCCTATGACTATTATTAAGTGTTGTGCCTTATGATTCTTGACTCTTGATGAATATATTTTTTCTTTTATGTATACTGAGAGCATTTGCACCAAGACAAATTCCTTGTGTGTCCAATCACACTTGGCCAATAAAGAATTCTATTCTATTCTATTTTGCCTATGAGTGAGTTTTGTACACTGATCAGTTACATCATTATTTATTTTGGCTGTCTTACACTCCCCGCCCCCCCAATCACATGAGTTAGGGTTGCCTTGAACCCATGCCATAATCACAAGGATATTACACTGAGCAATTATGTCTGCCATAAGCAAATACTTTTACTTTTTAAAAGTATTGCTGAAAGGATACAGATAATCCATATTTTCCAAAGTCCTCTGATACTGCATTTTGATCATCTGCTTCAAAACTTTCCCTAAAAAGGGAACATTGGAAACTGGATGAATATTTCCCAGTTTTATTGGGTCCAACAATGGTTTCTTGGGAAGGAGTGGACCACCATCTCCTATAACTGAAGATAAGGACAATCCTTTGATCAAGAATGAATTAACCATTAACAGGACCCAGCCACATGTGGTCTCCTGGGCAGCCTTGACCAGCAGAAGAGACATGGATAATAAAAGATACTCAAAAAACATAATTCCAAGGATTCTGGTCACTGCCTCAGGACTATCTTTTCCCAGATAAGACAGACAGAAAATTTCTCAATCAGCTTCATGGATTTGCACAGGTCCTAGAATATCCCTCATAGTGGCTCTGCAAATTGTCTTCCAGGCCATTCCTTCACAGAAGTGTCTGGATCATCCTAAACAGAACTTCTAGCCAGTTACCACAATAAGAGCATTAAAACACTATTTTTATTGCTACAAAATAATCTCCAATCAGAGCGGTTGTCTGTATTCAATTGGTTTCTTCATTTTCAGAAGATGCTGCTTCTATCATTTCCTCTCTCAAATCTCCTCTAAAAACCACAAGTCTGTCCAGGATTCATTTACCAAGAGGATCTGCCTAGAGGTAAACCAATCTTAGGCTATCATCGATACTTTATTCCAAGGGCCAGTCAAGGCCTCAATTGCACTGCACATGAAAACTTCAGGAACAAACCTGAAATCCCTCTAAAACCCAACAGGATCCATCAGGCACCTTGATTAAACTGATCACAAAACTTATAACTTGCAGCAGAAAGAGGCAGCTTTCTCCCCGCAAAATACAACTCTTAGCTTAAAAAAGGTTGTCAATTTCTGAAATCATAAGACATCTTTGAAACAAAGGCAGTCCACATATCCATCTTTTCAATGAAAGCAATTACATGTCCAATAATCAGGGATTTTAGGTTTTGGAATAACCTTTTTATCCTTACAATCCTAGGGAACCCTTGCTAAAATGCTCGTGCCTAGAAGACTGTATTGCGTGTATGCTCCTTGCTTTAATCTTTCTTTTCCAATTCTTTTGTTATAGTGCTTTGCCCTCTGAAAATAACTAATTGGTATAAGTTACCAAGTTTATTATCAGTTTATTATAAGTTTATTATGGCTATTTTTTTGCTGCATTATGCACATTAACTTTCAAATAATTTTACCGCATTATTATTTAAGTATTAATAAACTAAGTTTTTTTAAAAAATTATGGGATATTATCTCAATAGATTATTTATACCTTAATTAGAATATTTCTTGGCTAGGAACATTCTTATAGAAGGTCATGTGAGGAATTCCAAGCCTCTGTGAAAAGACTGTACCTCAGGTATTAGCTTTCCAAAAAGAGAGAGAAAGTAGAGAGTATGCACAAAGCACAAAATATGTTTTGCTTTGAATCTGGAACAAAACATATTTTCTGGAAATTCTGCCCAAATGTTCAATCAGTTTGGCAGGACTAAACTCTGCACAGATTGGGTGTTCTGAGTTTTAGAGAAAACAACACCTAGAGAAATCCTATAGTAATTTAGATAGTGAGTAGAACCAGCAGTTGTACATTTATTTGTTTAGTTGTTTGTTTATTTATTTATTTGTGAAACAGGTACAAGATAACAAGTATAGGTGTGAACATAAACATGAACAGAGGAAGTAAATACAGATAAATTGGGACAGTAGGTGTCATGCCTCTGTTAGAATCTGACTCTGAGGGAAAGGAGAAACACCTGACAGGGAGTAGGAGTGTAGCTCTGGAGGTTGTGGAGGAAATTGGGGGAGGGCACAGGCTGGCTGAGCATTCAGAGAAAGACCCAGGCCCATCCCCTCTTCATCCTAGGGCATACAGGGAGAAGCGGATAAGGGAGAAACAGGAATGGCATGATCTACAGTGGAGGAAAGGGTCCTGATCCCCTTCATGGGCTGCAGCTGTGAGGACTGTTTAAAAGGACAAATTGTGCATGACCCAGTGCTGGAAACAAAGCGTGAAATAATTCTAGTCTTTCAGTTCTTATCTGAGTTCTGGCATCCTTCCCAGTATGTATATTTCTATATCTTTGGACGTCTTCAAGCCCTTATCCTGCCTGGTCTCTTTAATTGCTTCAGTGTGGCTTGTGTTATTTTTTCTATTTATAATTTATATGTATTTTGAGTTTGAACAGAATTTCTTCCTTTTTGCAACTGTTTGTGTGGGAGTTTTTTCACCAATCAATGATAATTGGATAATTTGAAGCCAAGTTGAAGGAATTAAAGGGACTTCACCTGTTTTTTATGACTTTGTTGCTTTTGTATCCCACCCTGGGTCATTACAGCAGGACAGGGATGGTAGGCACGCTGGTGTGCTTATGCACATCCCCTTTAAGGACCTCTTAAGAATGGGGTGAGGTCCACGGTAGACAGTTTGAGTTTGAAGCTGTGTGGAGTTGAGGCTGTAACAACGGAGTCAGGTAGGGTGTTCCAGGCATTGACCACTCTGTTGCTGAACTTGTATTTTCTGCAATCAAGTTTGGAGCGGTTTACCTTGAGTTTGTATCAGTTGTTTGCCCATGTATTATTGTGATTGAAGTTGAAGAAGTCATTGATGGGCAAGATGTTGTAGCAGTTTTGTGAACTATTCTTAGATCGGACCACAGGTGGCACAGTTCCAGATTGTCCAAGCCCAAAATTTTAAGCCTGGAGGCATAGGGAATACTATTGTGAGTAGAGGAGTGGAGTACTCTTCTCAAGAAATACCTCTGAACCCGATCAATCGTGTTAATGTCCGATATACAGTGTGGGTTCCAGGCGGATGAGTTGTATTCAAGAATTGCTCTGGCAAGGGTTTTGTATGCCCTAGTTAGCAATTCAATGTTACCGGAGAAGAAGAACATTGCCACACCCTCAGCAACCTTCAGTATAACTTCCCAAATGTTAACTTTACTCTCGTCCTTCCAGCTTCTTCCTTCATCCACCGTATTAAATCTAGGCTAAATTAGTGCAAATGAAAATATTTTCTCTCCCACTGAATCTTCTCACCTTTTGTGGAATCCTCCAAGTTGAACTGTAATTCCGTGAAGCAGTGAATTAGCAGTGCTCTATAAGGAAAGAGTGAATAACCTTTAGCCCCACTGTTGTTTACACTCTACTATCACGCAGCTCCCACAGATCAAAACTCCAAAATTGGCCATTAACGTGTGATTTGTTTTAGTGTGACACTGAGAGGATAATAATTAAACAGAATGGGAACAAATATATTGATAATTCTGTTGTGAATCAATAAAAGTGAATAACCTAAATGCAAATTAGGGGTTGAAAACCTGCACACTTGGTTGGTCCTTATACAACAACTTGGGATTGGGCCAGAACTAGTCCCTGATTGGCCACTTTTGGGACTTTTCTTATTGGTTAGTAGTTTGAACTTGTTGAACATTTTCATTGGTTAATAAGGCAGCAGCTAACCCTATAAAAGGGTTACTGCTGCCCATAGCGTTGCTCTGTTATGTTCTATTGCTTTATTAAAGAGTTGAAGTCACTGGTCAGATGTCTGGTCTCCATTATTCTCCATACTTAACACTGGCGACGAAGGTGGGATCCGGAGACCGAAGAGCTGACTAACCTACAGAGCAACTAACAGAGCACGTGGTTGAACACGCACCATCAACGGCAACATGGCCAGCGGTGTCGTACCACCCGCTCCATTCAACCCAGAAACCGAAGACTGGGAGGCCTACATGGATCGGTTCCAGATGTTTCTGGAGATCAACAATTTGAAAGATGCGACAACCGGCAAAAAAAGAGCTATCTTTCTAACTCATTGTGGGCCAACCATGTTTAAAATGGCAAAATCGCTTGCCAAGCCAGCAGAGGTAAAAGAAATGGACTGGGATGTCCTCGAGCCGTTACTACGGGCTCACTATGCGCCCACCATGCCAACCTTAGTAAGAAGACACGAATATTACCAGAGGGACCAACGGAAGGGCGAAAGCCTTGCCAATTACATTGCGGACCTCCGGAACCTAGGAGGCCTCTGCGGGTTCGCAGACTTAGAAGAAGCCCTCCGGGACCGCCTGGTTCTGGGCCTAGAAGACGGTGCGATCCAGAGCAAAATTATGGCTAAGGGGGACATCAGCCTCACAGATGCCCTTAAAGAAGCCTCGGCAGCGGAGGCGACCAAGAAGTCGGCAGCCCAAATGCGCCGCACCAACGCACCGCTACGTAAACTCGCCACTGATACCTCGCCTCGCTCGGAGAGACACCTGGTATCAACTCACCACGAAGACCTAGAGTCCCCGTCCGACAGCGATGAGGAAGAGGTCAACCGACTTCGAACGGAGAGAGACCAGTCCACACAACACTCATTGCGACCGTGTGCCGGCTGTGGAGCCAATCACCCACGATCCGGCTGCAAATTCTTCGACGCACTCTGCCGCCATTGCGGGAGACGAGGTCACATCGCAAAGGTTTGCAGAAGCAAACAGAACTCCAAACCCCGACAGGCCGAATACCAGTCTTCCGGATTCTTCGGCACACACCGAGAAAAATTGAACCACTCCTACAGAAACAAACCGTCCACCACTTCCACCAGGCGTGAAGAAACCCGGCGGGAAGAGACCCACCAAACAATCACCATAGGCCACGCTACACCCCTTGATGCCGGGAAAATCCAAGTAAAGGTCACCATCGAAAACAAACCTTGCGTGATGGAGGTAGACTCGGGATCTTCCCTCTCGATGGTATCGTGGAAAACGCTCCAACAGCTCATTCCCACGATCCGCCGCCAAGACCTTAACCCTCAAAGGGTTATACTCAAGGACTATCAGGGTAACAGAATTCCCGTTGTCGGGTCCCGCAAATTCCAGGTCTCATTCAAAGACCGCACCGTCGCACTACCACTAACGGTCGTGGATCGAGACAGGCCTAGTCTTCTAGGCCTTCAATGGTTCAGGCCGCTCGGGATCACTGTAGCCGGAGTCCACAAGGCCGAGAGCGTCGATTGGGAGGAAGCACTCGTGCAAGAATTCCAAGACGTTTTGCGAACGGACTAGGCAAGTATAAGGGGACCCCAATCTCGCTTAACTTGAACCCTGAGATAGCACCCATCCGCCTTAAGCGCGTCGGGTGCCGTTCGCCTTGAAGCCTAAAATCGACGAACAACTCGATAAACTAATAGCGCAGGGCGTACTGGAACCCACCGACCACGCCCGTTGGGAAACCCCGATAGTGACGCCTATCAAGCCTGATGGGTCCCTAAGAATTTGCGGGGACTACCGGGCCACCTTAAACCACGCACTGCAGCAAAGTGCTTATCCAGTACCGGTAGTGCAACACTTACTCCATTCCCTGGGCGGCGGGAAAGTTTTCGCTAAACTAGATCTAGCCCAGGCGTATCAACAATTGCCTGTAGACCCAACCACAGCCGAGGCGCAAACGATCGTAACACATAGGGGCGCATTTAAATGCAACCGGCTCCAATTCGGGGTAAGCGTCGCCCCTGGAATCTTCCAGAGTTTAATGGAAAGGTTGTTACAAGGGATAAAAGGCGTTGTCCCATATTTCAACGATGTACTCATCGCCGCACCTAACAAAGACATCCTAGAAAAATGACTCAGAGAGGTTTTACGAAGATTCCAAAATGCAGGCCTCAGAGTAAAAAAAGATAAATGCCAGTTATGTACCGAAAAAGTAGAATTTTTGGGATATCTCCTGGACAGCCAAGGAATTCATCCCACCGAAGACAAATTACAAGCAATTAAAAGGCACCCACTCCAAGGAACAAGGCAGACCTACAGGCGTCCTTGGACTTATCAATTTCTATAATGTGTTTTTACCCCACAAAGCAACAGTAGCTGAACCATTGCATAGACTATTAGACAAAAAAGCAACGTGGGTTTGGGGGCAACGGGAACAACATGCTTTCCAACAAGTAAAGAAATTGCTAACTTCTGATTCAGTACTTATGCAGTACAACGAGACTCTGCCGCTCACTATCACGTGTGATGCATCACCTTTTGGGGTTGGGGCAATTCTGGCCCATGTGTTACCAAACGGAGCGGAGGCCCCCATCGCGTTTTTTTCGCGAACCTTAGCTAAAGCTGAACGGAATTATAGTCAGCTGGACAAAGAAGCTTTAGCTATTGTTGCTGCAGTTAAAAGATTTCATGAATATGTTTATGGCCGTGCGTTTACAATAATCACTGATCATAAACCGCTACTGGGGATCATTGCGGGTAATAAACCAACCCTGTATATATTGTCCCCCAGAATGACCCGTTGGTCTGAATTCCTGGCGGCCTACAACTACACCTTGCAACACCGCCCGGGGAAATCGATTCTCCACGCCGATGCATTGAGCAGAACACCGCTCCCAGACGCTGTTGTGGATCCAGCCCCAACCCTCTCAACACTACAGATCGAAGCTCTACATGCACCACCCTTGATGGCTAGAGACATTGCTTTTGAAACGAAACGTGACCCAGTTCTGCAACACATACTACGCTGGGTTGAATGGGGTGGCCGACGGACCAAATAGCACCTGAATGGGCGCCCTTCAAAGCCCGCCAAACCGAGCTCTTTTCCCAAAAAGGCTGTATCTTGTGGGGCGATCGAGTCGTAATCCCTGGCAAATTGCAACAGACTGTTTTGGCGGTATTGCATGAGGGACATCCGGTATTGTGCGGATGAAATCACTCGCACGCAGCTATGCTTGGTGGCCGGGAATCGACAAAAGAATCGAGGCCTGGGTCGCTACATGCCAACGTTGCCAGGACGTCAGCAACGCCCCACCTAAAGCAAGCCCAACCGAATGGGAAACGCCGAGGGGACCGTGGTCCCGTATTCATATTGACTTTGTGGGGCCTACCAAAGGTCACACTTTCCTAATTACTGTCGACGCCTATTCTAACTGGCTCGAGATTCATCGAATGCACACAACTACAACAGACTCAGTTATTAATAAATTAAACAGACTATTTGCCACACGGGTTTCCGGACGTGTTGGTCTCGGACAACGGCCCACAGTTCACTGCATTGCCCTTTGAACAATATCTTGCTGATCGGGGCATCCGCCATGCGCTAACCTCGCCCGCGCACCCTGCGGCGAATGGACGTGCAGAACGCATGGTACAATTTGTAAAAAGACCCTTCACAAAATGGAATTTGGCAACATCGACGAGAAAATCAATCGAATTCTCTTGTTGCAGCACATCACGCCCACAGCGTGACCAACAAAACGCCCGCTGAACTTCTTATGGGGCGGAAAATACGATCGCACCTTGACCGGCTCCACCCCACTTTCGCACCAGAAAAACCTTTCGGCTCCAGCAGCAAATGCCAGGAATTTAAGGTAGGCGATTTAATCTTTGCCAAAAACTTTTCCGGCGACCCGTTATGGATACCCGCAACCGTTACCCACCTCACCGGGCCTAGATCTTACCGCCTGCTAACAGACGATGGGAGGGTGTGGAACGCCACATAGACCAGCTCCGATCGAGATTACCACCCAGCGGCCATGACTTCCCCGGTTCACCAACTCAAGGGGGAGGAAGTATCGAGGGAATTGACTTTGATACAACTAATAGCAGGTCAACGGGAGCCCTACAGCCCAGCGAAGCACCGGAACGTGAAGCGGGGAGGGAGTTGACGTTTTCAGGGAACTTTAATACGGGAAAACGAACTGCAAAACCCCGAAGAAACACGGAGTAGCAGAGACAACCACAGTGAATGCAGCACGGAATCGCCGTGCAGCGAAATAGAATTTAACAAAGGTCATCCAAACGCTCCACCGGAACCGGACATTAGACAAAACCCGGTGGAGCCTCGGAAATCATCCAGGCAGACCAAACGGCCTGCCTATCTTGAGGATTTTATTACAGCTCCCCTCAAACGGAACCCAAGGGGGAGGGGTGTTGTGAATCAATAAAAGTGAATAACCTAAATGCAAATTAGGGGTTGAAAACCTGCACACTTGGTTGGTCCTTATACAACAACTTGGGATTGGGCCAGAACTAGTCCCTGATTGGCCACTTTTGGGACTTTTCTTATTGGTTAGTAGTTTGAACTTGTTGAACATTTTCATTGGTTAATAAGGCAGCAGCTAACCCTATAAAAGGGTTACTGCTGCCCATAGCGTTGCTCTGTTATGTTCTATTGCTTTATTAAAGAGTTGAAGTCACTGGTCAGATGTCTGGTCTCCATTATTCTCCATACTTAACAAATTCCATTTTAGGTAAGTTAATTTAAATATTAATGAATGTAAATTTAAATTAAACCCAATTTAATTTATCCTGACCTGATCACATTTTGGGAGTGCAGATCTCATATTATTTAAAAGTCAAGGGCGGCCTTTAGCCTGAAAAAGGTTGTGTACCCTTGCTGTTATGTAACTTGATTGTGGTTTAACAACAACACGCTTCAATACAATTGTCTCCAAAGGAGTCAGTCAAAGTGTTCAGAATTTTTTTTTTCCAAGCATTTTTCTCAAAAGTTCTACAAAACTGAATGGATTTGTGCTTTTTTTTCCCCCTCCCAAGGTAAATGTATATTTTTCAGGCAAAGAAGCTACTTTTCCTGATCTAAGTTATTGCCCGATGCATTTCTCAGACAATCAAACACATTTCTTTTTGAACCTTTAAAATCACCTCTTGTTTTTCTGCTCCGTAGCATCGTTGCGCTTTGGGAACACAAGTGGGTCAGGAACAAAATGTCACACAATGAAGTACTGCTGCTTTTCAGAGCTCCTGCTAGGCCCTTTCCAGGATATTCTGCTTTAATATCCATTCCTTAATATCAACCTTTCTTGACAGCAAAATATAATCATTTCTCAAAAGGTTGTTTTTTAAAAAATCCAAGAATAAAAGAAAGCCCTGAATTTTCTGTGACTCTACCCTCTTATGCCTAATGGTATTGTTTCTTAGTTACCAGAGAGGTATCAGTGGGAAGGAGGGAGGGAGGGAGGGAGGGAGGGAGGAAGGAAGGAAGGAAGGAAGGAAGGAAGGAAGGAAGACTAACCAATGTTAGGATAAATCAGGAATGCTTCAAAAAAAAAACCTCCTCTGGATGAATTCTTTAAATATTCCCTTCAGATCTTGTCTATCAATACTGCAATAGATATATTCCAGTTCTCACAGCATTAATATCATCTCAGCTTTTTATTTTGCTTGGGGTTGGAAGTGATATTCTAATTTTTCAACTTTAGGAAACTTAAAGATTGAGTTTATACCTTCAAGATGGATTCCTTTAGCTCTAATGACAGCAAAGCCGAAGGAAAAAATTACCTAGCCTCAATTGTCGCTGGAAAAAGAAAGATTGCACAATATACGTATTAGCAATATAGATGATGCATTAAGCAGAGACAAAAGTGCTATTTTGATTTTTTTTAAAGAAAGAGAGAAAAGCAATATAAAAAAGTAGAACCTTTTCCTTTTTTAAAAAAAAAATACTTTCTTGTGCTATGAAGCAAATATGCTCAGCAGTGTGCAGTCATTTTCTAAAAAGCTTTTTACTCATCGTTGTTCTAATTAGCCAAAAATTGACGGCATGCTCTTTAGTCATATTATTAAGTTGTAATGGAACAAAAGAGGTAACTGTGGGTAACTGTAAAGTCATTACCAGCTCAAAAGACTTTGCATAAAAGACGTTTAGTTAGTGGATTCTATTCTATAGGTGGTGTTTTATTATCTAATAAGCAGAATATTGTAAAGCCAATAGAATAATCAACTGTGTATACTTAGGAGACTTTAAGAAAGGTGATGAAGGTACATCAGGAGGAGGGAAAGACCTCCTGATGGCAGAAATTAAAAGTGAATGAGATTTCTGCCCATCAGTTGATTTTTAAGCTCCTCTGAATTAGGCTTACTACTTTCAAACAACATTAAGCCAAAAAATATCAATTTCAAAACTCTGTTTGGAAACACAGTCATGTTCCTTTAAAAAAAAATTCACAAGAATGTTAAAAAATAACTGATTCTACAGCCACAAGATCAAAGTATTCAAAATAGCTTCAAAATAAGAACATTGTACACCATGGAGCATTGACATATTAATGCAACATGCTAAGGGTAAGTTTAAAACCAACTTAACTTTTTGTTGATTGATTGATTAAATTTATATACCACCTATCTCACTGTCTAAATGACTCTCAGCTTCACTTAGCTATATTGAGTTGTACAGGTCCATTCTGAACCATTTATAGTTCATACAATGTGTTGGAATATTTAGAGCAGGGGTATCAAACTCAAGGCCCATAATGTAGTTAAATCTGGCCCTTGGGGCTGCCCTGCAAACAATGAAGGACCAGCTCCCAGTGTCTCAACTTCATCCCAGGCCAGCCGGGCACTGATCTACAACTTAGTGGTAGGCATCAGGGCTGCAACACAGTCAGCCTTAGATCCGTAGGACTGCCCTGAAGCCAGTAAGGGGCTGTCCCCACCTTACCCTCTGGGCGCGCACTGGAAACAATGGATCCCCCTGCTCTGCCCAAGCCATCACAGGTGCCCCCCCACGTGAGCAACATTGAGCTGGCCATGCCAACCATGGCCACACCCACCCAGTCGGCTTTGACCACCCAGCCATGCCCACCCAGCCCCCTGAGATCAACCACAACCCGGATGTGGCCTCCAATGAAATCAAGTTTGATACCCCTGATTTAAAGTTCAGTATTTATACTGCATGGTTTTATATATGTCCTGTTTCCATTAGACTTAACAAGATTGAAGATGCAATGTCTTTTTTTCTTCTTTCCCACTTTTTCTAATCCAGCCTTCATTAGAAAAAAAAGTTCAACAGCAATATAAAACAATTATGTTTCCATTAGAACAAGTATATTAGTGCCCCAAACTATCCAGTCACATCAATAATAAATTAAATAACAAGCCACATATAATATTGTGTTTGTTTCAATGCCCCACTAATTGCTTCAAACTGCCTACTGCAACAGATTATTTTAGACAAGTGCCAAAGAGTCAATAAAGAGGGTTCTTCCATATTCCTTGGCTGAGGACATTCCAAATCTAGGACATTACCATGAAAAAGGTGTTAGTCCACTAACTGGCAAAGAGTAGTGGATTGAATCCCCGAAATATTTTCCAGTCTCCTCTCTGAGTAGAATTTTGCAACAAAGGATCAGAAAATGTACTTCTGGAATATCTCTGTTTTGATATAAGTTTCATTAGCACACTTTTTTACCCAAACCTATAGATATATCAGATTGTTGGAGGCTAGGGTCATATTTTGCCTTCTTGTCAAACTCAGAAATGGTTTGGGTAGACTATGTTTGAGAGTAAGGGGTCTTCATTTCTTCAGATTTCTGTTGATCTTTTACTGGTCTCTCTACCCCATAGCTTAGTCAAGAAGAGGCAAAATATACATTTATATAAATCACAGAGTAACCAAATCTCCACAGTAACTCTTGCAGACTGATAAACTGTAAACAGCCTAGAGCAGTTAGATCAAATCAGTGCATATATTTCATAAACAAAATTCAGATTCAGCCTCCAGGCCACAAGTGCTATCTGGATTAGATCCATAGGCACAGGTCCAGAACCCAAAATTATGGAGGTGCTCAAATTTCAGTTCTACACCCATAGTTTGTGTTTTGAATCAGCTAAAGGACTTCTCTCTGTCTCTTTCTATTCCTGTCCACATCGAGTCTCCTGGGAAGAAAGGGAGAAGAACTGAAAAAAAAACAGACTGGAGGGGAGAAATGAAAACAATCCAGAATAAAACAAGGAAGGAGAAAGAGGAATGTATATGGGTGGGAATTATGTCTAGGGTCTCTTAAATCCCAACAGAGCTAGGAGTCCTATGTCCCCAACCTACGAAAAGAGAGAGTATAGAGCTGCTGTGTCCCTCAGCATTCAGGTGCCCTGGTTTTTCCCTCTTATATTCCTGCTTGTTCCTATCTGCCGGGAGGCTATCCAACCAATCATGTGGCAGGAACTTTGGGGTAAGAGTTTCACACTATGACGTGGAGAAAGGGTGCTGAGCCAAAAACGAGAAATGAGATATCGTAATGACAGAGATTGTCGTGACAAGCTCCTTGAAGTCCTTTGTTAATCTTTTAGACAAGTCTGCCATATTAATGTACCACCTTAGAATAATAAAATGCCTTTTAGCAAGGAATAGAAGGAAAATTGATGCTTTCAAAATTTTATAATGCAAGGCTTCATTGTATACGTGAATGGGAGATGGTAAATACAGATGTTTTAAAAAGCTGGGATAGGAAATAAGAACATACCTTTTGAGCTTTTTATTATAAAGGAGGAGGACTCTGATAACTTAGCATTAGTGTTAAATGCAGACACAGACTTCAACATATTTTTCTAAATGGATCACCCTTTTTAATCCCAAACTGGCAATATAAAATCCTGCTGAATATTAATACAATAATATGAATTCTCTCTGTTTCCCTTAACTTTTCCATCTCATATCTTTTCTGTTCTCCTCTTGTAGTGCCATAGCACTGGGATGCAGTCTTTAATTTTTTGAGGAATTTCTATAGAGCCTATGTGTTGCCTCAAGGCATACTTGTAAATAAAAACATTGCTAGAAGCTGACACTTTCCAGCTTCCCATTAATGTTTTTAATTAAAAGAATCTGAAAAATATCATATACAAACATGGTGCAGGAACATTTTATGGACACCATGGTGTCAATGAATACCAGCTAGGTGACTCGTGTTCAGAGTTGCCCACTTGCAATTTCTTGATTGATAAGTCGGGAAAATATCTGCTTATAAATGGCTTTTTCTTAAGCCCATACCTTGATCATTTTTGTGGTGGTTGATCTTTCTTCACATGAGTGAACTTCTGTCTTTCAGAGCATCATTTGGGTTCGTGTGATTCAAAAAACACATGAAAGAAATTGCCTGGTGTTCAGCAACAACTGACAATGCTTTGTTCAGCCACAAAGTTTTCTGAGTGATCCTGAATAGCTCACTCTCTCTCATCCTAGGAAAGTGAATATTCATGATGAGATAAAATTCTAGAGCTTCCTTTGAGATCAAAATTGAGGAATGTAAAAAAAATGTCAATTTTTAACTATTGAATTAGACCTAACCTGTTGAACAGTCTCATGGTGATTTTCTTTGCTCCAAACCCCCCCCCCCCCAACCCTAAGTTTAAAACAGGATCAATAATTTCATTCTTTAAAAACATGTCACCTATATTTGAATTGCTTTTCCAGCGTATAGAAGAGGAAAAATAGAGAAAGATTTCTGGTAGATATTCTGCAGGTAGGTTTTGGAGCAGTAAGAAATACTTGCTGGATATTCTGAATAATGTCAGGTTGCTGTTGTTTATTTGATTGTTTGTTTCTAACCCTCCTGGGGATTTATTTCAGAGTGCTTCTCATTGGAAAAGGCTATCGGGTACTTTGAAGCTGTGTACTGTTTCGTTGGGATCTATTCAGTGACAGCACTCTCTTGGGAATCAACACTGAGAAAGCCATGATAGTGTTGA
Source organism: Notechis scutatus (assembly GCF_049901735.1). NCBI lineage: Eukaryota > Metazoa > Chordata > Lepidosauria > Squamata > Elapidae > Notechis > Notechis scutatus. The sequence continues at coordinate 178,442,157 of NC_142009.1, forward strand.
AGCCGTTTGGTTTGTAGGTAATAACAATAAATCCTGGAGTTTGCTCAAGACAGTCTGAGATCTCCTGGGATGACAGAGCCACAACCAAAGTATACTAAAATACAGTGAAATACATCACATTGTCTGAATTGATGCTTACAGTCACTGGTGAACACCAAAATGCTGTTAAAAAAAAAAAGCAAGCATGTACAGGTTATTTTTTTCTCTTAAAATTCTAACCATAAAGCTTTTTCAGTTCAGTATTCATATTGTCATGCCCTTGTTGGAGTCTGATTCTGAGGGGGAAATTGAGCAGCTGACAGAGAGTGGAAGTGTGGCTCCGGTGGCTGTGGAAGAAAAGGGGGAAGGGCATAGTCCAGCTGGGCATTCAGAGGAAGACCCAGACCCATCCCCCTCTTCATCCTAGGGCACGCAGGGAGGAATGGAGAAGGGAGCAATGTGGCTTACGGGAGAGAAAAAGGCCCTGATCCCTTTCATTCGTTGCAGCTGGGAGAACAAGCTATAAGAAGGGCATTTGAACACAGCACCTTGCTGGAAGTAAAGTGTGCATTATCTTTGTTGAGGCTTATCTGGGTTTTGGTGTCCTCTCAACTGTGTGTGCTTCATTATCTTTTGGAAGTTCTCAATTTATTAACCTGTCATGTTAATTACTTCAGCATGGTTTGTGTTGTTTTTTTTTATTTCTAATTTATCTGTACTTTGGGTTTGGACTGCATTTCTTTCCTTTGTAGACTGTTTTTGAAAGAGTTTGATCTCCAGCCGAGGATAACTGGATATTGGGGGCCAAGTTGGTATTAAAGGGACTTTACCTATTTTTGTGACTTTGTTGCTTTTGTGCCATGCTCCAGGTCATCACACATATAGACATTTTTACCCTTCCCTCAGCTTCTTTGTTTTTTTTAAAATTTGCTTTTGATGACTGCATCATTTTGCTGTTGTTGCTGAATACACTAATTGTGTGTATTGTCGATGCCTCTATCTCCCCACTGCGAGTTTACCATCACAAATGAATGGGTGCAATCCATCCCCGTATTACGGACTGTTATAGAATACAAGTGAGTGTAAATCATAATTTTCAATTTAGTTGCAACTGACCTTTTGCTAAGTTTGATGAACAGAATAACAGAGTTGGAAGTGTCCTTGGAGGTCTTCTAGTCCACCCCCTGCACAAGCAAGAGATCATACACCATTCCAGACAAGTGGCTGTCCAATCTCTTCTTAAAAATCTCCAGTGATGGAGCACCCATGGCTTCTGAAGGCAAGTTGTTCAACTGATTAATTGTTCTCACAATTAGGAATTTTCTCCTTAGTTCTAGGTTGTTTCTCTCTTTGATCAGTTTCTTACCATTGTTTTTTATCTTGTCTTCTGGTGCTTTGGAAAATAGGTTGACCTCCTCATCTTTGTGGCAGCCCCTCAAATACTGGAATGCTGCTATTATGTCACCCCTAGTCCTTCTTTTCACTAGACTAGACAAACCCAATTCCTGCAACCATTCTTCATATGTTTTAGCCTTCAGCCCAGTAGTGGGATTCAAATTTTTTTACTACTAGTTCTGTGGCCATGGCTTGGTGGGCGTGGTATTGCTTGGTGGGCGTGGCAGGGGAAGGTTACTGCAAAATCCCATTCCCTTCCCACCCCACTAACCTACTTTTCAGCTCTGTTCTCCTGTGGAGGGCAACAAAAGAAGACCCAGCCGATTACCTGGGACTCAGGAGGCAGGGAATAGATGGGGACAGGGCCAGTCAGAGGTGGTATTGGCCGGTTCTCTGAACTACTCAAAATTTCCGCTAGCGGTTCTCCAGAACTGGTCAGAACCTGCTGAATACCACCTCTGTTTCAGCCCCCTAATCATCTTTGTTGCTCCTTTTCTGCACTCTTTCCAAAGTGTCTACATCTTTTTTATAACATGGTGATGCACTGTTCTAAGTGTAGTCTTACTAAGGCTTTATAAAGTTACTGCTATTGAGCTAGATTTCACTTAATGTGTACCTGTATATTTTATTTTTCTTGCCTAAGCATAAAATCTTACTATTTTCTACATTGAAATATTGAATTGTTTTTTTTAAAAAAGAGCAACTTTTACCCAAAATCAGGCAAAGCAGGCAGGCAGATTGAATTGCTCACAGAATCACAAATTCACTCAGAAATCTATCTTTCTGCATTCTGCTACCTGAATCTGCACTGAAAAATAGAAGCTTTTGTCCTAAGGAAGGTTCAGCTCTGCTTTTAGATTACCTAGAAAGCAAGAAATCCAACAATTTCTTGCTTTCTAGCTAATCTAAATCTCCCAGCACAGCTGATAGTTGGAACAGCTGATCGTCGGGAGGGGAAAAAAGGAAAATTAGCTACTTACCAAAAATTAGGCAAAAGCACAGCAGGCAAGTTGGATGGCGCACATGCCAGGTAAGGAGTGTGTGGATGGGGAGGGAAGAGGAGGGTTTGGGGCCAGCCAGTGGTGCAATTTGCTGGTTCTCTGAACTGCGCAGTATCATAACAACCAGTTCTATAGAACCGGTCTGACCAGGTAGAATCCCACCCTTGCATTCAACATTCTGAGAAACATTGATATACAGCATATGTCCAGAAGAATTGTTTAAACCTGGAACATCTCTCCTTCTAGATATTGTTCAAATCTGAATTCAGCTAAATTGTGCAAGGTTCAAAGCTAAATATAAAAAACCCAGTACTCTGTCATTTATATTTTAGATTATACAAATCAAATTTTGGTCAGGAGTAAATTCCTTGGAAATTAATAGCTTGAAACCTATGGACATTTATTCAGAAGGGTGCATAAGATTTATTCCTGGGTAAAAGTACCCAAGATTCCTTTGTAATTCATGCCAGAATGCTGCAATAAAAAGTGCTTGAGAATTGACAATGCAAATTATTTAGCCAAAAGTGATTGCCCAGGGCATGAATCCCTAAAAATCGTGTCTTTCCTCCAACTCCATTTTCCAAAAGAAAATTTGATTAATCTGGAGAGCAGTAGAAGAAGTCACAATATGTCTTACAAAAACTGAATGAGTAAGAGTGTGTTTGTTCTGTTGCTCTAGAGATCAGGTAGGAAAAGGAACTTGTCAATCTGATTTGTTCAGGCAAAGAAAGTTCAGCATGCCTTGTCATATTGTCAAGATTTCCCTGTTATTCTTTCAGCAATATGGTTTTTTGTTGTTGTTTTCTTTTTATATCAGAGTCATTCAAGCCATGTATTCCCTATACATAAGAACTCTTTTTGCAGACTAAATATAAAATGGCAAATGACATGATAGCACTGCAAGGCATGTCATATAGTGAGAAAAATGCTGAAACTAAAATGTTGGCTGTGATCCAAAGATCATCTGCTGCTGTTGCTGTTCTTTAGTTTATGGATGAATGCAGCCAAAGTAACTAAAATTTGATGAACTTGGTCTGAAATTCTATTCCAGATGAGCAATATACACTGTTACAATATACCTCATTAATGTTTCTACTACTTTATTTCCATTTTTGTCAATGGAAATAATGCCAAGGAAACAGTGGCAGATAATATATATCATGTTGAGTTGGAATTGTCCCATGGCGAGTTGTCCCATGGTAAGTTGGCTGCCATGAGATGTCCATGGCGAGTTATCCCATTCTGTCCAAAAAAGCTGCATGATCTCCAAAGCATGAGGATTCAACACATCCTTCTTTCTTATTTGTGCAGGTCATCCTAGCATGAACAAAATGAATCACCAGCCAGATTTCTTGTCTGAAGAATAACATGGGAGATTAATATGGTGGCCAAATCCTCATCTTTGCAACCTGACAGCTATCTTCATGGGGATCAAGATGAGAGGAGATTTCTGGAACCCCAGCATGTTCCATCATTTAAAATAATTGAAAAGAAATTCTCATCATTAAACTTCAGGTTTAAGAGTAAAATAAAAAATAACCACAGCTGATCAGTTGAAGAAGAAAATGCTCCCCCTCTAGAACAACCAGCATGGTGTTGTATTAAGGAAAAAATGATGGGAGTGATGCATTCCTAGATTCAGAGGTAGAAACACAGAGAATTCTGAACACTTCGCTTCTCATTCCCACACCCACACGTGCCCAACTTTAGGGTAGCTTCCATTAGAAGAGCCCTGGGTACAATTTAGAATGCACAATAGGACAATTCCAGCAACGTTCACTATTAAACAATGTGGAGGTAAAGTCACTATCTCAGTCCTCACACGTGGCATTAAATGTGGATCAGTGGTTAAGGCACTGGGCTTCCTGGCTGGAAAGCCGGCAGCCCAAGTTTGAGACCCAAGCATCACGTGACAGGGTGAGCTCCAGTCCTTGCCCTAGCTCCTGCCAACCTAGGAGTTTGAAAGCATGCTGATTCAAGTCGATAAATAGGCACCACTTCTCTGGGAAGATAACAGTATTGCCATGCTGGCCACATGACAGCAGAAATTTCTTCGGAGAGCGCTGGCTCAATGGCCTTGAAATGGAGATGAGCGCTGCCCCCTATAGTTGGCAGCAATAAACAGAGTAAAATCTGCAGGGACTCCTTTCTCTTACCATTTTCATACCACCCATTGGAGATATCACACTGAGCATCCTATGGGCATAGGGTTTTTTAAAATTATCCTTCCAATAGGTTTCCAGTTGACTTGTCATAATAAATATATTTGTAGGATGATGATGATGATGATGATGATGCACTTCATCCACTTTTCAATGAGATGCCTGTTATAGGTTGAGACCAATGTACGAAAAACTGACAGTCACTTCCTTAGATTATTAGACTGATGAATGTAATGTGAAAATACAGCTATAATCTATTTCTGAATAAGAAATAATGAGCAGCATCAAAAGCTTTGTCAGTAAAAAGAATCTTCAAAAATGTAAAACATAACAGAAAATATTATCTCCTTACCAAGAAGACATTCTTCTTTGGCAATGAGCAAAACAAAAACAATTCATTTAGAATAAGAGACATATCAATCTACTGGTAATTACAAAATGCAATAGCAAAATTAAGCAAATACCTCAGAGGCTGTTGCTATGGAAGGAATTTTCGAGTTGAAACATGCTAGGAAGATAAAATATATATTGTTTCTGTCCACAGGCCTGATTAGTTGCCACATAAATGTATGTTTATGCACTCTTGCTAATCACATCGCAAGCATTTGTGAAGTAAATAAAATCTCATTCTGCTCCAGCTACCAGAACAAAGCATGGTACTAATCAAGCGAGATATTGGTTTAATTGGAGAGCAGGAATTGTCAGAGACATCATGCATTAAGATTTGTGACTACTTTATTTTTAAAAGCCTAGGATGCAAATGGCTAATAAATTTCATTTAGGAATAACTTTCTTTTTTATTTTATGCTTAAATTAAGACAAGGTGCACTCGCAGCTTTGCTAGCAATTCTTTGCTGTGTCTTGTATAATGTTGCACTCAAGCACTTTATCTGACTCTTGCCAGAGAAGCGAAAGCATTTATGTCTGTTTGTGCCTTATTTAGATGGACCACGGAAGATGGCAGATATACCAACTTTATTACTCAACAATATAGCAGAGTCTTGATCGAAATCAGAGATTTTATGTGAACATGTAGAAGAAATATCAGTGTCATTTGAGAGGGAAATTTCAAAATGTTCATTAAGTTTAGGTAAATAATGACTCAGGTTGAGCTTGACAACTGTTGACTACACACATCCATGTACTTTTCTTGGTTAAGAATATGAAATTGCCTTTGTTGGGGATGATTTTCTTTTTGTTTTTTATTTCCCACTTGAGTTTATAAGTTTACTATTCTCTGAAGGTCCCTCCTTCCAATATTAACTAGATCCACCAATGCTTAATCCATACACATTTTTTAAACAGTTATTATTTCACTGCATTCACTGAAATCATGATCCTTATTGGCAGATTTTATGAATAACAGAAGTTAAACTGATTTTGACCCACATAATTAAAGTGAAATGAACCACTTACTTGAAATGATTTCTTTCTTATGTAAATGCCTGGGGGTATCCATAAATGAGGTTAAACCTTAATACCAAAACAGTATCTTCTTATTAATGATCTCTTGAAGATGTTTAAATCACTGTCTTCAAAGAGCAGGATGAATCATTTGTTTAAGAAAGTAATGATCCAAGTAATGGTGTGTTATACCATAGAAAAATTAGGCATTTGCTTAGCATCCCCTCAAAAGAGGAGCCACCCCCCCCAAAAAAAAAAATCACAATTTTTTGAAAATTGGTTCCTATGTTCCAGCATCTTTGCCTGGCCAAATGGATGCTTCTTGCTGGTGTGTTTTGGCTTTCCAGAATCCACAGGGATTTCTGAAAGCAACTTCTGGGGCCTTGGATTTGCACGGCCTCCATATAAATGTGCCAACTCTGTCCTCCAATGTTCTACAGCTACAGTGAATTTTTTAATAGACTGATGACCAATAGAAAATTCACTTGCATGTGAGGTCAGACTGTACCATGCTGTGCAAACTGAAAGGGGAGTTTAAGTGCAAAGCCATTCTGATGTATTTACATGCTAAATATTAAATATCTACGCCCATAAAGTGATAGAATTATTTCTTCATAATTCCCTTATGAAAACATCTGGTGCACCAGGTGTGGCCTATCCTGGACCAGGATCCCCTGTGCTCAGTCATTCAGTCCCTAGTCATCTCATGACTGAATTACTATAATGTGCTCTACATGCAACTACCCTTGAAGAGCATTCAGAAGCTACAGCTGGTGTCGAGTGTAACAGCGTGGGTAGTTTTGGGGGCACCAAGAATGGCCCCTGTAACACCACTGCTCTGCAAGCTGCATTGGTTACCAGATTGCTTCTGGGTACAATTCAAGTTGTTTAAAGCTCTTCATGGCATGGGTCCAGGGAGTGGAGTGTCTCCCCACACTGGGATTGGACCATACCACTCGTGCCAGCAGAGGAGGCATGCTGTGGTTCCCGCCAGCCTGATTATTCCAGTTGGCAGGGTCCAGGAAGAGGTCCTTCTCTGGTGTTGTTCCTGCCTTCTGGACCATCTTATTAATAATTATATTTATTCATCATTGTATCAATTCAGTATTCATTATTAGTAACTGTGAGAGACATCTAGGTGTCCTAGTGGACCACCACTTAAGTATGAGGCAGCAAACCACCAAAAGAGCCCATGCAGTGCTGAGATGCATCAACAGATCTTGACAGCATCAAGATCATGAGAAGTAATACCACTTTATACTACATTGGTGAAACCATACATGGAATACTGTGTCCAACTCTGGCCACCACAATGCAAAAAAGATGTTGATACTCTGGAAAGCTGCAGAGAAGAACAATGAAGATGAGAAGAGGTCTGGACATTAAATCGTATGATGAACAGTTGAAGCAGCTAGATATGTCTAGCCTATCAAAGAGAAGGATTAGGGGTGACATGATAGCTATTTTCCAGTACTTCCAGCTATCAGAGAGAAGAGGGGATTGACTTATTCTCTAAACCATCAGAAGGCAAGACAAGAAGCAATAGATGGGAATTTATTAAAGAGAGATCCAACCTAGAAGTAAGGAATTTTCTGACAGTGACAACAATTAATCAATGGCATAGTTTGATTCCCAAAGTTGTTGGTGCTCCATCATTGGAGTTTTTCAAAAATAGACTGGATAACCATTTGACTGGGATGATATAAGGCTCCTGCTCTTAGCAGGAAGTTTTATTAGAACTTCCTGATCATTATTGATAAACAAGGATTTAGAACAAGCATAATATGAATATGTGCATGCATTTAACCAGGTATTATTATTAGCTAAAATTATTATTAAGCAATAGCAACCTAGCTCAAAGCTTTAATTATTTTTTTAACCACTACTGTTTTACTACATCTAGCCATTTGGAATTAGGCCATATTGGTTATTGTTTGATGGCTTATGTGCCAAACAAATCCAAACAGCATGCTTCCCAGTTCCTTACTTGTAATCTTTGGTATCCTGTCGTTCCTTTAAAGCATCACTTCTGGACATTTCATGGTGGAAAACATGAAATTGTATATGCTATAAAACAGGGATATCACCATTTAAAAAGAAAGAGAAACTTCAAATATCACAGCCCCCTTCCATATGTGAGATATGATTCCATACATTTTGCAGGCCCAAGCCCTCCCCAAAAGCAAAATGTAGCCCTTGACCATTAAAATGTTGCCGATCATGCTTTAACGGTCAACTAAATAAGACCTTGCAATTGGTATTGTGAAGGACTGACAAGTAAACTGATTTATAAAGAAAGAAAAGACAATGCAGAACATACAGTTACCACACCTCACATCTCCCTCTAAAGCAGGTGGAGAGACATTTCTGTAATGGAATGTGAGAATGACCTTGGAAGATGGGGAGAAGAGACACTGCCTTGGGGGGGTGATCAGGGGAGAGGAGTCCACAACTGAATAAAAGGCAGAAAAAGAAACTTAGGAAGTACTTGCCCTACATTATCAGTCAGTAAGGGGAGCCAGCAGGAGATCTGTACTTTCAGACTTCCAGGATTCTATTATTGTGGCTTTACAATAAAGTGGAATTAGCTCATCTTGTTCTGTTTCCTGACTGGTCTACTTGGGAGCCTGACAATCTCCAATTCTGGCCAAGCTACAGGGAAGAGAGGCTAACTTACTGATCTGGGTGAGATTCTCTCAAGGAGAAAATAAAACTCCACAGGTATCAGTCCATATTTTATCAGAGGGTGCCATCAAAACTAATTGGTTTCCCTCTATTGACACAATGAGAAGCTTTCATCAGCAGGATAAAGAGAAAGATAATGGTTTGTGTATGTTATTTTTCCCCCTTCTTTAATTTGTTTGCTTTCTTCCTGTCAGGATACTTGAGGGACCCTTTTGAACGGAGGAGACTGCTATGAAAGAAGGGATTGCCAAAAATAGCCAGCCTTCTTGTTACATTGACAAAAGCTTCAAAAAGCATTCAATCAACAGAGTGACATCAGCCCAATGTGATCCATTGATTTTTCTCTTTCTGTTTAAGGGAAGAGAAATTGCTTCCTTTTTTTTTCTCTCAAAAGAGGTGAACATTTTGGTTAAATCCTCAGAGGTGGGTGTCGGATTCTAACAATTTAATGTTGAGAAGTGTGGTACAATCATATGGATTGCTGATTAGAAAATATGTGTCTAAAGTATAGAAGATTGGTTTTTGTCATCTAGATCCAATATTACAAACTGGAAGCAAGATCATGCTGTTTGGATGCATCTATTCAGACATTTGCTCTTCCTATCCCAACCCTCTGCATTTGACTTTGGTAGGTACTTAGAAGTGATTTGAATTGAGATATGAGATAATTAAAAATAAAGCTGAGAAAATTAAAGGAGGGGAAAAACTATGTAGAAAATGTTAAACAGTAATAAGACATGGAATAGAACACAAAGATGAACATGAAATTGAGTGTGTGTCTGTATGAAGAAGTGACAACCTGTGATCATGCTACTCAAAAAAAAAAGATGTTTTATTTGTATTATGTTTTTTCTTTTGTGAAAACCCAAATAAAATTTATATTAAAACAGAAGTGTTTTGCAGAACATCCTGGGCACAGTTGGTACTTCCATTGATTAAAATTTTGTTCAATACGCAAAGCAGCAGTTTAAAATGCAGAGCTCATTCCCTAATGAGAATGGACTGCCAAGAAATAAGAATATGTGCAGACCACAAGATTCAGTGATTCAGAAAATAGTCAAATTAACCTCAGAATGATTAGGAGAGATCAGATGTAGATTCAGTCTGCTTTAGAGGAAGCAGCCTCAATTGTCTGGACCAGCCCATTTCAGTATTTGGCATTCTGCTGAATCCAAAATGCTCTCCCAACCAGAAATCCAGTGGAGTAATCCTGCTACTGGGATTAATGTGGTTTACCATTAAGCCTGTTAATGTGGTGGACCAAAAGTTAAGATTCTCATGCATCTGTCCTTCCCTAAGCCTGTTACTCCCTATAAAATGTCATCACCATGTTGCCTTCATGAATATTTTAACAAAAGTCAGTCCAATATCCATATCCTTCTGTGTTTTCACTGCAAAAGAAATATGAAATGTTGCATTAGTTTTTGTATGTCAAAAAGGCATAAGAAAATGCCAAGAACAAGAGTTTCATAGCATTTTTCATAGTAATTTTATTACATTTCCAAATCAAAAGATAAAAACTAATACAATCTAAAATAAAAGAAGAAGAAGAAATGGAGGAAAAATATATCTCTTCTTCCCATATCCATAAACAAATCCCTAAAGCCTCATCTTTAGTCATAAAAAGCAAAAGTCCATTAAGAGTTACCAGTGATATTTATTTTAATTTTAATCAAATAAACAAACTTTACATTCCTTCCTTTTACTTTTAACACTTGATTCTTAATCTCTTCAAATAATTCCTAGATTTTTATTTATTTTCATTTTTTTCTTCATTCCCTCCTCACAAAATTCTTCAAAACTTTAACAAGTCTCTTTTGTAAATAAAATACAGGAAAATTATCCAACTCATTTTTTTATTTGTATACCCTTTTAATTATTAAGACATTTTAATTATTAGGCCAGTTTCTTTTGTATGGTCATTGTAGCATCTTTTTCCATGTCATTCTTGTAGTCTGTCATTTTTTAATCCACTTTCAAATCTGTCTCAGTTTTGTCAGGTAAAACTTGTTCCTCATACATAGCATCTTTTAAACACAGGCTATATCTATAGAGGCAAACACCCTTAAAATTAACTTCTAGGTCCAATGTCTAAAAAAATTCCCTTCGTTATATCCAATCTTAAAGTATTTTGTTCCAGTGTGGATTAGCAAGTCAAATTTAAGCATTCTTCTCCTTTAACTAAATCTCCATCTGGTTCCCTCTAATGTCCAATTTTCAAAATTTCATCCTATCATATTTTTAAAGACAATTCAAAACAAAAGCATTTTCCCAAGGATTCTCATAATTAATTCTAAATCTTATTTCAAATCCATCTAGGCCTTTGGTCCATTTGGTAATTTTCCAAAATGAAAGTTCTAGTCATCTGTTTGCTGTTTGTTTTAAAAAAAATCTTTTTAAGTTTCAAAATTTATATTTGAATTTCTTTAATGATTGAAGGAAACTCACCTGGTACTGTAAAATTCCTTCTTACTATCTATGTATCTATCTATCTATCTATCTATCTATCTATCTATCTATCTATCTATCTATCTATCTATCTATCATCTATCTATCTATCTATCTATTGTAAATATTTGCTGACATTTTATTTAAACTAAATTTGTATATCAGTGATTGCTTGACCTCTGTAGCTGCCAAATGCTAAATAAATAGTATAGAGTAAATCAAAATTGTATGAGCGCCAGACCAAATGCCGTTTATTTTAGTGGGAAAAATTATGTCCCTTGTAAAACAGTGTATAAGAGTATTACCAGAGGTGGTATTCAGCAGGTTCTGACCAGTTCTGGAGAACCGGTAGCAGAAATTTTGAGTAGTTTGGAGAACTGGCAAATACCACCTCTGACTGGAGATTTATAGTATCCTTCCCCTGCCACGGCCACCAAGTCATGCCACAAAACTGGTAGTAAAAATATTTGAATCCCACCACTGAGTATTACCTACAGGATCCTAATACTAAATTCAGAGAGCCTGTCCTTTTTGTAGCCTGCCAGAAAAGTACTATGTAATAAAGAGTTGTCAGTTGGCTTCCTAACAATATTCTCTGAAAGGCGGGTTGGATCATGTTATTATCCCTGCATCATTGGTGGAAAGCTTGAAGCTGATGGTGATGGCTTAGCTAAGGCCCGTGTTCAATCCATGACTGACACGACATGTGAATTGATGATGCCCTAGTTCACATCTCAGTTGTACAACTCAGCATGGTACTTACAGTACGCTGTTGTATGCCTGCGTTTTCTTTGTCCCCATCTGATCCCATGACTGGGAGTTTTAGTAGCTGCCAGAGCCTCAACATTCCATAAAGGCCAGTTAGTATTAACAACACTTTCTGAGACGCCATTTGAAATGATTTCTTGGTATTGTCTATGTCACTATTTTAAATTTTCTACAGATGCTATCTGTTCCCATAAATAAACGGTTTGCTAGGGAGCCTTTGATTGAAGCCAAATCTCTTCAAACATAGTTAAGCTTGTTTGACAAACCTATAAATATATGGATATATATATATTTACAACTTTGGGGAAGGGTATGGTTCCCTCTTATGAAACATCCTAGATGGATAAATATCCATTTAATGCAAATGTGAAGACTTAATTATTTCAGAAAGTATTGTTTTGACTGTAGCAAGGTTGTTTAATGTGCTGATAATTTACTCCTGCTTATTTGATGCTTTTGTGTTGTGTCATGATGCTGTGTCACTTTTATTGTTTATGGATAAATAGTAAAAAGCAGAATACAAATCAAAATCATCTAAAAGGGATACGTATAAAATAACAGCGGTTTAACAATTATTCCAATTTAGTAAACTTTCATGCTGCCCAACTCTCTTTTTTAGTTATTATTTTATTTATTTCAAAAATACATATTCATTTACATTTTAACAGTACTGTGTCAAGCGTTACATATATTTACAATTCTTTTCCATACCAAGCCTTGTTTCTCTTCTCTAACCATATATACAACATTTCCCATACCTCATAAAACACAGACTCCTCTTTACCTTTCAGTTTCCTTATCAGCCCATCCATCTCGGCACAATCAAGTATTTTGTTTATTACTGTGTTCTCAGAGGGTACCTCATCTACTTTCCAGTTCTGGGCATAAGCAATTCTTGCTGCTGTTATTATGTGTTGTATGATGTATTGGATATGTTTCTTTAAATTTCCTTTAATCATCCCCAATAAAAATGTTTCTGGTTTAAATCCAATATCATACCCTGTAATTTCTTGTATCCATATCCTCAATTTTTCCCAGTATTTTTTAGCTTTGGGGCATTGTCACCACATATGATAATATGTTCCGTCTGTGAGCTTACATTTCCAGCATTGTGGTTTCATATTCGGATATACTCTGGCCAATCTCGCTGGTGTCAAATGCCATCTATAAAACATCTTGATTAAATTTTCTTTATATGTTGTTGATAACATTAATTTGCAGTTCTTGATCCAAATTCTCTCCCAATCCTCTAACTGTATACTGTGTCCCACATTTTGTGCCCAAATGATCATTGGGCCCTTGACTATTTCTTCTTCTATTTCTACTTTGAGTAAATAATTGTATGTTCTAGTGATAAATTTTACTTCTTTACCAATCAAAATTTGATCTAGTTGTTGGGATTCCCTTTCTATTCCAAATTCCTCCATATCTTTTTTGTGCCTCGTTTTTATCTGCAAATACGGCCACCAATCCACAATTATATCTTTTTTTTAGTTCTTCAGTTGTTTTTAAATTCCCCTGGTTATCTAATAATTCCTTATATCTAATCCTTTTTTTCTCCATTGTATTTGGGTAGATCACTGCTTCCATCAATGAAGCCCAATCTGGTAATTTAATATAATGCTTTTTCCTTAACTTTTCCCATATTGTTATTAAAGAGTCCCTAATTTGGTGGTGATATAAATATGAATGTATCCTTTCCCTTTTATCCCACAGGGAGGCATGCTATCCTGTGTGAAGATCATGCGCTTCGATTGTTAATACTCTCTTATTATTTAAATTTATCCAATCTTTAATCCAGAGTAATCCTGCCACCTGATAATATATTTCCTATTTTGGAAGTCCTAAGCCATCTCTACTTTATTTATTTATTTATTTTTTATTTTTATTTATTTGATTTGCCAATTGTTTACAAGATAATAAGTATAAGTGTATACATAGTTGTGAATACATGAAATGGGTACATATAAGAAAAATAAAAGAAGAATAAGAGAAACAATAGGACAGGGACGGTAGGCACGTTGGTGCGCTTATGCACGCCCCCTACAGACCTCTTAGGAAAGGGGTGAGGTCAATAGTAGACAGCCTAAGGTTATAGTAGACAGCCTAAGGTTATAGTAGACAGCCTAAGGTTCTACTACCTTGTAGTAGAACCTTAGGTAAGCCTAAGGTACTTCTACTACCTTGTAGCATTTTTACATTAATTCATGCTTTCTTTCCCAACCAAATAAATTTAAGCACCATTCTATTCAACTCTTCAAAGAATTTTCGATCTAATTTTATGGGGATTGTCTGAAATAAATATAACAATTTTGGTAGTATGTTCATTTTTATCATGGCAATTCTACCCATCAACGATAATTGCAATTTTTTCCAGCTCTCTAAATCTCTTTTGCATTATAACATCAATTTCTTATAATTATCTTCCTTTATAGTCGAACATCATCCTGTAAGCCAAATCCCCAAATATTTCATCTTTTTTTCCACTTTGAGTCCCAATTCTCTTTCTAATCCCTTCTTTTGTTTTTGTGTTGAGTTCTTTACTAACATTTTTGTTTTTTCTTTATTAATTTTTAGTCCTGCCACTAATTTTTCAATTTCCCTTAACAAATTTATCCCTGTTTCCATCGGTTCCTCAATGGCGAACACTAAATCATCCACAAATGCTTGGGTTTTATATTCCTGATTTTTTATCTTTAATCCTGTTATTTCCTCATTTTGCCTTATTTTGGTTAGCAGCACTTCTATCATTAATATAAAATGAGAAGTGACATAGGACATCATGCTGCCCAACTCTCAATAATTATGTGTGGCTCCCAACAATTGAAGAAATTACAATAATATCAAAAGTAGCGGTAAACAGTAAGCATGAAGAAGCAAGAGGGCAGGTTTACCCTTGTTCACATACATACATACATATATACTGTTAAGGTAAAATGTCAAACTGCTTTATTACATAAGAAAACATTGATATTGCCGTCCCTCATGTTAAGCATACAAGTTCCATGATGCATCACTGCACATTCCCCTCCCACCAGGTATAAAAAGTACTTATTTCTACAATAAAAGAATTACTCTGACCATAAACATTTTTTAAAGCTAATTTTGGCTAGATCCATTAACACATACATACATACATACATCAATGTAGTTCATAAATATGATTTTTTTAAAAACTGGACTGATGTCTAGAATAATATCTCTGTTGATTTTGCCATGTCTTACATTCTTTCTGCATTTTGGTTATCTGCCCTACATTTTATAGATAATCATCACATTTGAGCATATTTGTTTTTTAACAAATCTTTACATTGCAAAGCAGTGACACTTTCCCCACACTGTTCCATCTCTTTGAAAAGTCACTTCAACATACAAATTCTTATGTCGTTTTTTTTCCAGAAAAGATGACAATAAAATAGATAAACTGAATAAGTCAGATGATGTGATTGGCTTACAAGTCATATGGCACTGCAGCAGGAAATTCAATTTAAAGGTGTGATGATTCACAAAGGGATTTTTTAATGTTACCCTTTTCCTACCCATAATGGAAATATTCAAGGCATTCTCATAACAAAGCATGAAGCAAAAATAAATATCAACAGATATGTATCACCATATATAAAATAAAAGGGTAAAACAAATAAAAACAATATTTTGTAAAAGCTAGTCCAAAAGCTGCCAGTTTTAAAAACAACAAATCTATCTATAAATTGTCATTAAGAGTCAACACCAACTTGATGGCACATAATCAATCAATTTAACAATAATAATTTACAGAATAGGGGGAAAATATATACCTACTTCCCAAGGCAGAAGAAATCATGAAGAAGAAAAAAGCAGAGCATAAACACTGACGGTTTATGAACTGTGGCTTCTTTAATTTAAGGAATAACTACTTATTGCACACAAAAGGAGATTAATTAGCTCAAACTGCCATTCAAACGCACAAATAGTATTCATTATTGGTTCATTCTCATATGCAACAAAGAAAAATGAAGTCAGATAAGAATTTCAAAAGATTTATAACTATCTGAAACACCTAAGCCCACCAAAAGCATGAAAAAGCAATAAATGGCGTAATGAAGATGCCGTCTATGTACTGAATGAACTAATGCTAAGTAACTTGCAGAGTGAAGGAAGAAATAAAGAAGAATACTGAAGGGAGATTCAGCTCAATATAAAAACAGCCAAGTTGATGGTAATCTAGGAGCAGATGTCAGGCACAAGGAGCTAGGAAAGAATCATGCTACCTATGCAAGATTCTGTTTGCTAGTATTCAAGGTAAGTTAGCACTAGATAAGAATCAACTAAATTCAAGGGGGAGGTTGGACATAGGTCTCCTGTGGGAGCATATTCAGTCCAAACTGATGATGCATTTGATCCCACCCTCGAGCTCAGCCTGGTCATCGCTTACATCAGGATATGTAGAAGAAGAACAGAACATAGAATATAGAATAACAGAGTTGGAAGGGACCTTGGCTGCCCAGCTGTGGGGGAGAGGGAAATTGGGCTGCACAGCATGCATGCACATGACCCTTGGACAAGTGACAGGCTGGCACGCATGCACGCACTCGACTTGCACAAGCAGTAAAATGGCATGCATATATGTGAATGCCTGCCAGCCCACCTCTCACACAAATTGAGCTGTACACGTGCACTCCGGCCTGTCACTCATGTGGTCCAGTTCACTCGGCTGGGTAGTGAACTGCAGCCCAGGGGTTGGGACCCCTGATCTAGTCCAACCCCCTTGCTCAAGCAGGAGAGTCTACACCATTTCAGACAAATGGCTGTCCGGTTTCTTCTTGAAAGTCTCCAGTGATGGGGTACCCACAACTTCTGAAGGCAAGCCTGGTTGATTGTTCTCACTTTAAGAAATTTCTCGTTAGTTCTGGGTTGCTTTTCTCCTTGATTAGTTTCCATCCATTGGTTCTTGTCTTTCCTTCTAGTGCTTTCGAAAATAGTTTGTCCCACTCATCTTTGGGGCAGCCCCTCAAAGACTGGAACAGGCAACGCCTGGGGGTGGAATCAAGAGAGGACTCAGACTAGAATCATTACATCCCTTCAAGTGATCCAAGTACAGTCCCTCTTCGATTCTGTTAACTCTTACCTAGAGCCAATGTTAACTCTTACCTAGTGCTGACCATTAGCTGACCAAATTCTTCTGTATAGGCTTCAGCAATGAATTTTTTGGAACTTTGTGTGACCCTGATTCTTCATGTCTGATAGATGATTAATTAAAGGATTTATTTCAGATGATTTGATGGAAAATAATTTGGCTTACTTTTCATGAAATGTATCTCAAATAATTATTTCTCATTTCTCATCTATAAAGCTACATCTATGGCAGCACATGGATAGTGGCCAGCATTTGATAGCTTTCTGTTTTACTCTCAGTTTGCTATGTACACAGATAGTTTTGGTATCAAAGCAAACTGTGAGGTTGTAATATATTCTCCCAAAATTAAGGATCATCAGTTTAACATTGCTCTAGGAGTTCAAAATATTAACACGATAATAGCACTAATCATAAAATTATTTGTGATTAAAGCAGAATTAAGTACCATCTAAGTATAATTATGTGAATGGGAAGTTCATTTGCTGCAGGGATGAGATAATAAGAATCAAATAAAAAGGGTGAGAATAGGTCAGAAAAATATTTGATATAGTAGGAAATAGTCCTTCACTCTTGTAATCTTGTTTTTGATAAAATTTGTGTTTGAGTATTCCTATTCATTTGAACAGAAAATAAAAAATCTTTCTCTGGATCTGTTCTGGATCTTTTCAAAATTCTGCTACCTGTGTTCTGATAGGAGACAAATGCAATTGAAAAAGGGCTTAGCGATAAATTAAAATGATATTGAAATACTGGAGATTTCACTATCAGATCCCTTCCTTACCGTTGTAGATGTGAAGCAATTTTACACACAAAAAGTAACTTTTCTATCTCAAAAATAATCATGTTTTTCACAGGAGACTATTTTTTTTCACTATTGAAAAGATTTGAATCAAATAATCATATAAAGTTCAGGAAAAGCATGTTATGACGTTTAAGCCAATCCAGAGAAGATAACATAAAAGGTTTTCCTGTAAATCCACTTAGAAAGCTTGAAGATTCTTTAGGGCCCAACTTTTACAACTTTTCACTTTTGTAACAGATAAACCATTTAGACATAAAAATATGCGTAACAAGAAAATAGAATGTACATGGATAGAAGAGGGGGAAGAACTGAGTTCAGCAATTGACAGGCCTATCCTGAAATCATGGGTCTTTGTTATCAGACCCCACTTACAGCATCTTTGTCTGTGTGATCAAATCATGGGACCAGAACACAAACCGCCAGCTTCTGATACTTCTCTAGGTGATAGATTAGCACAGAGTCAGATGTGCCAGAGAGGAATGGGCAATTTTCAGTTAAATGGCAACTTCATAAGATTACTGTGAATGTTCAGGATGTTATAGAAGACATCTGAGCAAGCAGCTGCTAAGACCTGGTGATGAAAGCCGGTAAAGTAGCACAGGGATTCTCACTCTGGGTCATGATCTTCCAAAGGATCAAAGTAGAGGTGGTATTCAGCAGGTTCTGACCAGTTCCGGAGAAATTTTAGCAGAAATTTTGAGTAATTCGGAGAACCGGCAAACACCACCTCTGACAGGAGATTTTACAGTATCCTTCCCCTGCCACGCCCACCAAGCCATGCCCACAGAACCGGTAGTAAAAAAAATTGAATCCCACCACTGGGTCAAAGGTTACAACTTGGCAGGTTACAGTTCTTTTAAAAAAATCAGGCTTGCACAGAGACCAAAGCAACTTTTACAGGACCTCTGCTTTGCCTTGCACAAGTAAGATTCAAAGGACAGTCTAGAAGGCTCTGTCCAAGCCAGGAAAAAATCTCAAGGATGCTTAGGGAGCAAACCTGGCTTGGAGTTGAGACAAATACACAGTCAAATTATTATGGAAATTGTTCCAACTCCTAATTGTTTTCAGGTAAAGGCTTTCAAACTGGGAATTTCTGACCACTGCTGGCCAGTTATGATCAATGTAGATAGGCTGCTCAGGAGTAAAAGCATGCTCTTAAGTCCAAGGTGTCTCCCCATAAAAAATAATGTTTTGCCAATGTTCTGCCCTTTGCCTTTTGATAGGGTTGCAGATCTGTGTGGAGTTTCATGAGCAAAGGGCAAGGCATTTTCCTGCGTTTCTAGTGCTAGACTTGATTCCTTAGAGACTAGGTCTGTGAGGTAGTCCATTCAACACTTCCTCTGAGGAGATTCACATTGTGAGGTCACAATGTACAACCATCAGCCTTTTTTTAAAAATATTCAGTGGATTACTATGGGCTCTGCTGGAATTCCTGGACAGAAAAGATGATAGAGGTGGGAGCTTTGCAGATATTTATTTTATTTTTATTTATTTATTTGGTTTGTCAATTGCTTACAAGATAATAGGTATAAGTAAAAACATAGTTATGAATACATGGATACATATAAGAATTTTTTTTTAAAAAAAGAAACAATAGGACAGGGACGGTAGGCACATTGGTGCGCTTATGCATGCCCCCTACAGAGGAAAGGGGTGAGGTCAATAGTAGACAGTCTAAGGTTAAAGTTTTTGGGGTTTGGGGAAGAAACCACAGAGTCAGGCAGAGTATTCCAGACATTGACCACTCTGTTGCTGAAGTCGTATTTCCTGCAATCAAGTTTGGTGCGATTAACCTTGAGTTTGTATCTGTTGTTTGCTCTTGTGTTTTTATGGTTGAAGCTGAAATATTCATTGACATGTAGGACATTGCAATGTATGATTTTATATACTATACTTAGATCAGACTGAAGGCGGCGTAGTTCTAGGTTTTCTAGGTCTAGAATTTCAAGTCTGGTGGCATTCTGCAACGAGTAGAGGAGTGGAGAACTCTTCTTGTAAAATATTTCTGGACTTTCTCAACTGTGTTAATATCAGATACATAATGTGGGTTCCAGACTGATGAGCTGTATTCGAGTATTGGTCTAGCAAATGTTATCCAGCTCCCCACAAAATCACTGTTTGCTTTTTGAATTAAAACTAAACTCATGTGTGATGTGCGCCAAGGCAGATATCAAGGCCAATGACCCTGGATACACTAAAGCCATAGAGAAGCCTAGAGCTAGAAAAGACCAATTAGACCATCAAATCTAATCCACTGCACATTGTAAGAGTCAGAACCTCCCTGATAGCTATCTAATCTCTGATAGCTGTCTAATCTTGAACATTTCCTTCCCCCTCCCTCTTTCTCTGGTTTTGCTACAAAGATGTTACTGTTGCCTGGCTCTGATCTACAGCAATTCCATTTTGCTATGAAGGGAGAAGCATTTAAAGATAGAGGTTTGTCATATTCGGAACCTGCCAGCTTATATCAGCAGGATGAAAATAAGAGAGGAATGACGCTTTGCTTAGTTTTCTTCCTTTCATGAGTTTTTCCTCCCTTGCCTCTCCACTTCTTTCCAGTTATATTATTCATAATTGGACTGCAGTTATTAAACATTAATTCATGGATGATTGGTCTAGATTTTCTAGCAATTTAAGATCATATGAGAAAATGGAAATTGTTCTGTCTGCCAATCCAAAGCTTACTTCCTCTAAATATTCTCTGATACATCCATGGAATGTCACCAGCCTTTCCCTTCTTCATCCTTCTCCTTGTTTTAATTGCACCTCTGTTAAGCTCTATCATTGAGGAATGAACATCACAAATGTCTGTGGTTACTTCCTATTATCACCACTGTCTGAAAACAAGCTTCTCTCACTGCTTGCAGAGCAGGTAATCCAAAACTCATTTTGGCTCTTTCCTGAGGATATGGGATTATAGTCTTCTGAAGTACCAATTGCCACATTTTTTTTGCTTTGTTATGAAATTGTTTCTTGCCGTATTTATATTGAAATAGCATGTATTTTAGGTTCTTTTTTGGTTGCTACATCATGCAGAACATTTGAAGGATCCATATTTAATTGATCTAAATTGATTTTGTGTGTGTGTGGTATATTTGCATAGCTAGGGATATTGAAACCACTGGAGTAAATTGCATCCCATTTGTACTCTATTTTCGCACCTATATCGGCTGCACTAAGACAGTTCTCCTCTTGCAAGAAATCCTTAAATCTCATAACATTGCAATTGTTTCAGATAAAACCATTACTATCTAACTGAACTTTATCATCAGTAATAAATGATAAAAAAATATGTTCTGAAATGTATAGAATTGCACAGATAGAATTTGGGGCAAAAAGAGAAGGTGGAAATGAGATTTCTAAGATAATTTCTTACTGCAGATAATACATAAGGTTACAATAGAAGAGAACATAAGTAGGCCGGAGCCAAACTGTGGATTTTATAATGCTGTCTGAGGTTGCTCAGGTTTAGGGCTAGATCTGAGTATTTAAAAAAGATGAAATTATGTTTCATTCACAGTGTCACAGCATTCTTCATATCCATAGTTCCAGAATTTGTGAAGCAATCAATTGCAGTACTACACCACACATCTGACTTAACCAAACATACTAAGACCTAAATTTCCAATGCAGCATAGTAAGCCTTTTTGGCTATTTTTTCTGGCTACCATTTGCAGTTTTGCTTCTGCATTTTTGTGGGTGTTCTATGATCGGGCCTGGGAGGGTTGCTTGGGGGATCCTGGGGCTGGGGGGAAAAGTTGAATGAGAATATGTTGGTCCCTTCCCCCGAGGTAAGAGCTGGGGGGGAGGAGTGACTCCCTGCTTGGTGGGTGAGAGCAACTGAGCAGGGGGTTGTTCATGCATCGAGTGGATGTATTCTGATTATAGGGGGCGTGCATAAGCGCACCAACGTGCCTATCGTCCTTGTCCTATTGTTTCTTTTTATTTTTCTTATATGTATCCATGTCATGTATTCATAACTATGTTTATACTTATACCTGTTATCTTATAATCGCTTGACAAATAAATAAAATAAAGTAAATAAATTATGTTGGGAGATAAGGGGAGCTGGATGTGACCCCTCTGCAGCAATAAGGGGTGGTGTGAGTTTGAGGGCGCTGAGAGCAAATGCTATAGTGCTTGTAAAGCTCACCTTGCCCCCAACAATCTGTCAGTGGAAGTAGATTTTTTTTCTCCCCCCCCCCTTTTTAAAGAAGAATGTTGGGGATGGGGGATGGAATGGTTCTCAGGGAAGGCAGAGGAGGGCATCCTATTTCAGTGGTATGGGAGACAAGGGAGAGGGGAGGCACGGGGAACAAGACCTCAGTGTTTAGTACCAATCTCATGTTCTGCCCCATTGCACTTACCTCATTTTCCTGATCAGCAGATCAGTTTCCATCCATTATTCCTTGTCTGGCCTACAGGCGCTTTAGAAAATAGCTTGACCCCTTCCTCCCTGTGGCAGCCCCTCAAATATTGGAAGACCGCTATCATGTCTCCCCTGGTCCTTCTCTTTACTAGACTAGCCGTGCCCAGTTCCTGCAACTGTTCATTGTATGTTTTAGCCTCCAGTCCCCTAATCATCCTGGTTGCTCTTTTCTGTACTTTTTCTAGAGTCTCAACATCTTTTTTAAAATGTGGTGAACAAAACTGGATGCAGTACTCTAGGTGTGGTCTTACTAAGGCTTTATAGAGTGGTATTAGTACTTCCCTTGATCTTGATTGTATCCCTCTTTTTAATACAATTTAGGATTGCATTAGCTTTTTTGACTGCTGCTGCATATGAATATGTCTATTCTACCACTGAACCATATAATTAGCCCACTTGTGGTTTTTTTAAACTTGCAAATGTTTTTCCATCTTATGATTTCATGCTTAGAAGAGCAAGACCTTCCATTCCATGCACACTGCCTGATATTTGTTTCTTTACTTCTAGTGAGAATTAACTTTCCCCCTTTTTCATTATGTTGACTACTCTGTTATAGTAAGTCTTTATGCAATGTGAAATCCTGCCCATTTTTTTTGGAGGGGGGATGCTAGTAGTGTCAAGGTTTTAAAAACATATACAATACATTCACCTAATTCACTGAGCATCCATGTTTAAGCAATGTGTTCTGTAAAAAGAGAAGAAAATGCCAAGTATATATTGAATGCAGTTATCAGCTTCGAACCCTAGGGTTGCATCCATTCCCCCAAAAGGAAGATATGGTTTGGATCACATCAACATGAACTTGATCAATATGATAAGGTAAAGATTGTAATCTTTGTGGATTTCTGTGTGGATTATCCTAGGTCTTAACTCTTGGATTCATGAAAGAATAGAATTTAGCTATTATGGATTTAAAAGAAAATACATGTTTATACTTTTTCAGAATAATATTGCAATGCATATATTGGTGAAAGAGAAAGCAGAATGGATTTTTAAAAGCGACGAAAAATGACATGGATAGAAAATAGGTTATTTTTCCCTCCCCCTAACTTGCAGCCAAGGTCTTATAGAGAAACAAAATTTTAAAGTTTTTTTTAACTTTTCGCCCCATTTAGTAAGGCTTGAAACTGGGTTTCTCTGCTGAACTGTGCTTATCTTGACAAAGAGAAGTGAAAAATGAGATTTGCAGTGCCCTAACAGCTGCTTCTATCTGAAAAACCATTGTTGTAGTTTGTATTTGACACAACTCAGAACTAATATCTTGGTTTGGAAGGAAAGCTGCCCATAAATAGCTCTCAAAAAGGAAATGAAATTCACTTGCTGACTCTGTCCAGCTGCAGTTGTTTTCACAGGCCCTCTGGTTAGTTGCAACCTATCAAATGCTGTGTTAATGAGCCAAATGTTTTCCCCATATATAATGCATTCATTGCAAACAACTTTAAATAGGAATCTCACAACTGCAGAGTGTCTACTAGCAGGGTGTTATGTGCTTTTGGTGACTAGCAGTTTGGATGTCTTAATTATGCAGTTGAATAATACCCACAAAATTGCAGTTCTTGCCAAAGCTAGCCACAACAGATGTCTCATTTCATGTCACTATAGGGGGCAAAAGAATCTTCTTTAGATGGAAATTGTCCTCATGGAAATCTTACAGAAATGCAGAACATTTTCAATTAGATGGAGTCCATATGGCAAAAAGTCATAGGGTAAAATGCAAACTTAATCATGCTTAGAATATTGCCATGGATATTACTGGATGTGACTCATTTTGCTAGAAGGAGATGATTTGCCAGAATATAAGAGCAAAACAAGAGGCAGAAATAAGTCCACATACATTTCATTAACCAAACCTAACCATATTTTGCCATAAAAATGGTTTTCAGTCCCATTCCAGTTCCTTCATCTTAATGCAGAAGGAAATCAAAGAAAAGATACAAGATATCAAAGGGACATTTAGGAGGGTGGAAAATAGAAGATGCAAAGTATGGGTCCTTCAGACATTGCAACTGTCAGCCCAAGACTCAAGACTTCCATTTGGAAGCTTTTCCCATTTAGACAAAAGTAAATATGCCAAGCTTTCAGTAATTCAGTACACAGGATTGTAATCCATGTCATCCCACAGGATTTTTTTTCCTGCTAAGTATTCACAATGTTTTAAAAATGCCCCAAAAATCCATGTTATTGTTTAGAACTTTTAGTAATATATGTGTATATAGCTTCGTTTGCTGTGAATAGTTAGTTATGTTATGTATTGACAGATAAATATGGAGCCAGATCCTGGGGCTCTATTAGGTAAAATAAATTTTTAAGATTTAAAGCACCCAATTAATGTTTTAAAACCACTCAAACTCCCCCAAATACTGAGGTTCTTCCACCCTTGTTCCATATATATGTATGTATGTATGTATGTATGTATGTATGTATGTATGTATGTATGTATGTTTGTATGTATCTCTCTCTCTCTCTCTCTCTCACACACACACACACACACACACACAACTACTACTACTACTACTACTACTAACATACAAACATATATTCTTGCTCTAAGTATACTATAAATAGTATGCAACTTTTTAAAAAGAAAAAAAGAAGGCTCTATACAGAACAGAATACATTTATCCCCAGGTACTTTCCTGTGCAAGTTTTGGAGTACAAAATAATGGATGCCAATTCACACAACGACCAGAGTCTCCTTGAGAGATCTTACCAATGCTTTTCTTTTGGAATCCATGGTATATTTCCTTCCCACTCCTAGGTTTAAGTGCATAGTTAGCTCTCCATCACAGAGATCAATAAAAATTCAAGGTTGCAATCCTAGACACACATGGGATTAAGGTTCATTGAACTTAATGGGATTGACTGATGCATAAGTAGGTATAAGATTACACTGCAAATGATCTGAATTTGTAAGAAACTGGTACAAAAGAGAAGAGCAGCTGTGGAAAGGTCTGGGTTTCTTTTCTGGATTCTGTCAAAACCATAGCACTTGTAGCAAAGCAGAAAAATGCCTGTTTTAAAAAGACCCACTGCTAGTAACATTTACATATTGTGCAGTTAGGATTTAGTTCTTCTACTTAGTAGAATAAAAACCCACTGTTTCTTATTTTTTTATTGTAATAGATGATTAAAATTTCTGATGTTTTTATGTCATGCCTGCAGGCTTCCCACTGGCATCAAATTGGTCACTATGGAATAAAATGATGTGCTAGATGAGCCTTCAGGCTGGCTCAGTAGGGTACTTCTTATCTTCTTTTGTTCAGATTGATTCCAGTGACCTTAGTTACTTGATTAACTTCCAGTGCAGTTGCTGAAAGTAATGACGCTCAAATAGCCTATTTGGTTAAACAGAAAATCTAATGCAAGTCTTAACTTAGAAGGAATTACTTATTATATGCTTACCAGGATTCCTATCATTTTTTTAAAAATCTCTATCTTCTTTTTTAACAAACTAGTTTTTAAAATGTTTGTCTCCTTCTTAAGTTAACCCCCAACTGAGATGCTTCTCAGCTGTATACATCTGCACAGAATTTATGTGTAAACATCTACAACAGGGGTGTCCAACCCAAGGCCCCGGCCCACAGGCCTGCTTAGATCTGGCCTGCGGGGCTGCCTGGAAACAGCGAAGGACCAGCCCACGGTGCCTCTGCCAGTGAAAATGGAACCTCCCAAGCTCTGTTTTTGCTGGCAGAGGGTTACAGGAGGCCGTCGCAGCTGAAAACAGAGCTTGGGAGCCAGTTTTCGCTGGCAGAGTGCTTGGGCCACCACAGATGCCCCCAACATGATTGACATCGAGCTGGCCATGCCCTTCCCAGCCCCCCAAGGTCAAACACAACCCTGATGCAGCCCTCAATGAAATCAAGTTTGACACCCCTGATCGACAACATCTTAAAATATTTTTTTTTCCTCAAGTACTTAAGCCAGAAGTTCTCAAACTCTGTAATACTATGATCTTCCACAATGATAAGTAAATGAATGTGTCTAAATATTTCAAGAAGATCAATAATTTAATTGCTATTAGGATTGGGCAAGGAAGAAATAGGATGTATGTTTTGAATATATTTTAATCTATACATTTTAAAAAATGACCAAAACACACAGGTTTCATAGAAATCTTTAAGACATTATTTTTCATTCAACATATTTCCAATTGGGAAGTCTGAATGCAGAGAGGTGAGAGGTGACACTCCATTCCCATCCCAAACATTGAACATCTTACCTGTAATTAAAAAAAATAGTTAAAGAATTATTATTTTTTGCTCTTTATCTGGGAAAATTATCTTTTTAAACTAAATCTGAGTTGCTTTATATTACTGTACATGATTGCAGAAATGATCTCCTGAAACTATTATTGTGAGCCTTGGTGGTACACTGGTTAGAGTGCAGTATTGCAGGCTACTTCTGCTGATTGTTGGCAGCCTGCAATTTGGCAGTTCAAATCCCACCAGGCTCAAGGTTGACTCATCCTTCCATCCTTCCGAGGTGGATAAAATGAGGACCCAAAATTGTTGGGGCAATATGCTGACACTGTAAACCTGGAAAGCACTACAAAGCGTATATAAGTCTAAGTGCTATTGTAGTGTTAATGTATTAAAGTGTCGTCATGACCAAATACATATGTAAAAAGATGCATCATGCTGCATTCATTTTTTTTTAAAAAAAACAGGAGCACAACTATTCATGCTTACATAAGATATGCCTAGTAAAAATGGAGCTTTCTTCTTAAAGGGATAGTGCTGGGCATTTTTTCAAGGCAAATGTGTAAACAGGCAAAGCAGTAACTGGTATCAGCTGAAGCTATGAATTTCATGAATGATTTACTGGAAAGCAAATTAAATACTAACATCAGCCCAGATACAAGGCTCTATATTGTTCTTGTTCCAAGCCTGCAGATGGGTAATTCACCAGGAAAATGTCTTTTGCAGCCAGATTTTCAGCAACCTTGTTTGCCTTCAATTAATTTCCTCAGATAGGACTTTAAAAAAAACCAAATCATTCTTTGCTTCCTTCACCACCACACACCCAATAATACGGGTGTTGTGGGAAAGAAATCAAGTCCTCCTTCTGCATGTTCTTCTTCTGTAATTCAAAATCACAAATTAGAATAGGCTGATGGTCCCAACCTTCCAGCTCTGCAGATTGGCAATAGCAGTGGCAGGGGAAGGGGGGAGGGGATGGTTTCATGTACATGCCTGCTGGTTGAACAAATGGAGCTTCGCACACTCACCCGCCATGGTACTGGTCCGTGGAGCAGGGGTTGGGGATTCCTGCTGTAGACAAATATCAAAGTGCAAGGGGAAACAGCCAATTGTAATCAGGTGAAGATTCTTCCCTGTCTAAAACCTAGCTTGCAATTTCTTTGATCAGGTAACAGGAAAGGATCTTTCTTTCAAAGAGACTATCATTTCCAATCATTGTAAACCAGCAAAGGTCACAGCTCAGTAGGTGTGGTGGAACCTCCAAGTAGACTGGAGCGAGGAGTTAAGAGCGAGGAGTGAGTTTGCGGTCATGTCACTGCAAGAAACTGCTCAGGTCCGACCTTCCATAGAATCCTTAACGCCTTATCTTACGGTTCTGAAGGGTATGCAGTAAATTTTCAATTTCATTGTACACATGTTGTGCATTGACAATAAATGTTTGATTTGATTTAAATCTGACAAGATTCTTGTAACTGACTACCAATAAAACTACAGTTGAGACTCTTCACCAGTGTTTCTGGTTGCTTTGGCTTGACAATAGGATGCCTAACCACTAATAGTGGCATTTCTGGAAAGTAAATTTTCTTAGAATTCCTATAGAGAGCACTTTTGTGTACTTTCAAGAAGCAAAGTGTGTAATTTTCTATATAAAGAACTATTGAGAGAAATTCAAATCATGATCACCTCTGACAACTGACTTTTGTATACTGTGCTCTCGGAATAAACTTTACCTCTTATTCAAGCAACTGTCTGCACTCTTTATTTCCAGCTCTGTCAGATCCATGTATCTGCCATTCTTCAATGGAAGAAGAAGCGGGGGGAGTTGGCACAAGTAATCCTTTTTGATGTAACATGAATATATTAAATCTTATATTGAATCTGTATAACCTACACATGATATACAACTGGAGGGTAGGAGCCAGATGTCCAGAAATTTGTCACCTCTTGAAGAGATAGCAAGCGGAGAAGCTCTGGAAGATACTCCCTGGGAACTCTTCAAAAGATATACGTTCTCAGAGAGGGGAAGGGGGGGATTAACATGTTGGTTTTTTGTTTGACAAAATACACATCTAAACAAGGGGAGGGGTCCTACCTCCCCTTATCTATTACTGCATGCCTGGGAGCATTTAGATTCTGCTTTGACTTGTGCTGGGATCACTCCCTTTCAATAAAGAATTCTTTTTGAAATGCTTATTTCCAGAAGTTCATTCTTTTTTGGTTGAAAGTTACAAGCTCGGTTACAAGCTCGGAAATGAATCTGCTAAGATTCCTTTTTAACAGTGTAAAAAAGGAGCAAGGAGAAACCTTTATACCCTTGTGCTTTATTCTGAGGGCAAGCAATCAGCTGAAATTTGACCTACTTTTCCAAGTCAAGGCGGGTCCTAATATAAGGGTACTTAAGGCTTTGTTGTCTCCATCTTGCATAGTGTCAAAACTCAGTTAATTCAATATGTTATTACTGCATTTTTTTACTGGCAGATCTGGAAGCAGATTTTTTTTTTCTGCTGTCTTTGCCAAAAAGAATTTGGATGGTTTACAATAGTATAGAGTATACCTTATCTACCTGGAAATAATGGGAGTTGAGGGTGAAGATATTTGAAGGTTCCTGATTACCTTCTCTTGTCTTCTCTAAAACAACAAATGACAATTCAATTCTTTGGCCAGTTTACAAGACCTAAAAACAAGCTTTTCCAGGGGTCTGCAACTAATATCAACTTTATAATTATCTGTTTCCTGATGTTAGCTTGTTGTTGTTGTTGTTGTTGTTGTTGTTGTTGTTGTTAGTCACAAAGTCATGTCCGATCCATCACAACCCCATGGGCAACATTCCTCCAGGCCTTCCTGTCCTCTACATCCCCCGGGGTCCATTTAAGCTTACGCCGACTGCTTCAGTGACTCCATCCAGCCACCTTATTCTCTGTCGTTCCCTTCTTCTTTTTCCCTCTTTTTTCTTTTTTGCCCTCAATCATTCTTTATGTTAGCTTTATATATGTCTCTAAATCAGTGTATCCCAACCTCTGTAGTTTTAAGCTGTGCAAGCTTCAAGTCCCAAAATTCCATGTTGCTTGAGGGAATTCTGGAAGTTGAAATCTGAACTGCTTAAAGCTGAAAGATTGAGAAACACTGCTCTAAATTATCATCTGGATGAGACAAGTTCACCCTTTAATTATATACATTTAGCAGCATTTTGATGCTGTCAGCAATCTTTTGAATTTGGTGCCTTTAGCATAATCTACACCCAACATACAAAGGTAACTTTAGAAACCTGATCCCAAATTTCCAATTATACTAAAAGAACAGATAAAACTTGGCTGTATTTTTATTTCCATTCAGGACATTATGGCCACCTTTTTGAGCTGACCTGCTCTGGGCCTCAAAATATCCAGACAAGAACCATTACTATGGCAACGTGTTGCTCCTGCCATCCACAGAAAATTTTAGTGATTAGTTTCTAGGGAGAATATCTTATATTTAACTGGGACGCATTGGGTCAATAGTCAATCCTTGGTAAACAAAAGATAGCATAGTCCATTAAAATAAACCAAGCCAAGCACAATCAAAGTTAGCGTTAACGAATTTGCCAAGATAAACATTCTAACACAGCCATGTACACTCTTTAATCTTCCCCTTTGGTGAAACAAGAAAAAATGTTCTTTTGGGTTCTGATCTGAAGGAATTAATGTGGTTAATTGATCATTCACTGGATTTTTTTGGAATAATTTCAATTGGATCCCTGTTTTCTAAGAATGGCATGACTCTTTAATAATATTGAAATGGATATCTTTATTTATTTCATGTGTGAAATAAGTGGATAACACTAGTAAAAAAAATATAAAAGCACGTGATGCTATGGTACACATATGATGGAAATAGGCAGAATTTTGTAAGGTATGAGGAATTCAAAAAGTTTTATATATATAAGTTATAGGTTACATTTTGAAGTATATTGATTCATGAGAATGGAATAACTATTGGATAGAATAATATCTCAGCCAATTACCCAATTAAGCATATTAAGTAAGTTGAAGAAAATCTGCTTTTCCTTCCTGTATAAGCTCTCAAATGGCGGCTAGTCACTATATGATCCAGTGCCTGGCAAAGACTACCACAGTCACATTCAGGGGAGGATATTCTGCCCCACTTAAACAGAGTCTTGACAGATGACACGCAAGGTGCACATCCTATTCAGTGTTTTTTAGAGTTTTAATCTCTCTATTTTTTTACTAAATGCTAATTTCTCACTAATTTCACTAAATAAATCAACCAGTTTATGTGGAGCTAGTTTGCCCCCTCTGGTGCACCCTGGAAAGTGTGAAAGTGTAAACTAAACAAACTTGCAATTTCATGGAACCAAATTAATCAGTGAGACTTCCTCTGTAGGCTTCCTGGCTTCCAGAAATGTGGATATAAATCCCTACGGCCCTTCTCAGGTCCAAATGACAAGGAAGTTTGGAAACACAATTCGTATATTTTTCTTCAAATCATCATATATATAGATTTGTGATTTCTAGATTTAGTGGCATTCCCATTGAACACTACAAAATAGATAGGCCCATATAGGAATTAATACAGTATATCTATCACTGCCTGTGTAAGGATATTGCTTCATTAATGAATATTCTTTGGTCTTTGTCAACTGAAAGATCCAGTAATGATGTTTGGCTTTTCTGTTTTCAGACTTAAATCACATTAACCAATTGAACCTTGACTGTCCCAAAGAAAAACAATCTAAGTAAGAAAGGAGGAGGGTGAAGAGAAAGAATAACCTTGTTTTTGACTTTGCAGATGAACAATTAATCGAAGCCTGTGTATTCAGGCTACTGTTGGTAGACTAAGAGTTGGAAGCCATTATCAATTTTTTTTGTGGCATCAGGAGGCTCAGACTGGCAAAATCTATCAGAGAATGACTTTTGTTTTGTTAGCTGTCTTCTAAATGTCCACTACAAGGAAGTGTACAATTGTAAGCATCGGTGAGCTTTTCCCTTGTACAGAGGTGCATTATACACATATACATTAATGAGCGTGGTCAATATAAGGGCAGTGTTACTTATTTCAATATCCCTAATTTTTCATTAAATTTTCTTGATATACAAGATGAGCATCTTTAAAGAATCCATTAACGATCTGGGTGGTACCAACAAAGACCAAATCTTAAAGGAACAAATTTCCATTAACATGTTCTCCTATCAAATGTATCTTTCAATAGGATATTTTCTGGAAAATTCACTCAGAAAACTGTAAATGTAGACTAAAAAGCTCTTCTGATATTTCCAAGGCAATGTGTAGCATAATGGTTAATATGTTGGGCTGATGTTGAGGAGCCTTGGCTCCTATTCCATCTCTAGTCATAAGAGCAAATTGGATAACTTTATGCCAATAAAGGGGAATATTTGTACTTCAGGATTGAAATGAGGGGACCTTAGTGTTTTCTGAGCTTGGCTGTTGTTGTTTTTCAGATGTTACAATACTCTAATTAGATAAGTTCACTAGCACTAATGAAATTATCTAGTTTGGGTAATAAAATATCTACAGGAAAACAACTAAGCTCAGGGAGCACTAAGGACCTCTAACTTTAGGCCAGTGCCTCTTTTTCAGCCCATCATATTGATAGTGTTGTGGTTGTAAGGGAAAATAGGAGGGGCATTATGTTCATCACCTTGAGCTCCTGAAGGAAAGACAACATATATGTCCTTATGCATTATTAAATAAATGTAGTTATTCATATTAACCTAGAAATGGAAAATATTTCCAACTGTGGCAACTGGTTTTTGCTTGTTTTGTTTTGTTTTATGGGGAAACACGAGAAAATTTGAAGGGACTTTATGTTTTTGTAGTTGTCTTCCATTTCACTATTTTCTGATACCTGCTGTTTTGTTCATTTGTTCAAATGTACAATAATAACAAACATTCAAACTTGCTATTTGCATGTAGCTTTCCCAATCTGCTCAACTTCACCTGATGGCAGAATATCTATTAAGCACCCAAAATATTAGGAAATGCTTATAGCCAATCCATTAAGGATTTCCCCAAGCCGTGAAAACATCTAATCTAAATATTTACAACTTATTTGCAGTTATAAGAACAAAATAAAGGCTTTGTTTAAAAAGAAACCACAACTTTTTAAGTAGTTCTAAAACCTCAAATGTGTGCCTAATGACCATTCTCTTCCTCATAATTTTGCAGCTACAGAAAGCATTAATGAGTGGTGCTGTCTGTAGCAGGTGTTCTCTGGATATTAGGATGTAAGAGTTCACATCTGTGTTTCAAGTGTGTGTGAGGGAATAGCTTCTGAGTAATATTGCTCCATAGTTGGTGATCCCAATCTCCTCTTTGTTTTCAACTTGTAGTTTCAAGATAAAAGGTGTCAACAAAGTGTAGCAGGACTGACGCATGTCAGGGAAGATCAACCTGTTACAAAATTGAACTTCAAGATATTAGGAAGGGCTCAAGAAAGACAATATGCCAAGACTCTTTGTTAACTTCTTGATTTATTGGATAGATTTTCATAAGTACCACAAACTCTCACATTCCTATCCACCAAGACCCATTACAGTATTGCCCAGGTAATGCAAGGGGTATTGGAGAAGAGAGAATGCCTGATGATGGTTGCATGCATGGATAGAGTCTTCTGACTAATCCTTGTATGGCCCTTTTTTTATCTTGTGGACACAATATATCATCTCAGCTATCATTATGCTGTTATTGGATAAAGTATGACTTGCTACCTTGTGGTAATTTTAACTGCTTTATTCCTTATTGGTTGTTATATAGTCTTGTCTGGTTTTGATTGGTTTCAGGTTGCTTGCTCGGGTGTATATATGCCATTCTCTCTGGGTTATTCTTGGTTACTGTTACTTCTCCGGACATAGTTTCCCTTTGGGTCTTCTGACAAACATAGGATCATGGAGGAAGGGGAAAACAGTAAAAGCTGCTATTGTTTTACCTTGACATATGATTCAGCAACAATTTCAGATCTACATGACCGTCATTTAACGGCTCCTGTACAGATGGAACATTCTTCCAATAAACAAGGACAATGTAGGATGCTAATTAAGTGAATGAGTCATTCAATGGTTTTAGGTAAGTCCTGTTTTTCCTCGAACTCATCTGTTGTTTTAATATTATAAATCCCTGGAACCGAGAAAAGGATTATTCTCTCTAGTTCAGCTTCTGCCCCACATGGTATACTAACACCCTGCACTGTAAGATAATTTTTAAATTCAGAATAGAGCTGGAAGAGACCTTGGTCAAGCAGGACATTTCAGACAAGTGGCTGTCCAGTCTCTTCTTAAAAACTTCCAGTGATAAAGCACTTATAACTCCTGAAGGCAAGCTGTTCCACTGACTAATCATTCTCACTGTTAGATAGATGGATGGATGGATGGATGGATGGAAATAGATAGAATAAATTTATTGTCACTTTGAATTTACACTAATTGGCATACATTAAAATGAAATTTCATTGCATACAGCTCTCACAGGGTCTCTACCTCTAATATACACTAGGAAGTTTCTTAGGACATTTCTCCTTAATTCCAGGTTGCTTCTCTTCTTGATTAGTTTCCATCCATTGTTTCTTGTCCTGCCCTCAAGTGCTTTGGAAAATAAGTTGACCCCGTTTTCTTTACGGCACCCCCTTAAGGTTCCCCCTGTCCAGTCGTGTCTGACTCTAAGAGGCAGTGCTCAATTCCATTTCTTAGCTGAGGTTTTGTATTTCCCAAAGTCTCCACACTTAGATTCACACCTTTGAGCAAAAGGAATACAGCTCTAATGTGACATTGCTGCATTGTGGATACATTCACAAAACAGTCTCTAACCCATTTTTTGATGTGAACATAAACTCATTGAACAGACCGGGTTAGTACAGTACACCAAAGCATCAATAAACTAGCCAAGTTAGCATATTATACAAATCTAGCTAGAAAGTTTGTAATTGGTTTAATCTACCACATTATGTGAAAGGCTGAAAATATCAAGTGCCATTTATCCACTACTCGTAATTAAATCTTTCTTTTCCCCATCTCTTTTCAATAGCAATAGCATTTAGACTTATATACCACTTCACAGTGCTTTACAGCCCTCTCTAAGCAGTTTACATATTCATCATATTGCCCCCAACAAAATGGGTCCTCATGTTATTGACCTCGGAAGGATGGAAGGCTGAGTCAACCTTCAGCTGGTCAGGTTTGAGGGAATTGAACTCCTGACAATGTGAGCAGAGTTAGCCTGCAATACTGCATTCTAACCACTGTGCCATCATGGCTCTTAATTCAAAATATATCTTTCCTTCTGCTGCCTGGCCTTTTGACCCCAACTTAAATTCAGAATCCATCCAGGGCTTGCTCTATTTGCAGCCCTCTAGCTTCCAAAATATCTAATTCCAGAGCTAATATAATACAGAGCTATCACAAAGGAAGGCTGTAAGGATTACGACTGGAACATACATCAAATAATTGTAATGCTTGGCCTAAATATGCCATACAGATCAAGCGCTACTATTGTTACTGCTGCTACAATGCTGCTTTAAAATCTACCCGTATTCATCAAATTGTCTGCAGCTCCACCTTACATAAGGACAGAAAGTAATGGCAGCAGATTCTGAAATTCGCCAAAGTCAAGAGCACAGATTTAATAACCAGAAAGGGCTTTTTTATTGTGTCTGTCTATCCTTCAGTGTTCCTTAGATTATGTAGTGCTTCTTCATTTTGCACTATAACCAAAGGGTGAAAAGGAAAAAAGGAAAGCTCTTCCTCAGAAATAGATAGGACTGGGTGGAAACATAAACACTAAGAAGCGAATAATAATTTATATTGTTTCTCAATGTATTATTACTTATCATAATTTATACATTTTAAAAGTTGAGCATTGTTAAAAAAAAAAAAAAACAGCCAGCAGCCAAGGATGGGATACCAAACCCCATGCTTTACAGGTCTAAAGATGCCCAAAATTAATTTGTAATTAAGTTCAGAAATGCTGCCCTTTAAACTAAGAGGATCTATTCAAAGGCATTGCAGGGCATTAATGGAAGAATATGGTGAGGCAACAGAGATACAACAGTAGCAGTTAATATTTTGCCTCTACCTGAACTTAAAGGTTGTGAATACATCTCCTGTGCCACAGAAAGATAAATGTACAGTGTTAATAGTTCCATATGCCAGAACAATATACAACTGTACTAACAACTGCACATTTTTTTAAAGAAAAACGGGTTTTGTGTTTAGAACCAATTGAATGGCAAATTGCAGGATGAAAGGGTCATTAGCAAAAATTAAATCAAATGCAAACTGGTAAGAAAAATGAGATCTGCGGTGGAAAACAATTTGTTAAGTTGATGCACCTACCTACTGGCTTTAATTTTCTGAACATTCTGAGTTGTTCATTATTCTATTTCATTTGGGACACAGAAATTTATTCCTTACTAATCACAACAGTGTCTTAAATAAAACTTAAGAAGGGCAGACCTACATAATGGAGAAAAGTCCATGCGCTGGCTGGCAAACTCTAGTGATTATGCATATTCCATAACTAGTGTGTTAACTGTGGGTGATATGGCCATATCTTTATGCATCCATTTATGGGCCCCCAGAAATCCTCCAACAATTGACATACTCATGAACTGAATTATAAATGTTACCAGTTCTAAAATATCTCCCCTTTCCCTGCATAAACCTATCTAATTTGCCAGTGTTATGTCTCATGTTATTTGTCTATAACCTTTGCTATTATCATGCTTTTATTATTATCAGCTTTTCTGAGTGTTTGCTGAAAAGTGGCCAATAAGTACAAGTTAATAATAATATGCACCAAGGCAGCACACAGCTCACTTTTTAAAAAAATTGTACTTTCACTTGAAGCCAGTGGGTAGGTTTTTTTTTTGCACAGACGTACATCTGTATCAAGGCCTATGAGTCACTGCAACTGCAGGTCCCAGAAGTAGCCATAGAGGCAGAGTAGGTGTCTGGGGGATGTACTGGCCTTCTCACTGAAAAGCTCTGGAGGCGGTTGTTCCAAACAGCTGAAGGAGGAGCTTCCCAAGCATATGAGAATTAAATTATGCAAGCACTTGATAACTTGTATTTAGGGCAAATTTATTGTACTTTTTAATAAGTAGATAAATAGAAGTGATGCAATATGATTAGCATGCAAAGAAATATCAAGTCTTGTTTTGGGGTGTTTTTTTTTTTTTTTTAAGATGCTTTCCATCTTTAAAATAACCTTGTAATATTTGTTAATCATCTCAATCCCCACCCTTTCTCACCATCAATCACAGAAACTGTTAACCCAAATCTTGCTTGTGTACATACATTTAATTTGATAGATGGCCCCTCTGTTTTTATGAACAAAGATAAAGGCCCTTGAAATTCCAAGTAACAAAATCAAATTTTTGAAATAGTAATACTATTTATTACTATTAGTACTTGAGTTCAATTTTTTTAGCATCCTTAAACACAAAATACCCAATCGTCTGCTCATTATAAATAGAAACACATTCCACAATATAGAAAGAAACACACAATACTGTAAAACCTCTCTCATTCTTAAAGGTTACTTTTTATATTGTCTTTTGAAGAATATAGTTGGCTGAAGAATATGCCAGATCCTTGAGGTGTAACATTTTGTTAGCAACCTTCATCCTAATTCAGTCATCAGACTTCCTACTCAAGTGGAGCTTTAGAACATATAGTTTCTTTTGATACTTTTCATAAATCAGTCTTATTTCAAAACTACTTCCATGAGCAGAATTATATAACAACTGGTCCAGGTCCGTACTCTTATTCAGTTGTCACAGCTGCAGCCCATGAAGAGGATCAAGGCCCTCTCCTCCCAAGTAGACCACGTCTCTCCCTTATCCTCTCCTCCCTGTGTGGCCTAGGATGGATAGGGGATGGGCCTGGGTCCTCCTCTGACTGCTCAGCCAGGCTCTGCCCTTCCCCAGCCTCCTCCACAACCTCCGGAGCCACACTTCCACTCCTTGTCGGCTGTTCCTCCTCTCCCTCAGAGTCAGTCTCCACCAGGGGCATGACAATTACTTTAACTAAACTGAACATTGCAATCACATTTATTCTAAATGTTCTAGGACAGGGGTGCCAAACTCAATTTCATTGAGGGCAGGATCAGGGTTGTGTTTGACCTCAGGGAGCCGGGGGGTGGCATGTCCAGGTGGGCATGGCCAGCTCAATGTCATTCATGTCTGGGGCACCTGTAGTGGCCAGGTGGCCCCCACAGGTTCCATTTTGGGCTGGGAAGCCTCCTGCAGTGCTCTGCCAGCGAAAATGGGCATGGCCCCCCTGAGCTCCATTTTTGCTGGCAGAGGCACCACAAGACAGTCCTTTGCCATTTCCAGGGCAGCCCTGCAGGCCAGATCTAAGCATCCAGCCCTTGGGCCTTGAGTTTGAGTTCTAGGAGAATCAAGTTGACCTCCATAATTTCCTGACTGAGGTGTGGCTTCAAGTGGTTTCTCCATCAACTAAGGTCATAGTACCCAATCAAATTATTTTGACACACAAATCAGAAACATCTCAAACAGACCTCTCCCCTTTTCAGTATAAGCATTAACCATGAATTGGAGGGCAATAGCTATGGGTTTTTTTAATGACAGCCCAAAATGTACTCCCTGAAACAAGCATTTCACCCTGCTAACCAATATAATCAGAATCCAAAAAACCAGACAAGCATAAATACAACTCCCTGAAGGAAGATTAGAGTACCCAACTGCAAGGAAGAACAGTGTATGATCCCAAATCCACTTTCTTCAGCTCCATCTGACCATGATTGAAATAATGTAAGTTTTAAAATAGTTACAACATTGTTGAAAATAAAAACAAGCCCCCAATTTCCATCCCAAAACACTAATCCCCCTTTACTTAGTGATTTCAATATCCCTCCATTTTAAAAAGTTAACTCCGGCTATTAAATGTTTTCCATACTTATGAACAGGGACAAGCGTCTTTTGTATTTAAGTGACTTGCAATATTCACAGTTGAGTTGTCTGAAGCAAGGTCCCAAATGAAAGAAAGAAGTGAATTGTGCAGAACCAAACTATAAG
Source organism: Notechis scutatus (assembly GCF_049901735.1). NCBI lineage: Eukaryota > Metazoa > Chordata > Lepidosauria > Squamata > Elapidae > Notechis > Notechis scutatus. The sequence goes on from NC_142009.1 coordinate 178,480,591, forward strand.
TAACCTACAATGAGAGATATGCAGGTGAGTTAAAATCCAAGTCTCATCTGCGTTGCCCTTTTTACATGCCATTTCACTGCAATTCCTTCTTTTTACACACTCTCAGAGGCTGGAGAATCAAACCAAAATGCTGCCAGCTGCTGCACAGGGCTCAGAAACATTTTCATATCTCACCTTGTCTCACATCAATTGTCCTGGACATCACCCCCATTCTGTTCTCCACACTGTAGGGAAACAATGGTGCATTTAATCACATCCACTCTCAAGCATCTGAAATATAATACATAAAAGCTAGGGACCATTTCTTAACTGATCTGCATACTTCTTCATGTTTCTCTCAAAGACACAGGTGATGTCTTTGCTGAATAGAAAATAGAGTTTGGCAGCTGTGCTTCATCTTTTCTGACTGTGCTAAATCAGAAGTCTGATCTGGGATATATCCCTGGTGCACTGACATAAATACGCATTCTGTTGCAGGGCATATATTAATTTCATACTTAATTAGCTTGGAGCAGAGACTATATAATTAAAGAAAATAGTGAAACAAATACAGAAATCTTCATTAGATTACCGAATACACTGAGTTTTGTTAAGGAAAAAAAAAAATAAGGAAAATATGAGTAAATCTGGGACTTGATTAACCTCTCAGCAGCAATGCTTCCAACACATTTTCTTTTTTAATTTACATTAGTAAGAGAAGTCTCATGGCTTATAATGCGAAACCAGGATGTCTTAGTTTCCTAGGAACTGTCATGCATCCATTCCTCTGCTGATATTATTTTTAAAAAATGTAGTTTTCATGAGAATCCACCACACTCCGAGCATTTGGACTTTACTTAGAGCAGCACTGACTAGTTTAGGGAAAGGCAATGACACATTTTGAATTCTGAGAATGTGCTTTATTTACTTCCTTCCTTACTTACTAATTTATGGAATCTGTAGGTCACCCCATTCCAGACAATCCTGTGCAACCTCCCAAAATTGATACAACAATCAATGCAAAATGACTCGGCCAATAAATGCAGTAATGATTCAAGGACAACACATGTCCCTGTCATATTCTGCACGATTTGTGGCTGCCATATGAAACACAGTAACAAAGCAGTTACTTCTTTGAAGGCAAATGGTTAAAATCTCCTCCTTTCTTGTTGCTCATTATTTTCTCAGCTGATTTATTTCCTTTTTTTAGGTAGGCAAGCTCACTTCCTAACAAATATGGAAGCTACGTGCTATGCCTATTTCCTAAGAATGTTGATACAGGGCTGATAACAGAAATAAGGAACATGTCTAAAGCATGTTGGTTTTCCATTTAATCCTTTTTTTGAAAACAATGTTTAAAATAAAATAAGCTCAAGTGAGTCAAAGTATTTGGCAGATGCTAATCATGGGCACTATGCCGCTTATCCCTGGCCTGCACTGATGTAATCTGGCTGTTAACGGTTACAGGCAGGATTTCTCAGATGGAAAATAGAACATGCATGCAAAGCATGAGTTCTGACCTTCTATAGAATGTTTTGTGAAACAAACAATAAGAAAACTGAACTGGCTAGAAATATAAAAAGGACAATCCAAAACTCAAAAATAAAACCCCTTAATAACGTAACATAAACTAATAGACGCACAGAATGGCTAACAGTTGGCCCTTCTTTGCTAGACACATGGGCCCAGTGAATACAGTCAGGGTTATTTTGAGTTGGGACTAATGACAATAATGCACCTTCACTAATATAGCTGAAGGGATCTTGAAATTTGATATACATGTTCTGCTGTCAAAATAAGGTTCGTTTTGGGTGGTGCAACTTTTGTTTAACAATTCAGATTTTTAAAGGTCTCAAGTTGTTTTTGCATTTCGTCCTCGTCCTTCTTGTCCTCCTCCTCTTCCTCTTCCCTTTTCTTTCTCTGTCTATATTTCTTAATGTATCCATGATTGTCCCTATGGTCAATGATCTTAGCCAAATGCAAGCATGTGCCACTTAATGGCCAATTCAGCATCAACATGGCACTTAAACCATTTTCTGAATCTGGATCTGAATTCAAAGTTCAAGTGTATTTTATGGCTCACATAAATTCAAAGTGAACATCAGATATTTTCAAATTTCGGTAGCATCATATTCTGATCATTTCATAATAGTGTGATATTACTGTCTAGAGTTCCATTGACCAGAAGAGCAGTTATATAAATTTGTTTAATAAACAAGTATTTTAATGAAATCCTTTTATTGAGTCTAGTGGGTGAGCTTCAGCTAATCCTTACAAAGAAAAGGGGTTATTTCAATTCTATTTAATTGTCCTTTTTGTTGACATTTTTGCTAAGTTCAAAGGCAGAAAGCCTTCATCTAGTCCAACAACTGAACCACTAATTTATTTATTTAGCATGTGGACAAAATGTAAAAAACACATCACAGTTACATTCTCAGTGAGCAAATATAAAACTCTATTTACAAATTCAAAGGTAGAGCAGTCATATAGTCAACACATACAGAAAACCCCTGGGGTTCCCTATGCGCTCACAGGGTCCATAATATGTCGCACGGCCTGCTTTGGAGCACCACAGCTACATGTCATAAAATTGAAATTAAAGCCACCCAAAATAGAATTTTCCAATATTTTTTTTATTCTTGTGTTATTTGGACAAAAACCAAGGCAAGCAGGCAATTAAACTTAATTAGTTCCTTTATATTTGTATATATACTTGTCTAATTTCAAAGCTATCTTAGTACAATAAGTTATGCCCAACAAGGCTATTCAGGTTACTATGCCCAACAAGGCTATTCAAATAACTGTGCCCAACAAGGCTCCTCAAGTTGCTGTAAGTATTGCTGCCCAACTAGGCTACTCATTCATGCACTACTCACACTCTCAATCCAGGGTGATCAGGCTGTGTTAAAGTGGGCTGGGAAGCAGTCTCAGGGCATTCCCTGCTCCAACAAGAGTCACCTCGAACTTCAGGGTTCTGGATTCATTCCAGTCTTCTATTTATACCCAATTTGTTTACTCTGAATCCATGTGTACAATACATATTGCCTGGTCTTGTCAGGAACTTCACATTCTTACCCTCTATTCCATGAATCCACTACATTCCTTACACCTACTAATGTTGTACCTGGTATCACCAACAATAAATCATTTATACACACCCAGAATCTTTCTTTATCCACCTATTCCAGCAACGTGAGTTTCCCAGGGAGTTTATGAAAAGGCTAACTACGGTTGTATTACAGGCCTTCTTTATTCATAGCTTATATTTGTGAGATATTTGTATAAGATATAACATAAAATATGTAACATACATTCCACAGACAAGAACTTTCCCCATTTACAGAGGAGGCTAGAACACCTGCCATGTTGATTCCAAATCCTATTGAGGCTTAAGGAGTAGATTGAATCCTGTTGGCTCGGCAGTAAAGCAGGGAATGTTGTGACACTCTGGAGGAGCACTGGAGGGCCATTCTTGCAACGTGGCCTGAAGCAGATTGAAGTTGTTATCCAGCAAGTTTCTGGCTGTCCCAGTAGGTGGATATCTGGAGTGGAGCCTGTTGTACATAGCATCAGTAACATCTGCATTGATTGGCAGGTGAATATTACTAATTATTTTCTTATATTCTCCCAGTAGAACAGTTTCCTTTCATACATATGGTGGAAGAATATGTCTGAAAGTTGGTAACTAAAAAAATAGAGGTAGATCTTATTGCACTTGATATAATGTGCATAATGTGATTCCGCTGTGTGACGATCAGCCTGGTACGGCTACTATTTATTCAGCCTGGGGAACAATATTCTCCCATTGAAAAAATAAGACCAAGAGCTGAAGGTGGAAGCTGAGGAACCCCAGACAGAACCACATAGCTTTTGCAAGATGCTATTCCTTGGTCGCAGTTTGGCTGCAGTCTTTTTGAGATGAACTACTGAGTTGCACAACAACATAGCAAACAGTAACTGTGCAGAGATTTGTGTAGAACTTTCCCCCTTTTATTTCCTCCATCACCATAATTCTCTTGAGATCCAATTGCTTAATTAATTGCATTGAACAGTCGAGCTAAGAATCCAAAAACCCACAATACAGCTTTATAGACAGAAGAAAGAACATTAAAATGTCATTGTTGTTTCAGGCTTCTTTAGCTTCAATGAGTTTTTGTAACACTTCCCAACACACATTTTTTTTAAAACAAGCAAAATGAAGATAAGGGGATATTCATCAACAATAAAAAGCTAATTCCAGCAGGAAGCAAAGCTTCAAATTGATTAAGATGTGGGTGGAAAATAGAAGTTTATCAATAAATTGCAGGGACTTCTGCTTTAGCCAAAAGCTAGAAATAATTAGCTGCTAGCAGTAATTACAGCTAAAATAGGCAGATGTTTTAAAGGAAGGAAAGGGAACCTTTGCTCATCAGAATGTCTTGCTGATACTGCTTAGAGATAAATTGTTATAAAACATACCTTTGACATAAATGCAAATCAAATGTCAGGAATCTCTGGCCTGCTGGTGAGGGAACTAATGTGCTCCACTATTTCTATGTAAAATTTAGGGGAATTCAGAGTCTTCTCATTTTTAAATCTTATATTAATTCCCTTTCTCTTCAGAAGAGTGAACAGTTTCAGAATTGATTTGTCTATCTTGCCCTTCATCTAAAAAGGCATATTTTCCATTGAACTGAATATGAATCTTGCAATTGCAATGCTCTGGGTGGCCCCCTGCAACTTGATGTCACTAGCTCCGGGCAACTTCAACTTTTTGAATCCCAAATTTGCATAGCCAAAGGAGGCGCCAGAATAGTAAATCTTGTTACAGACTTTAAAACTTTCAACATATCTTATATTTTGCTTCTTCCTTAACAACTTATGTTTCATCATTCACCCTGAAATTATACCATTTTTATTGGTTTCCCTGCCCTCAATTTGCATCCATGACTTTTCTTATTGGGAAGGAGACATCTTTGCTCACTCAGTTGTTCTGTCTTCCTTAATACACTTTGGTTTCATCTGAAGGTCATTGCTTAGTAGGCTTCACTTGTGTATGTCCCCTCGCCCCCCCAAAAAAATTGGATAGCAATAAGATAAAGACTCAAGCTGAATTTGATTCTAGTTGACCACATCGGGGCATTTATGTTATTATCTTGAGGGGCCTCTTTGCTTGTTTTCTTGCAGACATTTCATTACCCTAACTAGGTAACATCATCAGTGCTACCCCAAAGGTGCTTTTTTAGGAGCCAACTGGACTTTCTTTTTTCTTTGAAGACATTTTGCTTCTCATCCAAGAAGCTTCTTCATCTCTGACTGGATGGTGGGGAATGAAGCTGAAGTCAGAGCTGAAGAAGCTTCTTGGATGAGAAGTGAAACAACTTCAAAGAAAAAACAAGAAAGTCCAGTTGCCTCCTGAAAAAGAACTTTTGGGACAACCATGACCTGGATGACTGAGAATCTCTACATACTATCTTCAGTGCCAGTAAGGAGTGCTGTTTGCTGTCAGTTTATATTTTTGGTGTCTTGTCTGTGTGGGTGGGGTAGTCTTAGGGATTCATTATTTGGGCTGTTTACTGATGGCTCTTTTAACAGTTTCTTGATTGCCGTATTGCTTACTTGATTGTTGGACTGAAGTTGACCTTAGAGTTAATTTATCCTGATCTGAGTGCTGATTACTGGTGGAGAGGTGCTGGAGTCTATTTCTTTTTGGGGATGGTTGATTTGTCTCTTTTGCATCTTCTATAGCTGTTGTTAATGTCTATGTGTCTATTGATGGCTGATATGTCAGAGTGCCAGGCTTCTAGAAATTCCCAGGCATTTTTGGACTTGGCCTGGTCTAGGATTGTCACATTTTCCCCAATTGAAACTATGGTTAACTCTGTCTATATGTTGTGAAATTAAAGAATTTTCATCATGCCTCTGACTGGTGTTCATGGATGTGTCCTGTCAGTCTTCTGCCAGTTTTTCCTACATAGTGGTTGTTGCAGTTTTTCTGCAAGAAAATGTTTGCCAGAAAACAAGCAAGCTCAGAGAGCACCGAGGACCCCGCATTTCAACCCTGAGCTACAAATATTCTCCTTTATTGGTTGTTATCTTGGCAACATTGTTTCTCGTTGCCATATACTAAGGGTTGTTTTTGTTTTACTTCCCAGCCCACCCTATAATCTTGGGAGGACATTTCCCCCCGATGGTCTTCTCTCAAAGTACTAAAGAGCTTTGAGTTGCCTGTTTCTTAACATTCACTGAAGTCAATTGGGCTGTGCCACCTCCTGAGATTTTGTAAGGTTGTGAAAATCAATTAGAAACAACATAGAATGTATGATGGATTGTTCTGTAAATTCTATCCATTATTGACCTCACCCCATTCGTAAGAGGTCTGTAAGGGGCGTGCATAAGTGCACCATCGTGCCTACCGTCCCTGTCCTTTTGTCCCCATTTTTTCATACCTATTTCCTGTGTTCTTACTCATGTTTATACATGAGTAAGATTTTGTACCTATTATCTTGTAAGCAATTGACAAATCAAATAAATAAATAAATGATGGATTGTTCTGTAAATTCTCTTTCTATTGATATATTCCTCCTAAAAGGATGACCATACTTTCTTGGATGCATAACTGAAATCAATGGAACATACTTCTATTTAGGAATAGATTGCAGAATCAAATAGCTGGCAAGTAGTAATTCCAATGTTCCCATAATGGGTTAGAGAAGGGAAGGAGGGAGAGAAGGGAAAGTTGCCTTTTTTTTTTTTTTTACTCTGACTAGATTTTGCCTTTGCCATTTCTGCCATGTTATATATCAGTCTATCCTCAAGTGCATGGGTGTCAAACTAGCGGCATCATGTTACCATCATGTGATGTTTTGTGACATTTTTCCCATTTGTGGAGCTGGGGTGGGTGTGGGTGTGGCCAGTTTAACACCTGTCATACCCCTGTCAGAGTCTGGATTCCCCTTTAAGAAAGTAAAAAAAAAAAAAAACCTCCTTCGGAGACAGTAAGTCTAGGCATACTGCCAAGAATGTAATAAGGGGCATGCATAAGCACACAATCGTGCCTACCGTCCCTGTCCTATTGTCCCCAATTATTAGTTCCTATTTCATGTATTTAAACTTATGTTTATTCTTATTTCTATTATATTGTAAGCGTTTGACTAAATAAATAAATGGTGGAAAAAAACAAAAGGAGATTTCTTCTAACTACCAGGTTCTCTGAACTGCTTAGAAAGTTAACAAGGGGCTCTATAGAACCAGTCAGAACCGGCAGAATCCCACCTGTCTGAATCCAATGAGGAAGCCGAATAGCCGACAGGGAATGGGAGTGTGGCTCCATTGGCTGTGGAGGAGGTTGGGAAAGTGCAAAGTCCAGCTGGGCAGAGCAGAGAAGAAATAGAGAGGGAGTTCGGAGGAAGAACCAGGCCCATCCCCTCCTTTATCCTAGTGCACGCAGGGAGAAATGGAGAAGAGAGCAATCGACTTCAATGGCACCAAAACCCTAGCCACTATAGAAAACCCCAGCTACAGAATTATCAGAGAAGCCATAGAGATTGAAAAAAGACCTGAAAGCATGAATAGATTACTCCACCAGACTGTCAATTATTTGGAAGCCTGCACTCACAAACAAAAAAATCTCCACACCACAAGCCAGGCAAACACCTGGGCACAAACAGATCCCCCGATACCTCCAGCTCAAACACACCCCAACTCAGATGAAACCTAGCTTCCTAATAAATGATAGCCGTGCGTTTACTCGGAGCCAAGCCACACTAAAAGCCTCCAATACAGGAACACAATGTTGCCAGCCAATCAAGACAAAAAAAAAAAAAAAGCTACAAAACAGACAGAAGATATTAGAAACACCAATCAAGCAGAACACAGCAAACTCCAAGACCAATAAACACAGACCAAGACTCCCAACTAATCAGGATGAAGAAAAAACCATTCTGGCACAGCGTAGGCTAGCACTAAATTTAAAACAGAAACGGCTGTGAAAGTCTGACTCACACTATACAGAAGACTGATGATGGCAGATGAGATTCTGCCGAAACGTTGCTACAACTTTAAAAGCACAACTATAAAGACGTGGGAAAATACCCGAACAAAGCTGAATACCATACATACATACATACATACATACATACATACATACATACATACATACATGCTATTTGCTATCACTCTTCCATATATTCTAATTTCTTAGCAAAAGTTTATTGGTTTCTGTTTCTCCCACATTGTTGTCCATAGACATATGTTAGTACTTTACACTAGAATTTTATATCCATCTGCCTGTTACATGTTCAAATAATTAAAAGATAATTTCCAAATGCTTTCTCTGGTACTGCTTTGTGCCTTTGTCACAGTGATTGTCATCTTCACTAGGTAGAGCAGACCAGGAAATCAACACTATAGGACAACAGAAACCATTTTTATTGAGCTTGGCTATAATAACACATTTGCAAGCCTGATTGTGCTGTACCTCTTTCTCCTTCTTATATACCATTAAATTAGCCAGGTGTCTGCCTCAGCTGCTTATGAATGTTACCTTCTTGTTCTGGACTTGAAAAATATTTCAACTCTTGTGTCTTGGCAACAGTTTTTGCATATTTCTATCAATGTTACCTTCCTTATTCTCTAATACCAATATCACATTTGGTTGTGGGCTAAAATACTGTATTTAGCTACTCCAGAAAGGGCTGAAAAAATTGCCTGAAATCCTAAAGAATCATTGCCAATCAGTGCCATGAAACAGATAGAGGAACGGGCTGACTTAGTTTAAGTCTCCTTCCCGTGTTTTAAAGACAGATTTCTGTCTCTCAATCTTTCTATAATGGCAGAAATCCAAAGATTTACAAGGGGTCACAGGGGAATGTCCTTGACCAATTCACTGCAGGGTTCAGCTACAGCTTTCACAAGAGATGGGGCCGTTCTGTTTGCAAAAGAGGCATTTTTCTGAGATTCAGGCTGTCTTTGTATCTTTGCAAAGTAATGTTGGATTTCTTGCCTTCTTAGAAAGCTCAGCCGTATGTTCAGTTTATGTAAGTTTAATTTCTGTTCATACTTAATATTGTCACACAAGCAATTTAGAACAGTTACAACTGCATTCTTAAATGCCCTATAAGATTAAGTGTGTTTGAATGCATGTAAGTACTATAATTCAGTAGAGCTGAACCTGCCAGGACTCACAGCAGTTTATAATTGATTATTAAAACATTTATGAGACAAATGCAATTAAAATACCCACAGTAAATACACTCAGATTAAAATAATTAAATCTAAATATAGTTACAATCATTTGATGGAACATGATCAACAAATCTAGCAAAACAACCATAACAAGGAAAAACGATGGCCAAAAAAATCCCTTTGGAAAAGTTTTGTCTTTGTTGTGTTTATAATAAATTATTTATTACAATTTGAGAAAGGAAAACATAGTGTTTTTGTACAAAACTAATCAATTTCTACATTTTAAACCATAGCAGTGAAGTGCAAAATATAAGATGTATAGCCTGGAGTGTAATATAGACAATACTTTCCATGCATTGTTATTTCTCCCACTCAATTAAGCCAGTTGTCGCTACTTTGTTGCCATTCAGATGTATTGGACTACAACTCTCATTTGCTATGCTAAGGACTTTGTGTTCACCAACCATGAAAAACATTTTGTTGAGAAAGCTTGCTTTCAGCCAAAGGTACTGGAGGTATTTGAGCCTACCCCCCCCACCAAAAAAAGTTGAAAATTCAACATACCTGAAAAGCATTATAAAGTTTCATATTACAGTACAGTTGCATATCCATGTTTCCTTTTGTGGCAATCTTCTGTTACTCAGGCACAAGAAGTGATCACGTTTAGTAATTCTTGAATGCATTCAAGTCAGGTTTCAATGGAGATGGGGGGGGGAGATCAGATGGAATTGACTCTTGATCACATGGAGCTAATCAATTGCTTAGATGGAGTTGATCAGCTTTAAGACAGCTCTTTAAATCTGAAGTTTCCCCAGTCACTGCTCTCATTAAATGTTAATGTTACTTCCTACTTGCTAATTTCTCCATCACTATGGCTTACAATGTAGTTGTGCAGTTAAACAACTGTAGGGACTAATCATACAAAATCAAAGAATTGTCTGAAGGCAGATGACACAATTCTGTTGCTAGAATTAGGTAGATCTGCCCCAGCAAGCTGCCCGCACAAGCAACAATTCTGCAATGTATTTGATTTTTTAAAAAGATGGTACAAATTAACATTTCTAATTATGTAATACTTTGTAACATGTTAATATCTTGTTATGGGCAGAGCAAATTCTTGTAGACCACATTTTGTCAAGAATCTATGTGTCAAAAAAGGTTACTTCTGATATAAGGCAGGACTTAATAAATTTACTGTAAATTTATTAATTCCTGCCTTATATCAGAAGTAACCAGCCCAAGGTATAAGTCCCAGCTTTCCTATTTAAACTGGGCTAACAGTAATGACAGTTGAAAAAAAGTATCTGGATATTTACGGTTTTTCTCATCCCCATCTTATGTTCTCATTTATAAAATTGTTTGCATACTTGAAAAAGGAGGGACGTAAAAATAAAAACAAGACAAGCATATCATGTTAATTGAATACGCTATACAAAATGTTTAAAACAGTTTTTCCAGGTACTTAAAAGTAATGAAACTGAAATAACAAGAAAAACTTAACAAAATATTCATAAATTTAAATTGAAACCTTTATTTGAAGATGTTTTTTATAGTGCCATATCCCAAAATAGTCTAGAGATGCCCTCATATAATTTTTTAATGCATTTAGACAGGTGGACTAGAATAAAATTTATTGTCCCATCCTGCTTGAATGAAAATGACACAATTATTGTTCGATACAACTTATTAATTTTAGTAAGCCCAAAGAGTTTATGTTAATATAGCTATTTGATAAGAATTCCTGGCCAATAAATAAATATATATTTGATTTTCAAAACATTTTGTAACTATTTCAATTAAACATACTTCCTTAATTATATCACTCATTAATTTTGTGCAAATAGAATTTCTACCACAACACAACATCTCCAGCTTGGGGTGCCAATTGTGTTAAGGGCCCCGGTTCTTGGCTTTACTGTTAAATGGCTAAATGGCCCAGCTTCTGTGTATATTTGTGCTGGCAGAATGGGCCTACTATGGATCCAAACAGCCAAGGAATTGCAGCTGATGGGGTCTAGGACAGAGAGAATTTCCAGTTTCACTTTCCAGGTCAGCTCCCATTGGCTAGTCTGTTACCATGCCTACTCACTGACTCTGTTAACTATGTCTCTGCCAGTAAATGAATACTCTGACATAATACCATCTCTGTATTAAACTTCATCTGATACTGAACACAAACATATGCTTTGCGAGGTGTCCTCCTTCCTGGTGAGCCCTGTAGTATCAGGTTCCCACTGGTTTTGGTGGAGGCACTTAGAAAAATATTAGAAAATTTTTAAAAAAGATCCTAAGTCTAAAATAACAACCAGAGTTACTACAACAATGGATTTCTAGGGTCCCTTTGTGCAAGACTTTGTGCTTCCAGACTGGACTGCAGAGCAATTTCTGTGCCCATAGATGAACTGCACAACAGTGTGTCTTCTTTGAACCTGAAGAACTACCGTATTTAGGAAGTAAACATAAGATTATGTTTGTCCTTTGAGTGTTTTTCCATCCCACTCTTCTAGCCTCAACTCAAATGTTTGTTGCCACCTTTGAATAGTGATGGCTCAGTAGTTAAGACAATGGGCTTATCCGCTGAAAAGCAGACAGCCTGGGTTCTATACCTGAGTGCCGCATGACGCAGTGAGGCCTCCTTACTTGCCCCAGCTCCTGCCAACCTAGCAAATTAAAAGCATGCAAATGCGAGTAGATAAAAAGGTACCACCTCAGCAGGAAAGTTAGTGCATTCCATATTTTCATTCTGGCCACATGATGATGGAAGCATCTCTCAGACAATGCAGGCTCTCTCAGCTGAGAATCAGAGATGAGCATCACCCCTAGAGTTGCTGACCACTGGACAGGGAAAACCTTTAAACTTTTCAACCGAAAAAGCTTTTGTCCCTTAGGTCTAGGAAATGGGATGAAGAGTAACCACTTTTTGGAAGCAACAACTTCCCTGGGCAAAATCTGGGAGCAGAAATGGAAATAGCATCAAACAGGCCAGATGGAGGACTGTCTGCCCAAAATGGATTCACGCCATTCCCACAGAGCAACAACAGACTGTGAGGTGGAGCAGGTGTGCTGTTCTGGAGCTCTACTTTAAATATGCTTCCCTTTTAGATTTACCACATATAGCTAATTGGTTGTCCACTCACAGCCTTTCTGCCACTTGGAGATTCTGTGATCATCCATTAGCCAGGACTGCAAAAATGACGGTGGTACTGAGCACCTGACAAGGCAAACCTTCTTGTCATATTATGTGTCATTTAATATTTGTCTCTGTTTAAATTATTATTTAAATGAGAGTTGAGAACCTGGTATTCTCTGTATGTTCAAGCTTGGATTACTAGTTGGAGTTGTTGGGAATGGTTGTCCAAATCCTCCATTTCTAGGCCTGTCCTAAACAATGATGCAATATCTTGTTATTTTGAATATTCTCTGATGTCAAAGCATTTGAAAGGCGAATTTTACATCTTTCAGCAGTAGCCGTAATAGTCCTTAGCATTACAACACTTAATCTAGTTTACAAAATTGTTGGGATCAACAGAGTTACTGTAGAGCTGGCTTAGTATCTGCTGTACTAAAAGGAACAACTTGCCTCCAGAAGTTGCCGGTGCTCCAACACTGTAGGTTTTAAGAAGAGATTGGACAACCATTTGTTTGAAATGGTAGAGGGTCTCTGCTTGAGGATAAGATTGGATCAGAAGACCTCAAAGGACCCTTCCAACTCTGTGATTCTGTCATTTTTTATGAATTGACCTTCACTCCAGATAACTACTGCAAAAAATACAGAAGTGGCCTCCACCTGCTGCCTCCTAGGGTTTTTTCCCCTACTTCCCAATCTAAACTATAGCATTGAGATTTCCTCTCATCCAAATACTAACCATATCTAACCTTGCTTTGGAGATCAGTCAAAGCCAGGTACATTACTATGTTACCTAAACAGCATCCCACAGTGGTCCATAATGGTCAATAATGTTAAGTATGGCAGCCTAAGTACAGCTCAATGACAAGGCAGTAATAGAAGTACTCAGAACAAATTCTAGATCTCATTGAGGCATTCAAGCAGCTGAATTAGATAACAGCTGCAGGGATAAACTATTCACAGAAGCATGTACAATATTGTTTATACAGCATATTAACTTGTCAGGGAGAAAATATCTACTGTACCTGTTTTTTTAACTCCTTGAGCATGTTCTTTTACAAAGCTTCCTCTTCATATGCGTACTTACAATTATAGAAGAAACAGTTAGAGACTAAGAAGAGAGAAAAGAGTGGGACTGGGACTTAATATGTAAAGAAAATATTTTCATAGCTGAAGGCATCCTCTGTTGGAAGAACTACTGTATATCTAAATATACATACATACATTATTCCCTTTTGGGATAGGCAACATTATGCAAAGTTCAGTGTTGAAAGAGCAAAAATGTAGTATGGGGAAAAAAAGAATTAAAGGCTATTTGTCAGGAGGTACGCAAAAAAGGAAGGAAATCTAGAAAGTAATCTAATTTATGCCAATACCCTTGATTATACCTCTCAATTCCTTCCCATCCTGGCTTCTACTGCATCCACAAAATGATTTCATACACTGCCTTTGGCTCCTCTCACCTTCATTTCATGATCATAAAAGTGTTTCAAGAACCATCCAGGCAGAATTCAAAAATGAAGAAAAACATTATGAAGTGGCAGGAGTCTTGATACCCAAGTCACAAGCCAAATTTATCCAGGGGGAACCTACCTGGTCGTATTCCTTTTTTCTTTTATGGTGAAATTGGTAGTTTTTTCTTTTTAAACAAGTTTTTTTTTACTTTGACGGAAAGTTCTGCATTTTTCCTTTTCTGCTGGACACAAAGTTAAAGAAAAAGGCGAAGATTAACTTGGCCTGATTATGCCTGGGCAATGGTAGTGAGTAGAGGCACATGGCAAGCAGAACAAGCCAGAAGGCATGTTAGTGCTGTAGATACCATTTGTTCACAAGTTTGGGTTTCCTTGCTTTGTTACCGTATCTTTGGCAATCCCCATTCTGGTTCTTGGAATGTTCCCTGTTTTTAATTGCTTGTCATTAATGAGGGACTTACAACCAGACAAGAAGTGAATGCAACAAAATTAAATAAGATTCAACAAGCCCTGCCCAGTGGTGACACTGCTCAAGCCTCCTTTGTATGTCAATATCATGACACCATTTCAAGGCAGGACTTGCATAGCGACATGTCAGTGTATGTACAGATACTAAAAAATATCTTTGCTAACTGGCAAAAAACAGATGACTTATTTTCTGCTAATAATTGCCATTTACTAGCCAAGAGCAACCAACTGCAAAAATTGAATCCCACCACTGGTCTTCTACTGGATTTTTGTGGATTCTCCTTTTATCCTGCTTTTTTCTCCCTTCTTTCCACTTCCCTTTACCATGAACAACTCCATCCAGAAAAGACCTGTCACAGATTGTCCTTCATTTGGTTGGTGTATAGAGAGTATAAATGGTGTATCCTTCTTTTCACCTCTAATGGCGCAATTACTAGCCTCTGATTATTATTATATTAGAGTTACACTCTTTAATGGTTCATTATGAAGCCTCTGTTTTTATAAAGCTATTGGGCCTAATTTTGGTCACAATTACACTAGAGTAAAATTCCAATGGGGTCACCGGGTCACTTGGGGGGAACAATCAAGTAGATGAGAGGCAAATCAAGGTAATTGAACATAAAGCGGAGAGCCTAATGGCCACTTGGTTGAAGCATCTGTGTAGTTGCCATAATAGGATAAACAATGCTATTGAGAGGGAAAACTAGTAGCATCTCATTCTTCTGGAGAAAAAAAGGAGCATTCCATAATGTGTACCTCCTGCCAGTGGTGCCAGTTCACCACTGGAAGTCCTTAAAGGCCTGGTTAGGGTCAGATTGTCAAAATCCAAAAGTTGCACATAGCAAATCAAGCTTCCTATTTATATTGTACAGTATTAGTAATAATCATAAAATCTATATACTATTATCTTATGTCTGTAACCTTATACTGGGTGAACATCTCTATCTCCCTGAATTTTACAAACGTTCCAAATTCATTAGAAGTTCTACCATTATTGAAAACATTGAGGATTTTGGAAACAGAATGGGCGTTGGTTCTTACCTGATACGCCCCTTCTCGGCGAGCCGCAAGGAGCATCCAGAGACTGGGATGTGCTTCTGAGTCCTCTTCTTGCAGGCTGAGCTTTAGATGAGGAAACGCTCCGCCCCCTCACGTGGTATCGCGCAGCGTCTCCCCAGTTTTTTGCGATAACGAGAAGAGAGGTTATTAATTCTTTCTAATCTACTATTGGCTCCTTGGCTGAAGCAAGAGTCCCCACCAGACGGAGAAATTAGGGTGGGGCTGGATGCTCCTCGCGGCTCGCCGAGAAGGGGCGTATCAGGTAAGAACCAACGCCCATTCTCCCTCGAGCCGCTCGGAGCATCCAGAGACTGGGACATACCAAAGCTGGGCTGTCCTACGGGTGGGACTCCGTCTGGCCCGAAGGCCCCTCCGGATCACTGATGACCCTCTGTAAGACCCGTCGGCCAAAAGAGGCCTCCGCTGAGGCGTACGTATCTATTTTATAATGTCTGATAAACGGGGACGGAGAGGACCAGGTGGCTGCCCGACAAATGTCAGCGATGGGGGCTTGTGTGGCCCAGGCCGCCGAGGTGGCTGCACTTCTGGTGGAATGGGCGGTTATTCCACCCGGAGCGGGCAGAGAATGGGAAAGGTAGCACCTCGCAATAGTAGCCCTGATCCAGCGACTGATGGTGGAAGGAGAAACCTTAAGCCCCAGTGACCTGGGTTGAAAGGATAGGAAGAGGGATTCCGACCTTCGCATGGATTGAGTGCGCTTAATATATACGCAAGGCCCTTCTAACATCTAGGGTGTGCCAGAGGACCTCCCTGCCCCTGGAGGGCCTAGGGCAAAAATTTGGTAGAACCAGTTCCTGTGACCTATGGAAGGGAGAGTTAACTTTGGGTAGGAATGTGGGGTCGGGACGAAGGACCACCCGATCAGCGTGGAACACACATAGATCGCTCCTAACTGAGAAAGCTGCTATTTCCGAAACTCGACGAGCAGAAGTAATAGCTACTAGAAAAACTACCTTAAAGGTGAGAAACTGAAGGGATGAATCCCTCAAAGGTTCGAGCGGGGAGCGTGTGAGAGAAAGCGAGGACCTTGTTGAGGTCCCATGTGGGGAACTTGTGAACAGTGGGAGGGCACAGGTTGGTGGCACCCCTAAGGAAAGATCTAATTCGGGGTGATGAGAAAGGGAACCGTAGTTATCACAGGAGACCACGGTTGAGAGGGCAGAAACTTGTCGTCTCAGGGTGTTAGGTGCGAGCCCCTTACGAAGGCCTTCCTGAAGAAAATCTAGGATCTGAGCCACAGAGGGAGAGAGGGGATCAACCTGAGACCCGCTACACCACTTGCAGAACCCCTTCCAAGTGGCATCATAAATTCGTGTAGTGGAAGGTCGCCTGGCGGCCAAAATAGTGTCGATGACTTGACTCGAGAGATTCTCACTAGTCAGACGGATCCGCTCAACCTCCAGACGGCTAACTGGAGCCATTGAGGCTCCGGATGCAGAAGGGGCCCCTGAGAGAGGGAGACCCTGTCCGGGGGATCCTCCATGGGGCGCTACCGATAAATTGCGGAGATCCGCAAACCACGGTCGCCTGGGCCAATAGGGAGCCACCAGGAGAAGGTCTGCCCTCTCCTGAAGAAGTTTCTGTATTACTCTGGGAACTAACGGGAGCGGAGGGAAGGCATATAGGAGCCCTGGGGGCCATGGGCAGCGCAGAGCGTTGTGATTCTCCGACCGGTGAGATGGATACCGGGAGAAGAACCGTGGAAGCTGAGTGTTGGACGGGGAGGCGAAGAGATCCACCACCGGAAGGCGAATATTCTGGACGCTTCCTCGAATAGGGATGGATGGAGACGCCATTCTGCCTGGTCCACCGTGGCCCTGCTCAGCCAGTCCGCCTGAGTATTGTCTACTCCGGAGATGTGTTCGGCTTTTAGTGATAGGAGGTTGGATTCTGCCCAGCGGCAAAGGCGCTCGGCTTCCCTCATTAGCTGGATGGACTGGGTGCCGCCTTGCCTGTTGATATGGGCCTTGGCCGTGACGTTGTCCGTGAGAGCGAGGGCGTGATGTTTGCGGATCTGAGGAAAACTGCGCAGGGCCAGATGGACAGCGTGAAGCTCTAGCCAATTGATGCTGCACCTCTGCTCGGTCGGCGACCATCTGCCCTGTGCCAAGAGCGAGTCGAGATGAGCGCCCCAACCGGACAGGCTTGCGTCCGTAGTGACGGTGAGTCGTTGAGGTTCCGCGAAGAGGTGGCCTCTGTTGATGGCGGGATTGGTCCACCATAGAAGAGACGTGAGGACCCTTGGAGGGACCCTGACTCTGGCCTTCGAGTTGCTTCTTCCGGATCGTTGGAGCGGGAGCAGGAACCACTGGAGGGATCTGCTGTGTAGACGGGCCCAGGGAATAATAGAGATGCATGACACCATTTTGCCCAACAATTTAGAGAGGTCCAGTAAGGCCACCCTCCTTGAATGCCTGATCTGTTTGACCAGGGCTTGAATGCTAAGGAACCTCTCCTGGGAGAGGAAAACTCTTTGAGAAACCGAATCAATTATGGCACCCAAGTGGTTGATTCGGGTGGAAGGGTAAGTTGGCTCTTTTGCCAATTGACTAGAAACCCGTGTGCCTGTAAGGTGGAGAGGGTGACCCTGGTATCCCTGACTGCCTGGGATTTGGACGGGGATAGAATAAGGATATCGTCAAGTAGCAGTGGAGGCGGACGGGACGCAGCTCCTGAGATGAGCCGCCAGGGCCGCCAGGGCCGCCAGGACCTTGGTGAAGGTCCGGGGGCCGAGGCCAGTCAAAGGGAAGGGCCACGTATTGATAATGAAGGCTATTATGACAGAACCTGAGGAATTTGTAATGGGAAGGCCTGATTGGAATATGGAGGTATGCCTCCGAAAGATCTATGGAAGATAACCAGTCTCCCGCCTGGTGCCTAAAAGAATTGATTGCAATGTGTGCATTTTGAATCTACGCTGGATAAGGTGACGGTTGAGCCGTTTCAAGTCCAGGATGGCTCTCCAACCCCAGAGTGTTTGGGCACCACAAAGAGATGGGAGTAAAACCCCTTTCCTCTCTGATCCGGAGGGACAGGTTGAATGGCCTGGATGTCAAGAACATGATGGATGGCTGCATCCATTGGTGCACGTTTGGAGGGATCCCTTGAGGAGGGGATGGGAAGAAACAATCAGGGGAGCGGACCTGAACTCCAGGGCGAGACCAAACCTGATTGTGTCCCTAACCCATGCATCGGATGTGGATATGTCCCATTGGGCGGCGAAGTGGCTGAGGCGGCCGCCAATGGGGGGAGGAAGAGGCTCTACCTTCTGCGGTAGGGCCTTCCTCCCGATCCCGAAAGGGTCTCTTGTAGCCGCCACCGCGTCTGGATCTGTCGCCCGGGTCCGTGCGGTCCTGGGATCGGAAGGAAGGGGTCTAGGGTATCTGGGCGGGAAGGGGGTTGGTAGAAGGGCGTGGAAAGCTCCTCCGAAAGGGCTGAGAGCCCCTGGCCTCCGATCTTCGAAAAAGGGAGGGCAGATACTTTCTCTTACTGCGGCCCTCGACCAGCAGTGGTTCCAAAGCTGGGCCAAACAGTTTATCTCCCGTAATGGGAGCAGTGGCCAGCTTGACCTTATTCTTTACGTCCGCCTGCCAGTGTTTGAGCCATAGCATGCGTCTAGCCGTGATGTGCGACGTGATGGCCCTGGAAGAAAATTTTACCGACTGGTAAGTGGCATCAGCCAAGAACTCGGCTGCAGCCACTAACCCGCTATATCCTGGTGAGCTCTGAGATTGGAAGCAGGGATGTGGTCCTTGAGCTGGCGTAGCCAGCGGATAGAGGACCTCGTGAAAAATGAGGCGACCGTAGCTGATTTAATGGCCCAGGCGTCAGATAGGTGAGCCCTGCGTGGCGCCAGCTCCGCCCGCCTGTCCTCAGGTTTCAAGGCCTCTAGGGCCTCACTAGGGGAGTAGAGGAGGAGGCTAGACCCACAATGGGGTCATCAACCTCCGGGATATTCAGAAGGTTAGACAGAGCCGAATCGAGATTAAAGAATCTCTTGTCTTGGCTAGAGGGAGTGGGAGGGGTCCCTGAGGAGGTAAGTTGCTTCGCTACCAGATCTACGAAGATGGGAGGGGATGGGATGACCTCAGCTTCCACCACTGGTTGGGTGAAAATGGAGTCTTCCGGGCCCTCTGGGACAGGGGGTTTCTGCAGTGGACTGGGGAAGAAGGCCAGAGACATTCTTGGCCTTAAGGAGGAGGGACTTGAACATATGCGGTTTGAACAGCCCCCAAAGAGGGTTGGTCGGGGGAAGGGTCCTCGTCCTCCGACATCTCCCCCTCCATGATGTCAGCCTCTAAGAGGGGTTCACTGTAGCGGGAGGATCCCATCCGGGAATCCTCTTCCTCTTCCCTGAAATCCCCAAAGTCCCCTTCCTCCTCCACCTGGGCCCCAATCGGAGGAGGGCTGTCCCTCTGAGAGAGTACCTGATCAACTGGGGGGACCGGTTGTGGAAGGGATCTGATTGATATCGAGTCGTGCTCGGAGGCTCGCGGAGAGAAGCCTGATCTGGTCATGTGTTGTAGTCCCTCTGCTATGCCCTGGCGGATGGCTGATTCCATCCAAGCCCTGATGTGAGGTGGGACCTCGGAGGTAGAGGGTTCATCGTGGCGCAGACCAGCGGCTGTGGGTGTAAAGGTGGCTTCGGGGTCCGTCTGGTCGGAGGTCCGGGGGTGGAAGACCCTGAAGCGAACTGCGCCTAGGTAGGGAAGAGGGGTCTGAGGGGAGAGATTGAGCAGAGGTAGAAGGGTTTGGAGGAGGAGGTATTGACGGCTCCGAGCGGGACTCCCTTGAACGCCGGTCAAACTCTTTTTCCAACGCTTTGTGGCGCCTTAAGGCGTCACGTTGAGCGGCCTTGGAAGGTTCCTTGTCCTGTCTAGAGCCCTTAGGTTCCTTGTCCTGCCTGCGCAAGTAGTGAGACTTTGCCTTAGCCTTCAAAGAAGGACGTTTAGAGGGATTGTCGTCTGCCATGTTAGATACAAATACTAGCAAAGGCGGTTGGCTCGCCCAGATCAGGCCTGGATGAGGCCGGGTGAAGGTGAAGCTGGCCCTCTCCCCTTTTGGAATTTGTTATGTACAGAGATAACAGTAAGGTATCTAAGAAATATAGTATGTACAGAAAAATAGATACTCTAATTTGTAATTCTTCCTTTTCCTTTTGATTGATTTTTTTATCTTTATTATGCTTTTGTACCAAATGTATATACAGGTTATCCGTATATATTTATATATCTACGAAAAAATATTATTGTACAAAACAAAATAATAATAATAATAATAATAATAATAATAATATTATTATTATTATTATTATTATTATTATTATTATTATTATTATTTTTAATATATTCCTTTTGTATTTGTATTAAGTATATATATATATATATAGATTTTTTTTTTTTTTTTTTTAAAAACAGTAACCGTAACAGTGAGAACTTCGTATATCTCAGTACAGGCCAATCAGTCAAATAAACACCTGAGGCCTATGGTAGAAGAAAGAGCCTCTGGCAGCAGGCCTCCAGACAAGAAAAATAAAACCGGAGGGGGCTGCAACTTCGCCCCAAGCGGGCTGCGGGAGGCCAACAAGTAATAAAAGAGCGAGCCAGGTGGAAGAAATGGGCAGCTAAGCTTTGACCCAAGGCCTGGGGCTCCAATTCACCGCAGCTAAAGAATTTGAAAATGGCACCCGACCACGATGCGGAGCCAAAATGGTGGCCGCAAGCTGAACCGTCGGGACGCCGGGACGGAAAGGGAGGGCTTTGCTGGTCAGCTCAGCGCCTAGGGCCCTAGGGCGATGACCCTCCCGATCGGCGTTTACGGTGGGGGGAATCCAGCAGTAAAGAAAACGCGTGCCACGAGGCAACGCGGAGGCAGCAAAGCGATCTGATAAGGGTGGGGGGTCGCGCTATCGCGCTGCGAGCCCGCAGCTTTGCCCCAGGGACGGGGAAAATTTTCCCTTAAGTCCAGACCCTTTGCGCAGGAGGAGGAAGGAAAGGCAAACCTTATCAAGACGAGAGGGTTAGAATAGGAAAGAAATGTGCGATCAGCCAAGGAGCTCTCTGAAACACAGCCTGACTCTTCGAGGCTGAGCAAAAGACTGGGAGAGCGCTGCGCGATACCACGTGAGGGGGCGGAGCGTTTCCTCATCTAAAGCTCAGCCTGCAAGAAGAGGACTCAGAAGCACATCCCAGTCTCTGGATGCTCCGAGCGGCTCGAGGGAGAATATCTCTGAACCTATAACCCAACTAATAGTTAAAAGTTGAAATTGCTTACTGATAGTTAAAAGCAAGATCTGAAAAATGCAATAATTGGAAGTAGAACCTGTTCAGAATTAGATATGAGACTATTTTGAAACACAAAATACCACAAAAGGGATTGAAGCTCTGAGTAAACATTCTTTTGTCTTGTGCCATGAAATGTCGAAGCGTCAAGGAGGACTGTAGTTAACAAGAGGATCATTCTCAATACTTCAATTTGGGAGAAAGACATGGGGAATAGAGCATAATTTTAGGGCTTAAATGGTAACACATGGAAAAAGTCAGCATCCAGATGCTTGTTTATGAGTTTTCTTCCTTTAGAAATTGCCACAGAGCAGGATAACCATAGCATTTATTGAAGATTCAGAAATCTTGGACTCAAATTATATTGAATACAACACCTAGTATTAAGTCCTTTCTTTGTAGATGTTCAGGAAAAAAAAATAAAGCTGGGCATGTTGTTTACTTATTTTCGGTTTGCAGATTTTATCGTAATGAATCCATGCTCCTAAAAAACTGTTGTGGCCAATAACCACTTGTTCAGTGACAATTCAAAGTTACGATGTCTCTGAACAAGGGGGTATTACCCTTGCAGCTTTTCCAACATCTCCAGAGATATGTGAACTATCATACATTTAATGCATTGTTTAAATTGTCTCTTTCATAGATAGATCAATTAAAACTGTGCTATTGCTGAGTTAAAGCTCCATAAGCATTTCAGAAGACAAGGGATTCATTATGGACTGAGTTGACCAAATGGGTTTCCCACCAATTTAGTCAGACTGATGATCTATGTATTCCCATGATGAAGCATCATCATAATAGATTCTCTACTCTTTTATGCATTATTGCAATCTATTAGTCTCCAGATATTTTGGATTATATTTCCCAAAATCATTTATCATTGGCTATGCCATCTAGCACTGATTTAAGTTAATTCAACGTATCAAAAGTAGACAAGCTTGTCCACTCCTGCTTTGCGGATGAAGCTGTGTAAAACATTAGTTGCATGTAACCGAATACTATCTGCTCAACTAGCAATAGTTCTCCAAAAGGGAACCCCTTCTCAGCTCTACCAGCTTAACTTCTCTTAATGCAAGCTGTGTAAGGTACTTTAATCTTGACTCCTTCTGCCTGTTAGGCAAGGGTTCTATTGTTAGCACCCAGATTTCTTGTATGTAGGAAGGTGGTATTTAAATGATATCCTCCTTTTATGAGCTGCCACAGCAACTATTTTTACAACCTGGTATAATTTATTCAGCTCTCATTCTATTACATCAACGAGAACGAGAGCCGAAAAAAATCATCATTAACTTTCAATTCCTATTCTGTTTTTTAAAATTATAATTAAATCCAGAGCCAGTTTGGTATAATGGTTAAGGCATTAGGCTTGAAACCGAGAACCATGAATTCTAGTTTTGCTTTAAGGACAAACCATCTTAGTGATTTTGGGTCAGTCACTCTCTTTCAGCCCTAGGAAGAAGGCAATGGCAAATAACTTCCAAAATATTGCCAAGAAATGTCCAGGGACTTGTTCTGGTAGTTGTCATGAATCAAAACTAACTTGAAGGTGCACACATACAAACATTACAAAGGGTAATGTCAAAGCCTTTTGTTGAATCAGTTTTCTATCAGATAAGCCACAAGAGGTTAATGTAATTTGGGAATCCAAGGATTGCCTCAGATGTTGGTATCTTTTATCACCCTTAAAGTTACATAAGTCATGTTGCTGTTTCTTTGTTGTTGTTTTTTAATTCTATAAACCTGCCTCTTTTTGGGAAGGTAAAGTTCCAAAAGAGATTTTTATATACAAGGCTTATCTTCCAAATATTATATCATACTATAACATTTTTTTTAAAAAAATACTTGTTATGGTTCAGTTTCAATATTACATATATGCCATGTAAAAATAAATAAGCAAGAGTACATCAAGTACATCATTTAGGTTTACAAATAATAGCCGTGAATGCAGTTTGGCTGAGATGCTAATCTGGAGAAGTAAGGTTATTTTTTGTTTTATCAAGATCAAGACCAATTCACAGGGCAGTGAAAGAGATAAGCAAATCTCTGTCTATTACAATAAATCCAGTTGCTAGATGTGTAACAGATATGCAAAAACCACCACTGGTACAATATATGAGATATTTCAGTAGATACAAGAAATGACATCAAATATTTGGGGATTGGTTCATAAACTTATATTTATTAAAGTCCCCCAAATCTCTTAGAAACTAGTCATAAAACAGATGGGAAAACTGTATTCTTCTTTCATGTCTAGGCTGAAGTGTATTGCAAAGGTACTGTCAGATCCGCGTATCTGTCATTTCTTCAGTGGAAGAAGAAAAGGGGGGGAAATGATAAACAAATCCTTTCTTGATGTAACTTGAATACATTCAATCTTATACCGAATTTGTATAACCCGCATGATACAATGGAGAGAAGAACCCCAGATGGCCAGAACCTAACATCTCTGAGCGGCACAGCTAGGAGATGAGTAGACCATAAAAATTCCAGTGAGATGTATGCTTGGGAAACTGTGGAAAAGATCGTTCCTTCAGAAGGAGTGGGGGTGGAATAAACATACTGGCTTTTGTTTCACAAAATATACATTGAGAGAAGGGGAGGGGTTCTAAACTCCCTTATCTATCTCTGCATGCCCGAGAGACCTTAGATGCTGCTTTTAACCCCTACATGAATTGTCTCATCTCAATAAAGGATTCCTTTTTGATACGTTTTGATATATTTCCAGAAGTTCATTCTAGTTGATTGAATGGGAAAAGTTCTGTAGCCTGACATAAAGCAGCATCTCTCTTTCCTATGCCTATAGACCACTTTGTGGAGGTTTTGTAGGCAGCTTTGCTATCTTCGATGGGGTGCACCGAGTCAGTATCTGGCTGGGTAACTGTCGACCTTTCTCCCCAGCATTCGGCTTCCCCTTGGTCCTTGCTGTACTCAGACATTTTCCTTTCTTGCAGGGTCCCCTCGGTAGAGTGAAGGTTTTTTTTAAAAAAAATTTTTTTTTCCTCTCCGAGCTGACCTCTATTGCAGACGCTGCATAGGAAAGAGAGACAGCTGGAACAGAAGAACCAGGGGAGTAATCCTCACCTGGGGCAATCGTAAACCCGGATGGAAATTGGAGCTGGAGGCCCTATCGGATCAGGAAAAATGGGACGAGGAGCCACCGGCTGACGACCAACTGAGACGATACATAAATCGCCTTGTGAGGGAAGCCCTGGAGAACCTCGAGGTAAGGGATGTACCAGGACACCAATGCAGGAGAGCGAGGGAACCAGAAAATGAGAGAACCCGAGCCGTCACCCTGGATTCAGCTGAGAATGATCGGGCAGCGGGACAAGCTGAAGAACCAGCAGCCATACCAGGTACCTGACCCCTAAATGCCCCAGAACAGGGGATTAACCCTGGCCAACCCAGAGACATACAACTGAAGAGGAAGGTCCCACCCCTGGGAGTAAAATTTGATGGGGACCCCCAGAAACTGGGATTTTTCCTGGCACACGTCCTCACCTACATGCAAGAATATGGGCAGAATTTCCAAACCCAGGGATCCTGAGTATGAGTCGTCACCCTGGCCCTGGAAGGGGCAGCAGCCAGATGGATGGTGATGTTCCACAACGTCAATGCCCCAGAATTAAGGAACCTCGACTGCTTCATGATGGCCCTATGTCACTGCTTCGAAAACCCTCTCACAGATAGAAAAGCCCGAGACCGCATCAAAGTCGTAAAGCAAGGCCGTCGCCCAGTAGCTGAATACACCGAGGAATTTTGTGACCTGGCTGGCTGAGTCGACTGGCCAGAGGATATCCTAGTCAGTTGGTTCAAAGATGGACTAAATGATGACTATACGCTGCCTGCCTGGCCCGTGCGGCCCCAAACCTCCTGCATGAATGGTACATGATGGCAGAGGAGGCGGAGATAGACATGACACGTAACCGGTACCACAGTGGCAAGTGTTGGAAAAGATCCCCACTCCTGGGGAAATGGGAAGTCTTCAAACCCCAATCCACCATAACTCCAAGAACGTCTGGTTGCTTTAAGTGTGGAAAGGAAGAACACCGTACAGCAGAGTGCCATTCGAAAACCCCTGCCAGAAAGCCAGACCACCCATCGGGGGAAACCTGGAACATCCAGCCCTCGGGGAAAGGAGACTGGCCTGAGAGGCCGAGTAGCTGTGGGATTCCGATCCCCCCGCAACCCAGAGGAAGACCCGCCAATGCTCTGAGGGGACCTGAGCCAGTCCGAAAGCAATCCGGAAGATGACCCACTGCTAGGCAACCCAAGTGAACCAATCACTCTACCCCTAGGACTGTTTATGCCCAGCCGAGGGAAGGGGGAAGAAGTTGCAGCATTGCCTAATAAATCCCTCCCTTGCAGAGAAATTGGGGGTTCAACTGAAAGAAATGTAAAATCCCATCACTTTCTGCCAATTAGATGGAGCTATAGTGGGGGGGGGGGAGCCAGCCAGGTTTACCACAGAACCATTAAAAATAAGACTAGGGAACCATAGTGAGATGCTCACATTCATTGTAGCCCCAGGAATGGAAGGGCCACTAGTCCTAGGTCTCACATGGCTGCGGAAATGGAATCCAAAAATAAATTGGAGGAAAGGAACTGTACAATTCCAGAGAGATGTAGTATTTGCAAATAGCTCAGAGGAAAGGATAAAGAAAGGAACAGTGAACAGAGAGTCAGCCATGACCAGACAGTCAGCTGAACCCATTAACATCCCCAATGAGTACCAGGATCTAGCCCAAGTATTTAACGAGGAAGCTGAACAAAGATGGGCTATATGGGAGAAAGTGGCACATGCTGTGCGGTGGGCAATGCTCACATGGAGAAATTTCCTGAAAGGAAACCAAATTCCCTTTGAAGTATGGACTGATCACAAAAATCTGGAAGCCCTGAGAAATCCATGGAAACTCTCCAAAAAACAAGCAAGGTGGGCTCAATATTTTAAATGGTTTAATTTCACTCTCAAATATTTTCCTGGGAGAAAGAACTTCTTAGCAGATGCACTGTACAGAAAACCCCAATACAACAGCAAAAAGATTGAGGTTATAAAACTGATGATCCAACCGACCCAACTAGCAGCCAAAGTAATCAATCACACAAGCACAAGAGAGAAAAAAAATCATCCCTGACTGAAGACATGACGTCAATATTTAAGGAGGCACTACTTAAGGACTGGCTTCAGGCTAACAAAAACGCTTGTTTACTCAAAGATGGACTGGCTTGGGTAGAAAACAAACTTTATGTCCCTGCAAGCCAGAGAATGGACCTCATGAAATGCTGCCACAACTCCAAAATAGCGGGACACTTTGGGTTTGTAAAAACCCTGCACCTCATCAAAAGACAATTATGCTGGCCGTCACTAAAAAAGGACATTGAAAACTATGCTGCGAGCTGCCCCACCTGTGCGGCTGCAAAGAGAAGACAAGGAAAATATCCTGGACTTTTACAAATAGTAGCAGACCCTTCTGCACCCTGGAAAGAGATCTCTATGGACTATAGTGGAGCTTCCTGAAAGTGCTGGGAATACTGTCATTTGGGTTGTAACTGATCTTTTTTCCAAACAGGTTCACTTTATTCCATGCCAAAAGATCCCAACTGTCAAGGCATTGGCAAAGATGTTCCTAATACATATTTATTGCCTTCATGGAACTCCCCAGTGGATTATCTCAGATAGGGGTGTTCAGTTCACATCCAAATTTTGGCAGGCGTTTTTAAACCTATTAGGCTCCACCCAGGGGTTGTCATCATCAAGTCACCCCCAAACTGATGGATTGACAGAGAGAGTGAACAGCGTATTAGAACAATATTTAAGATGTTTTATTAATTACCAATAGGACAATTGGACTGACCTTCTTCCTTTTGCAGAGATAGCATACAATAACTCAGTC
The DNA here is from genome assembly GCF_049901735.1 of Notechis scutatus. NCBI lineage: Eukaryota > Metazoa > Chordata > Lepidosauria > Squamata > Elapidae > Notechis > Notechis scutatus. Next base: position 178,508,057 of record NC_142009.1, read on the forward strand.
CATAGTAGCACGGGGTTCACCCCATTCCAAATAGCCACAGGCCAAGAATTCAACCCCATGCCGGAACTACCCATCAAAGAACCTGAAATCCCCTCCCTTAAGGAGTGGATGGATAATTTACAAGCCATGTGGCCAGTGGTAAGATTGTCTTTACAGGAAGCTAGAGCAAAGCTCAAGCAGACAAAAAATGTTGCGACCCTAAACCTTTCAAGATTGGGGACCGGTATATTTGTCCACAAAATTCTTAAAATCATTACAACCTTCTAAGAAATTAGGACCAAAATTCATTGGCCCATTTCCAATCTCCAGAATTATTAACCCCATGACGGTAGAGCTTCGACTTCCAAGAACACTTAGGCAGATTCATCCAGTATTTCACTGTAGCTTGCTCAAACCGGAGATCATTTCAAACCTCAGACCCCCCCTTCCCACACCTCCAACCCCCATCATAGTACACGGGGAACATTTTGAAATTAAAGATATCCTTGATTCACGCACTCACCGTGGATCCACACAATCCTTTCTTGATGTAACTTGAATACATTCAACCTTACACCGAATTTGTATAACCCGCATGATACAATGGAGAGAAGAACCCCAGATGGCCGGAACCTAACACCTCTGAGCGGCACAGCTAGGAGATGAGAAGACCATAAAAATTCCAGTGAGATGTATGCTTGGGGAACTGTGGAAAAGATCGTTCGTTCAGGAGTGGGGGTGGAATAAACATACTGGCTTTTGTTTCACAAAATATACATTGAGAGAAGGGGAGGGGTTCTAAACTCCCTTATCTATCTCTGCATGCCCGACAGACCTTAGACGCTGCTTTTAACCCCTACATGAATTGTCTCATCTCAATAAAGGATTCTTTTTTGATACATTTTGATACGTTTCCAGTTCATTCTAGTTGATTGAATGGGAAAAGTTCTGTAGCCTGCCTGACAGGTACAACATCACTGTTCTGATCATCAAATCCTGTATTTTTTTTTTACAGTTTTTTTGATCCAGGACATACTCCCTGGGGTTCTTTTAGGGGAATGACTATGGGAAATTATTGCTAATTGTGGTGATGCTTTTTGAACACCATAAAAAAATGCAGTCCTCTTTTTCTTCCAATAGGAGTTTCAGATTGGACTTCCAGAGTGAATTTCGGAACACATACTGGATAATGCTGGGATATTTCCTACTGTAAATGAAGAGTAGGAAACTCTTGATGTATGAGAAGTTCTTGTCAATATCATGTTCTACAAGACCAGATTTCTTTTGGATAGCAAAGATGTTTTGCTGAATCTACCCACAAGGCCATAAAGAAATATAGAAATGTGTTTCCAAATTCTTGATCAGTTTTCCTTTCATGGCTCTTAACAATCCATTTTTAAAACTGCTTACTGTAATAGGCTTCTTAACACCATGGAGAACCCTACCATTCTCATAAAAATCAAAAGCATCACCTGCTTGGCAATAAACGTAAGGCCACCTTAATCAACCCTAGCTGAGAACTGAATGTGAACCATTAATCTAATGATGAAAGCCGGGAGACTTTTAACAATTTATATGCTTCACTATAAGCTCCCAGGGAGTGATATTGCCAGAGTGTTTTTCCCTTCATTTAATGAATCCTGATTCAAACAGGAAAGCACTTTCCTGAAGTAATTAGTTGGTCAGCAGTCAGTCCTTTACTCTCTGTGAGGAAAAAGGCATGGAGATATGGGAAATATGAACTGGATAGAAAACTATATATAATACAGCAAGTGGCTCTAAGCACAGAATAAATAATCCTCACTTACCAACTATCTCATTTAGCAATTCTGAAGATACAACTGTATTTAAAAAACCTGTGTGACCAATCCCTGCATTTCCAGGCATTGCAGTGTCCCATGGTCGTGCGATTCCTATCTGCATGCACCCTGATCGGCTTGCAACAAGCAGAGTTAATGGAGAACATCGTACATTGTGGTGACATGTTTCACTTAACTTCTATGGTGAATTCCTTAATGATCTAATGGGAGGTGATGCTGTAAGTCTGTCAACTGAGAAACCCAGAGCCTTGATTTGGATAATGACCATTATGTAGGGTGAGGCGGGTAATACTACTCTTTTTGTTTAGTCCTTTTCTTTAAAAAGAATCCCCTTTTTCTAAAATATAGTTTAGGGGGGGGGGAAACAAGAACTAAGCTTCCTTTTGTGCTAATGGACCCTTTTGTTTTAAAACTGTTCCTGCATGAGAAGGTAAATTAAAAACAAAACAAAACAAAGGGGCTGAGGGAAGAGTTTACACTTTCCCTTCTTTATGTGTATCCAGATTTGATTACCATGTGCTTACAATGAACTAAAATAGACTCCAAAACTAAAGCAGGATGACAAGCAAGGCCTCTAATCACCTAGTTTGGCTGTAAAATGATTGACATGAGCTGTGTACAGTCCAGGGTCATCCAGTTAATTGGGAGACTTGCCATAGATTTCAGTGGATACAAGGTATGTATATCTGGCAATTAGGGGTTTATTCACTAAAGCAAGTAACTCTACACTAAAGTTGTAAACCCTTAGGTTGCACTGTCAGTTTGCTTCATTTGAAATTGTAAACATTTGCTGTTGGGCTATTTAAAATCTAACAAACAGATGTTGTTTTTGTTACATGTTCCTTTAGAGGTATGATCTCACATGCTTGAGAAAACAAGGTCTAAGCCAAAAAGAAAGTCACCTGTCATTTTTAGGGAAATGTGTTTTACTTTGCCCATAGTTCTTATGGGAATTGCCCAAGTATACAAAAAGGAAAAAAAAAACCAGGATATATCCAAATCATGCAGGGGATAAATAATTCCCCAATGCCTTTTTTGAGGTTTTTAGAAATCCAAATACCTATTTAGATTTAGCAACAGAAATATTGTTTGAGTTTTATTTCCAGCCTAAAATGTGAAGCTTTGAGCATCACAGGAACCATGCCTGCATTAAAAAAGATACATGGAGAGCAATTTAAAAGAAGGTAAAGGATGGAAAAGGAAACAGACTCCTATGTGGGCTACCTAGAGTTATAAAAGAAGAAAAGGGCAATTTTGCTTCCTGGAGCTACACATTACTCAGACCACAGTGAAGAAACCATAATTATATGATACATCCAGAAGAAACAGGTCAAAATGTTCTTTTTTCTTGTTTGGATTCTTCTGCTTAATATTATTGCAATGTTCTAGATTTGTTAAGTATACCCTAAAATCAAGTTACCAGATTTCCCTTTGTTTTTCAGGGGGGAAAAAAAAGGGGGGGGGGAAATACATATTTGTTTATGGAACAGATTTTAGCTATCTCAGGAGAGCTCTTAAGAGTACAGAAAGTAAGTTCAGGAGCCAAATGTGATCTTATGATAATGGTTAATATTAATATTATTACTAATTTCCTAATATCCTAACATCTAGGATACCATAAAGCCTGCCAAATTGTCTAGAAATGTACTAGATGAATGTTAATAAATAACTAACTATTAGGAAGAACTTTAACAATTGATCATTTTGATAGGTACCAAACAAGTCATTGATAAATCAATCTGATTACCAAAGACTAATTTCAACTAAGGCTTTAGATCAGCACTCCCTAGTTTGTTGTCTCCAAATGTAATTGGTCTTCTTTCAAATTTTCCTTCTATGAAGATTAGAAATTCTGGAAACAAAAGCCCTAGCATATCTGGAGTACACCAGGCTGAGGGCAACTGCTTTAGATAAACATTGGCTTATACCAGCTAAATACAGTATTGTCTTGTTGAAGAAAGAGCTCTAAGAAGTTCCAGTTTCTTCCACAACCTGTACTCAAAATGTCAAGAATTAAGGAGAGAACCTTTGTATCTTGCTCGCAATAGTCTTAATTATCTCTCATTACTGTTATTTGTGATTTTCACTCCATAATTCCTGAAAGGGCACAGAAAGAAACAATAGCATAAATAGGAAAAAAATAAAATCAACTAAAAAGGATGATATATATGTACTTCCAAATATTTTAAAACATAGGAGACCAAGAAATTATTACATATAGCCAGGGGTGGGATTCTACCTGGTTGGGCCTGTTCTATAGAACCAGTTGTTATGATTCTGCCCAGTTTGGAGAACCGGCAAATTGCACCACTGGCTGGCCCCTCCCCTCCCACTACACTCCTTACCTGGCATGCGTGCCATCCAACTTGCCTACGTTAGCCTATTTTTGGTAAGTTGCTATTTTTCCTTTTTTTTCCCCATCAGCTGTTCCAACTATCAGCTGTGCGGGAGATTTAGATTAGCTAGAAAGCAGGAAATCATTGGATTTCTTCCTTTCTAGCTAATCTAAAAGCAGAGCTGAACCTTCCTAGCTTCTATTTTTCAGTGTAGACTCGGGTAGCAGATTGGTAGATCTCTGAATGAATCTGTGATTCTGTGAGCAACTCAATCTGCCTGCTTTGCCTGATTTTTGGGTAAAAGTTGCTCTTTTTTATAAAAAAAAAATCAGTGTTTACATAATGGTGTGTTGTGAGTTAATTTTGTGAGTTTGCTTGCAAGCAAATTTTATGTGACAGACTCAGGTAGCAGATTGCAGAATGGTAGATCTGAGTGAATCTATGATTCTGTGAGCAACTCAATCTGCCTGCCTGCTTTTGGGTAAAAGTTGCTCTTTTTTTATAAAAAAATCAATATTTACATATTTACCAACCAACCACACCCAACCAGTCATGTGACTATCAAGCCACACCCACCAAATCACATGACCAAGCCACATCCACAAATTAGGCCACACCCACAGAACCAGTTAAGAAATTTGAATCCCACCCCTGCATATAGCCATACTGTTCCATGGCTATACTCCTTTGTTTCTTTTTAACCGTTACTTTTATAATCTAAGTTGGGTATTTATGTTTAAAAAGTTCTGGAAAAAATGGAGAAAATTGTATCCAAGGAGTTAAAGCTGTTACACAGCAAGCAAAAATTGTTAATAATGGTGATTTAACCATTAATTCATGTGAAATCCAAAGGAGTATGAGACAAGGATGTCCCTTGTCTCCCTTTTTGTTTATTTTGGAAGTTTTGAATAGAGATATTGGGCAAGATGAGAAAATAACAGGTGTCAATAACAAGATAACAAGAAGGAAGTTTATAAATTGAGGGCATTTGCGGACAATTTGGTTATATTCTTGGAAGACCCCAAAAATAATATAGAATATATGATGAGGAAATTAAATGAGTTTGGGGTTTTAGGAGGTTTTAAAATAAGCAGAAAACATCAATGCTTAGACTATGATCCCATAGGACTGAGATATATTGACTGAAAAGTCTGGTTTTAGGACTGAAAAAAAGATGAAATATTTGGGGGTCATATACAAATACAAAATACAAAACAAATACAAAACTGTTTCAAAATAACTATGTGCCTCTCTGGAATGATATTAAAAAGGACTTATTAAGACGGTATAAACTACATTTATCATTATTGGGTAGAATTACTGTAATTAAGATGAATATATTATCAAGATGGTCTTTTTGTTTCAGACATTACCAATACTTACAACTGATATTCCATTTAAACAATGGCAGAATGATATAAGTTAATACGGCAAGGGAAAAAACCAAGAATTGGATATAAAGTAGTACAAGATGCTAAGAGGGGGTTTGGGTTTATCAGTTTTGAAATCATATTTTGATACCTGTTATTTGGTCTGGCTAAAAGAGTGGGTGAACCTCCAAAACAAGAGGCTATTTGATTTAAAGGGCCAGGAATTAAGATTTTGATGGCACAATCATTTATGGTATGATAAGGTTAAGGTAAATGTTGATATTTAATAACCACTTTGTTAGATGTGCCATTCTAAGAGTCTGGAATAAATGTAAAAAAAAGGTTTTCTACCAAGATGCCTCTTTGGATGTTCCCTCACGGAAGCTTTTTTCAGAAAAGAAATGATGGTGAAACCTGACTGGTGGACCTATGGTAAAATAATATCATTTAATCTTGGTGATCCTATCCTCAAGCCTACGGAAGAGCTAGAATCAGGAGGAGACATGTCTGCCATTGGTTTACATATTTACAACTGAGAAAAAGATTTAAATTAGACAAAAAGGGTCAGGGTCTGACCTTATTAAAAATGAATTGGAAGTCCTCCTGGTATTCAGAGGTGGTATTCAGCAGGTTCTGACCAGTTCTGGAGAACCGGTAGCGGAAATTTTGAGTAGATCAGAGAATCTCTGACTGGAGATTTTACAGTATCCTTCCCTTCCACGCCCACCAAGCCATGCCCACAGGAACCAGTAGTAAAAAAAAAATTGAATCTCACCACTGGTGGTAGTGATGAACATATTATTGCTAAGGTTTATAAAACACTATTCAATTTGAATTTGGAAAATGGATATGCATCGTGTGATTCAGCAGGCAAGGGACATTGGATATAATGTAAAGCTTGAACAATGAGAGAATATGTGAATGAAAGGTTCAAACTTTGCACTAATTTACGGTTTAAAAGAAAACTTTTATAAAATGGTGTATTGTTGGTATTTAACACAGATAAGTTATCAATCTATAAAGGTACTTCAAATGAATGTTGGAAATGCAAATGTAAAGAAGGGATTTTTTTTAAAATCATTTGTCGTGGACATGTGATAAAGCAAATAAATATTGGAGAAGGATTCATATTCTGATACAGAAGATTCTTAAAGTGACTATTAAGATAAAACCAGAATGTTTTCCTTTTGTTTTAATGGAAAAAAATGGAACTTTGATGTTATGTAATGTTGACAACAAAATTTAAACTGGAAGGACGCTTCGATTCCCACAATGGACGAATGACTGCAAAAGACTTTGGGCACAAGTTGCCTCATTCCCAGGGCAAAAACAAGAGGAAACACGAAAGCCTGGGTGAGAATGTAATGGCCCTGGAGGCTCCTTTTATTTCATATGGGAAAGAAGAAAATCTGCTCAATCAGACATGGATGAGACAGAGATGTAGTTTTTGGATGCAGCTCCAGATGCCAGTTGAGCACCCACATGCTACTTTAAGATACCTGATAGGTTTGGGAATATTCAAAAGGTGCAATCGTAGTAGTAGCAGCAGCAGCAGCACCATTATCTTAAACAGGTAGTAAGAGAAAAAGAAAGTGGGCTTGCTCTATCAACACATCAAGGAGGACTGGAAGCATTTGGGTAATTTTGATGTATTTTATCCTTAAAAGTCACAGCTCTTATCAGAGGCCTGGGGTGATTGTTCAGGCACTGTGCTCAAAAATTGAAGCAGCGAGACAAATCAGAATTTACACAGGATATGGTTAATCTTGAGGGATCAGCCAAATCTTGGGGGGGGAGGGTCTAACTTCACTTCTCTACCAGCTCGAGTCTTTAATGTTTCCACTCTGAGTATGGATGGCAACAGCAACACATCTAATATTGCTGGAGATGAATGTTTGACAGGCTGCCCCTCAAAGCACCACTAAGTGATTATCCCATCACCACTTTCTCTCCACTTGCTGGCAGCCTTTGACTTGTCAGAATTCAACGAGAAGCCATTTCTTTTATTCAACTGCTATTTCCAGAACTCAGTATCCAGAGACTGGATGCACTCTTGCCACATGGTGGAGCTTTGTAAGTGTGCTTCCCCTTGGTGGATTAACTCAGTCTCCCTATATGGGAAGCCACAGAAAGTGAGAGAAAGAGCGACTGAGGCCCAAATGTTAAAAGATAAAAATTCTTCCTCTGTCCAATAGTGGAAACATTTTTTTTTAAAAAAGGACGACCTGAATGGATGTAAACGCAGGTATTAAAAACAACAAAACTTCGCAGCAATATGATTTTAAGCAAGTCCGCGTGTGGGGACCGCAACTTTACTGGAATGGCTTTTAAAGCTGCCAAGGCGTACCCAAGGGCAAGCTAATTTCTACCTTTCATGCCTCGCCCCCTCCCTTTCTCGCCCCACAAATATTACCCGAGCCCTGAACTCCCGCGAGGTTCAGCTTTTTACTTGATCACCGCAATTGCTTGCCTAAACACTTGCTAATAGGCTTTTGCTTTCATTTCCTTGAAAGCGCGGTTTCTCTCTCCTACGAACCTGATTAAACTGCCAACCTCGCTGGTTGGAAAGGAGAAGGAACCCTGCCTGGAAGTTCCGGGCGGTTAAATCGTCGTTCGTGCGAACGAGCAAATTGATGCCATTACTTCGGCTGAAGCGGCCGCCGAATCGAAAGGCGCGCGGGTGTTTATGTAGGGGTGGGTGGGATATAGATATATTTAACTCGTTTGTTTCTTGCTTTCTTGGATGAGCCTCCCACCCCCCGCCTCTTTTTCTCTGATGGGCTTTTTTTTTCCTTCGAAGATCTGATGCAGTTGCGTCTGCCGAACGCTTCTTCGATGCCGTCAGGACTAATTGATCGCCGCTTGCTTGTCCGGGTTGCTTCCTGTGAGCACGCGCGCCTGTTCGCGCTAATGCAGTCCAAGAGCGAGAGCCGCTGCATAGCGCAGCCTAAAGGGCCGTGGTTTCTCGGCTTGCTGCCACGGGGCAGCCAGCCGCTTGAGAGAGAGAGAGGTCGCACCGGGAGAGTAAAGGAAAGCACGACTTTCCGTGTGAAGCGGAGCAGCGGCGCGGGCGGAATGTTTGCTCGTAGGGAGCAATTGAGGCTGTCGGCCAAAGGCGTCGAGATTGAGACAGAAACAAATTAGGCAGCGAGGTGCGGGCGGCGACGCCGAACACATTTCGTTCCTCTCCCGCACCGCCCTCGGTTCTAGGGAGAAGGCGCGGGAGAGGTTAATAGGGAAATGGGATTCCCGTTTTCCATTCTTGTCGACGCCTCTTTTTCTCTGGTTGTTCCCCCCTCTGCCCCCCCCCCGGTTTTGACCTGAGCAAAAAGCCGCCAAAATGAAAAGTCATTCTCCGCCGCCGCCCCGGATTTTTCCTCAAGAAATACATACATTTCCTACAGCAACATACGCATTTTTGACAGTCAAAACCACCGAACGCTGGCCTTGCGCAGCTGCACGTGCGGCGCGGCCCGGCCCGGTGAGAAGAAAGGAAGAGGGGATCCCATGTGCTGACTAAGTCCTCTCCACGACTTGAGGGAGACCTGCCCAGGGTGTGGCTCCGAGCCCTGGAGCTGAACCGGGGAGGACGGCGCCTGCGGCAGTGTTCCACGCCCCCAGCGGCGGATAGTCCGTTCTTCAGGAGAGAGGTTGAATTGTTGGCTGTTGCTCTCTCTCTCTCTCTCAGTGGTTTCTCTTGTGACTCCTCCATCTTTTCTTTTTTTTCTTCCTTTCCCCTTTCCACAACCTCCACAAGTAAACGGCGCTTCTTGGGTTGTCGCGAAGAACTTTCAAACCCCGTGCGAAGAAGCCCTGCGCTTCAGTTGGGTGTTTTCTGCCTTTACGAAAGGTTTTCTGCCTTTCATTTACGAAATAAATATAGCCGCGTAGGCTCTTCAAAATTGGTCCCTTTCAGGCGCGGGCGGACAGCGAAAGAAGAAAACGCAGCCACGCATGCAAGAACCGTGCAGCAGAGTGTCTTCCCCGCCCCTCCCCCTCTCTCCGCGTACGGGTCCCATTTACGGATCGTTACCTCCGCCGCCTGTTGTAAATGCAGCCGCCGCCGCCGCTTCTTCGCGCACATGCACAACACACGCTTCACTCATTCAGACACACACATAGGGCCGCGTGCGCGCGCGCTCTCGGACCTCCAGCGCTCGCACATGCGTCGTGAGCGCAATTCAACTTTCACACGCTTGTGGTGCGCCCGGCTGGGACCTCGGCTCAATGAGCGCGTGTCTGCGCGCTCAGTTCTACGGGAGGGCTTGGGAAAGCGGGCGGCGGCGGTGCGAACGCTGCGCCGCGAAAGCGCCGCCGCCCTGGATGCAAGGTTTTAGAGGGCGCGCCGTCGATCCAGTTGGCGGCTCTGCCCGGCCAGAGCGCTGGGGCTTCTTCGTGCAGAAGACGTCGCCCAGTCCGAGATCCCCGACGCCCGCGTCTTTGCTGCGAATCAATTCACCCGTCTGGGGAGGAAGCGGCTTCTCTCTCTTATCCGCCACTTGCCGGCTGAGCCCCACCAGCTCACAGGGCGGGGTAGGGTGTTGCCGCCCCCGAGCTTCCCCCGTGCGCCTCACAGAGAGAGGACCCAGCCCAGCCAACATTAGCATCAGCATCTCTCGCTCCAGCTGCTGCTTCTGCTCCCGCCGCCACCACCACCCTGCCTCCCTCCCTCCCCCTCCTTCCCAGGGACCTGCATCCCGCTCGTCCAATCAGGGCCGGCTCTGCCTGCGCCACGTGACCCCGGCGGGCTGAGAGGACCTGCTGCTTTCCCAACGCCAGAGGGATGCGGGCGGCAGAGCAGGAGAGGCGGCGGCGGCGGCGGCTTGGCTGCGAAGCGCCTTGACGCTCTTTTCTCCAGCTCAGCCCAGCCCGACCCCTTATGGCAGCGGCTGCTCCAGCCTCCTGGCTCTCCTCCTCCTCCTCCTCCTTGGCCGCCCTTGCTCCTGCCACTCCCCGGGCTGGGCTAGGCCCCTGGATATCTCTGCCGAAACTCTCAGGATCCTCTTCCTCTTCACCATGCTAGTACTTGGGTGCTTCTTCTTCCTAGCTTGCTGTTGGCTGGGGCCCCCGGGATGCTAAGTCGCCCCCGACGCCTCTTGCTGCCCGCCTGCCCGAGACCGACCTGCTTTGGGGAGCTTCCCTCTCACTACCGCTCTAGAGTTGGCTCCAGAAGTCATGGTGTTGTGGGAATCTTCCGCAGCTCGCCAGTGCAGCAGCTGGACACTTTGCGATTGCTTTTGCTGGTTGCTTCTGCCGGTGACACTGCTCATCATCGCCCGGCCGGACAAACTTGCAGCCTTCCCTACCTCCTTAAGTGACTGCCAAACGCCGACCGGCTGGAATTGCTCCGGTAAGCTTGGGCGGGAACGTGGGGCAGAAATGGAGGCTCTCCCTTTGCAAGCACAGGCATCTTTTTTTTTTTTCCCTCCGGACGGGTGAAAGAGGAAGAGGGCTTGAGGGGTGGGATTGATGCGCTTCTGAAAAGCGGCCCACCGCGGGGCTGTTTGGACCTGTCCGGGGAACCCGGGAGACAGACTAACGAGCCTTTTTTTTTTTTTTTTTACTACTACCATCCCGCCTTGAATTGCCTCCGTTCGAGACTGACTTTGGATGGTTGAAGCTCGCTAGGCTTGTGCTGTCTGAATGCAAACGCAAAGGGTGGATCTTGTAAAATGATTCTTAGGACGCTTGCCCGTTATTCAAAGTTAGAGCAAGCAAGCAAGCGATAAAACGCAGCACTTAAAAGGGATGCTCTTTTGTGCAGGAAAGTCTGGACTGCTTACCAGGAACCAGCAAGTCCAGAAAGCTCATTTCCACCTGCCTTGTAGCTTTGGGCATATTCCGGGGATTTTTAGATCTTTGGGGTGACCGTGAGTTCTTTCCTTCACACCCTCTTTCTCTCTTAACTTTAAAATATGGGGTGTATTCTGGTGTTAAATTGGAGGAAATACTTTATTCCCAAGAAGAAAAGCAAAGTATTAAAAATCAGGTCCAAAGCTGGCTAGTGTTTCTGAAAGCTGCTATTAACCAGGCTTCCTTTGCCTGATTTCTCTGGTCAGTTTCATTCCTGCTCAAAGTGGTTTTCCAGGCACCCTCCAACTGCTCTAATTGAATAAGGAAGAGGCAGCACCAGTGAGTTATTACCTCTCCTATGAGTTGTCTTTTCCGATGATCAGGCTCATCCTCAAAAGGTTAATTGTTCTTCTGTCTGGAATGTGCTTACCAGCTGTACTATCATGCTTCCCACATGAGCTTGACTTCCAAATGTTGACTTCCAGTGAAAATCTCTATATTTCTTATGTAAGGACCCATTTATAACTGCATTTATACATGCAGTGAGAAAAACGGCAAGCCACTAGAAAAATGCAGCTTCTCTTTTCCCCCATAAAAAGTGTGAAACTCTGAATCTGAAGCAAAAACAGATCTTTTCTCTCTGTGTACAGAAGGTGGGGACAGTACTTGCTGGATACATCTTTTGGTCAGCACTGCAGTTTCCTCATTTTTATTGGCTTCATTTGATTGAGTCAAAGAAACCCAAAGCTTCATATTTCAGTCACCTTTGCAGCATCTATAGGATTTAGCCTGGTATTGGTCTGTAATGTTAAAAGTATTCCCCAAACTACTTCAGATACATTACAGGAACCACATAGTTTGTTGAAGTCTGTGCCTCCACCATCCAAGTTATTCAGAGCAATGTTGCCTTTGCCCTAGAGGTAATGTTTTCATTTTTAAAACACAGCCAAGCTCTGGATCCTTAGACCATAAGGATCATATAGACGCTAGTTTTGGAGCCTGAAAAATGGCTGTTTTGCTTAATCCCTTGCTACACACCCTCAGAATAGGATGGTAACTAGCTGAGGTCTGACAACTGACTAGGCATTTGTGAGTTGACTCTCTAGCCCGATCTGTTAACCTGTCTATCAGAACAGGAGGAAAGGCTCTTTCGGCAGCTCTTTGCAAAACCTGCCCCCTCCCTCCTATTAACCTGGAGGTGATCAGTCTTCATTGGAACCAGGCAGCCTATCACAAAAACCATGCAGCTGGTTTATTACCAGAGGAGCGTTGAAGAAATTCCCATTTTAGACTTGGGGACAGAAAAGCTGTTAGGAGGGGCAGGAAATGTGTTGCTTTACAAGCAAATGTTTGATTTTTGAAAAACTAGAATCTCATAGAGAAAAAGGTGAGGTGGCAGCAGCAAGGAGAGTATGCCGAAATAGCAAACTCCTTTGGGGAAAGGGTGCTAGCCAAACTGGGTATGAGAAAATAGCACATGCTTCTTCCACAAGGATTGCCCTGTTCCCGTCCCTTTGCCAGACTGAAGCTGACAGCATTTTTCTCTTCTGTTTGAGGTTATGATGACAGAGAAAATGATCTCTTTCTCTGTGACACCAATACTTGCACATTTGATGGGGAGTGCTTAAGGATTGGCGATACCGTGACTTGCGTCTGTCAATTCAAGGTAAGAAGATTGATCTCTCATTCGGTAATTCACTAATGAGAATACAAATCAGGGATCTTGCTTTACAAGCCATCACTTGACCGTTTATATCTCTGCATGGAAAGAAGTCAGGGAGAAAGACTGGCTCCAAGTTTAAAGAGCTGGCAGGATACCCAACTGGTGTCAAGAAGATAAGAGTCTCTGGGAAAAGGAAGATGTTGTTCTTCCAATGCTTCCTTAGAGTTAGATGCTTGCACTGGATGTAAGCTTGAATTGGGGTGGCCTTTATAAAATCAGTTGTTCTGCTCGTTCTCCTAATCAGACAGATCTTCAGTTAAAGATTCAGCAGGCCATATGCTGATGTGATGGGTAAAGAAGGCCTGAATAAGTATGAATTCAAACATGGGTATCATCGAGATTGGAAAGAAGGTTGTTCTATTCCTCCAAGAGGGAAGTGTTTTTGGGTTGGCTGGGGTCGGTTCTCAATTCCAAATCCAAGAAAGTATAAATATCACTTGAATCGATTTCTACTGATTTTCATCGTCTGAAACAAAACTTCCTATGTGTTAATAAACCTGAAGATGTCTCTCTGGAACAGTGAAGACAAAGCTATTCTTAGTTAAGCGAAATGTAGGCACTGCTCCTGTGTTAAACTGGCATTTAGAAGCAAACATTACTTGGAAATGAAGTCCCATTGATTTCAGCAAGCTGCCTTTCTTTCATAGAATTCTGCTTAAAATGGCTTATTAACAATCAGTTTCTCTGCCCTAAATGCACGACTGAAATCAGCACGCTTTGCCTCAGAAGGGTGGCTTAAATTCAGATTTTAATGGAACATCAAGAAGGATAAATAATACTATATTTCTGCAGAGATAAATTATTATTATGTTTTCTTCTGCAAATGTTGGAAGTTCATATTTCAAAAGTAAACTCCCCGCACAGAATTTCATTCAAATTGAATGTCATTCCTAGACTTGAGTTCAATACATGAATTTATGCCACATTGAACATTTTATTTTCTTTGATTGCTTAAAAGTCTATATTTTAATTTTATAGACCTTGTAAATTAGAATAGACTTTTATCATGGAAAAATCATTCACTTTTAATTTATTTCATTTTATGGTTTGCACTGTGCTGACCATATTTATAATATTTATTGTTTCCTTAGAGCTTGACAGCCATTTTCAGACCTTTAATACCATATAATATGTTTAGTTATTCTAAGTCAATTAATATACTGGAAAAGTATAATCTTTATGACATTTGTCAATACCTTGTTTACTCCTTTATATCCTACCTTTTTAGCCCTGTTTTTGTACTTTCTCTTTCTCAGTGAATATATTTTCTCTAAAATGTTGAATGAAATAGATGTTTGCAAGTGGACAAAAAGAGAATAGAATCATTGTGTAGTATTTTCAAATTGCTTCCCTTTGCATATTTCATTGTGTATCAAAACTATCAGAAGCATGCTTTAGAAGTAAAGACATCGTAGTAAAGGGGTAGAGAATGGGAGATTGTCCTTTTATAGCCTTACTTCCTCTCGGATTCCATGAAAATAATAACAGTTGCAAACATCACTAGTTTAGCATGTAACAGTGTAGTAGTAGCAGCCAAATGTGATAAGCCTTTAATTGAATAAGAATTCTCTAAGCATGCCCAGCATTTCATAGCCAGTGCCTAATCAATCTTTAAATTAGGTATTAGGATTACATAATGCTTGCTAAAGCCATGCTGTGCACGTTGCATTTATATTTATGTTATCACTAAGCCTATAAATAACCACCACATTCAAATGTCATATTTCCAGACCCAAACTCTTGCCAAAAGAGGAGCGGGATGATCAAAAGGTATTCTCTGTAAGTCTCAAACGAATCTCTTCCTTGAGTTCCTTGGAAGTTTCTTCTTCCAAGGCATTGATTTAATGCTTTGTCCTTGTATCACTGCCTGGGAGTGGCAGCAAATTCAGCACCAACAGCAGCAAACTCAAAGCAAGCTCAGAGCACACTGACTTCTTCCTGTCTGGCTTCAGTTGGGCTTCACAATTGGTTTAAATTTAGGGAACACAGTGGACTGAAACAGGGGCTTTCATAATAGCAGAGGCGCAACAGAAGCTATTACCCAAAGAACAAAAACGGCTGCTGGGATTATATGGAGTCTATTGAATCTTTCGTTCTCACGCTAAAACAACTCAATCCAAATTCTACTAACTCAAAAGAACAAACCCTGCTAAGTAATAAATCATAAATGATTATAAATTCAATCAATACAATACTATCTGGGTTCAGTTAATGCAGGACTTCTGCAATAACTGAATGTAGAGTTATTTTCTAACCCCAGAATCCCTAGGAATTCAAGCCCTCTTAAAAGCTGTGCACCATTTGGCTTGGAAACCATTTCTCCTAACCCAGAAATGCACTAGCTATCATGACTCCCCACTGGGGTAAAAACATGTTCTAGGTAGGGTTGCCAAAAAACTTGTTATTGTGCTTTTACTTTCTGTAGTAATCCGACCATGCTTTTCTGGAGAAGAACAGGTCTGTTTGCCCATTGCTGCAGATCAGACACAACACCTGAGACCACTTTAAAGATTGATCATCTAGTTCCTGGATTCACCCCCAACACAAAACCAAAGTTTAGAGCTGAACCCTAAGGAGTCCTGTTGTGCTTGGTTGTTGTTTTTTTCTCAGCACATGGTACTAAGAAGCAAAGCATGATGAACATTTTGCTCATACAAAGAGATTAATTGTCCCATCAAAACTTCGTTGTGCATAGATGGTAGAAACCAGGACATCCATGGACAAAATGAAGGCATCCCACCCTGCAGTATGATCTCAATCTAATATTGGGGAGGGAACAGCGGAAGTAAAAAGTCAAAGTAGATAAGGAATAAATGTTCTCTTTTCCTGGTAACACTATTTTTGGGAAGTTGAGAGGTAGGCTTTGCCACTTCTTCAACTGTCTTCAGCCTGTTTATTCTGTCACCTGGAACCTTATTTTCTATCTTATTTTCTGGAGATTGTTTGAACCCTGTGAAGAGTGTGTGTGTGTGTGTGTGTGTGTGTGTGTGTGTAGATAGATAGATATAAATCCTTTATATTCTTTCACACACATACATTATGAGAGAAACTCCCTCTGCCATTTGACTGCTATGCCAGTAAGCCCCAAGACTGAATGGCAAGTTAATGCTGGTAAATAGGAAGGAAATGGTATTGCTGGGATCTGACTTCTGGATAATATTTGGCTGAAGTCTGTCTTTACAGTACTTCTGCAATGCTTGCTTATTTGGAATCTACTCTTAAGAATGATAAGTCAGTCTCCTGATTTAAGGTAACCATTCAGCTAGAATCTTGAAAGGCTGTGCCAAACATTTCTTCCTAAAATCAGTGCAAAGGCCATGGCACCACCCTGCCTCTCGTTTTGTTTTCATTGTTTTGTCCCCATCCAAGGAAATAAAATTTTCAAAATGCCTTAGCCTGAGCAAATGGCAGGTAGCCTTTTTGAAGAAAAGTGGCAGACGTATCTATAAATGGGCAATCAGCCTCTTGGATCTATGTCGTCTTATTCATGGATTCAGTCTTAAAGGATTTTCAGCTCAGTTTCTCCATCAACCTGATATACCTTTTATGTATATGAATTATGCGATTATTTATTCAATTTATATATTGTCAGAATTGGTTCAATCAGATTTTATATTAGACATACACTGTGTGTTTGTAGACAGACACACCAGGATATCTGTGGCAAAAATACATGTTTTTTGCAATATTTATTTTTATTTATTTATTAAATTTGCTTGTTGCCCATCTCTTTGCAAGGCGACTCTGGGCAGCTTTCAACATTCATCTATCTATATCTGCCTGCCTGCCTGTATCTATTTGTCTGTCCATCCATCCATCCATCTATTTGGGTGATGCAGTGGCTCAGTGGTTAAGATGCTGGGCTTGTCAGGTGGAAAGTCAGCAGCCCAGGTTCAATACCTGAGTGCCATGTGAGAAGGTGAGCTCTTGTTCTCACCCCAGCTCCTGCCAACCTAGCAGTTTGAAAGCATGGAAGTGCAAATAGATAAATAGGTACCACTTCAGTGGGAAGGTAACAATGATGTCATGCTGGCCACCTGACCGTGAAAATAGCTTTGGACAGTGTTGGCTCAATGGCCTTGAAACAGAGATGAGCACTGCCCCCTATAATTGGCAAGGATTAGTGGAATAAAATCTGTACTATCTCTCTCTCTCCCTCCCTCCCTCCTTGCATATGTGTGTGTGTGTGTGTGTGTGTATTTGTTTTCTTAAGTTTTCACGGGTATTTATATGTATGGTATTCAGCTTTGTTCGGGTATTTTCCCACGTCATTGTAGTTGTGCTTTTAAAGTTGTAGCAATGTTTCGGCAGAATCTCATCTGCCATGATCAGGCTTCTGTATTGTAATATATATATATATATATATATCACATTGAAATTGCAGTAAAATACAAGTTTAAGAAAGGGAGTAGAATATACTGCTATTAGTTGATCAACCAACTACAGTGTGAGGGCCCCAAGTCAGCTGGAAAAGTCATGTTTTCAGGTTCTTGCAGAAAATTAGCAAGAGTGGCAGCCAATCTCACCTCAGGAGGAAGATGTTTCAAAGGGTAGGTGCTACACAAGTGAAGGCTCTTCTCCTGGATCCCGCCAACTGGAATATACACTTTTTGAATGCAATTTTTCCCTAACAGAATTTTTAAATTCAGTTTTCTTCTAACATTAGCTTCTGTGTCCCCATTGAGCTTCAAGTAGTATGGTCTGAAATATAATTATTTTTCCCCCCACATATTTGTCTTGAAGTTTGAATTAACTTGTAGGGGGGAAAACTGTAGGGGGGGAAAGTGTGCTTGTAGTATTTCGTATATCATGGGAGTATTCTGTGAGTCATTTTACCAAAACTCAGTTCTTTGACATGTACATTTCTCCGAAAAAGATGTTTTTAAATGGAAAGTTCCTTTGTAATTTTTGTCTTTCAATTAAGGAGCATTTTCCATAGAGACGTTTCAGTAGCATACCTTTTTAGGTTTCTTTGCAAGAAGGACGTTGTTGTCATTGTTGTTCAATTACACAATGGAATCACTGACGGAGGATGATGTTTACTTGGGTCTCTTTAATTTTGGAACTGGCCTTCTTTGGGATACAGTGTTTTGCAGAACTGCACTGTTATTAGCAATAGGTTCCCCTGCTTCCGAGATGGTTTATTTTATACCAATTGAATTTAGGAGTCGAACTGGAGGCATTTGGGAAAAATCTGCTATTCTATGCCTGTGATGACCTGGGGCGCGGCACGAAAACAACACAGACAGAGAACAGGTCTAACTCCCCTTTGTTGCTCCAGCTTTGCCCCCAAATGTCCCCACATTTACTACAAGTCCTGAAGCAAAGCTCTAGCATGCACCTTCAGCAGTCTCTGGCTGTAAGTAGTCCAGTAAGCAAGGTTAGCCAACCAATAACCAGGGCCAGCAGTCCAGTAAGCCAGGTTTAGCTAACCAGTAACCAGGGCCAGCAGTCCAATAAGCCAGGTTTAGCTAACCAGTAACCAGGGCCAGCAGTCCAATAAGCCAGGTTTAGCTAACCAGTAACCAGGGCCAGCAGTCTAGGAAGCCAGGTTAGCCAACCAGTAACCAGGGCCAGCAGTCTAGGAAGCCAGGTTAGCCAAATAGTCACCAGAGCAAGTAGATCAGTGAAGCAGGCAAACCAGGCAAGCCCCACAAGTCAGAGCACAATAATCTCCAGGCATTTGCAAGTGCACATGAGGTTCCACAGATTCATTGCTCGTTCCTGACAGATGCCCCTACCACTGGCACCTCCTTACATCTCAGTCCAGGTGTGCCTTGTGAAGGGAGTGGGGGCACTCTCCTCCCTCAAGTAGCCTGCTCAGTCTGTGTTGATTTCACCTTCTCCTCTCCATGCTCTAGGATCAGGAGGGGATGGTCCTTGCTCTTCGCCTGAGCTCTGTCTCTCCTGCTCATCCCTGTCTGCAAGCCTTTCTAATCCTGAAAAGCCTTGCCCGGACTGACTCTGCCCTTCCCTAGTTTCCTCCAAGGCCAACGGAGCCGCCCTCTCGATCTCCGTTGGCTCTTGTTCCAGCTCATTTTCCCCTGCAGATTCAGACTCTGATGGGGGCATGACAGGGCCATTGAGAATCAACCATTTCCCCATTAAATTTGAGCATCATAAAACGAGGTGACACAAATGAGAGCTTGGATCCACCTGCAGTTGGTGGATTGCTTATGTGTGTCTGTGTGTATGTGTGTTGCTCTTGGGATCTCCAACAATCTACAAAGGATAGTATTTATGACATGCATTAAAAGTTTCCTCAGAAGATTTCTGCTTCAAAAAAAAATTCTAGAAGGCATGAGGTTAAGGCAGATATGTCCTTCCTTGCCAACTAGATTGTTTGTTTGTAGTCAGAAGATCTAGGCTGAAATCACCACTCTCATTTTCAGAGCTCCATGGACAATCATGTACAAGTTGAAATTTCTTAACCTAACCTGTCTTTGAATGGTAATTGCGATGGAGCTTCTATGGGAAAAGAGCAAGAACCAAAATCAATGCATTAGCAGTATCATGATCTGGAGATGTCAGGGTTTGAAACTTCATTACAGGATACAATTATTATTATTTTTTAATTTGGTTATGCTTGCAAATTAAGCTGCTGGGGAAGATCCAGAAGTAAGGATCAATAATAGTTGTTAGAAACCCTAAAATGAGCTGGCTGGAATCAGTGTAGATATGTACAGTAAACTGACCTCCTTCATTAATTTTAATAGATAGGTTGTAACAAGTGTCATATAAATCCCACAAAGTCAAGAATGAGAGGAAAGTGCAAGTTTTTCAGATAGGGGCAAAGGCCCTACTTGATCTTTGAGTAGGTGAATATGGCTATGCTTCGAAATGGAAGCAGGATTAGGACCAAGAAAACACATGACAAAAATAACATTTTTATTTATTTATTTATTTATTTGATTTGCCAATTGTTTACAAGATAATAAGTATAAGTGTATACATAGTTGTGAATACATGAAATGGGTACATATAAGAAAAATAAAAGAATAAGAGAAACAATAGGACAGGGACGGTAGGCACGTTGGTGCGCTTATGCACGCCCCCTAGTTCAGTGATTTGATTTAGTTCAGTGTGAACTGAATTAGTAAGCTCTTACAAATTTATTAATTGGCCTCTAATGGTGTATTAAAACATTTTACTCTGATAACTTTTGGAATGGCAATAATAGTAGCATCTGAGATTGTGGTGGCTCTTAGAGTTTAGATGGGATCTAGATTTTAGTGTCTTATTTTGACTTCTTTTGTAGTGATGGGGGTAGGGAGAGAAGTGACACATTTTCTTCAAATTTTGTCTTAGTTAAGTATCAAGTCCAGAAATGAGTTCTTCTCCAGCTCTTCCTTGTTTATGAGTGAAACAGGAAGCTTTGTGTGGCTTTGGATCACCAGGCCTGGGCATTCAATTGGAAAATTGAAGAATCTCATGTCTGACATTACATGGTGGTTGTACCACTCCTAGCAACCCTCTTTCTCTACTCTAAGTGCACCTAGAATCAGGAAAATGAGAAGATGGCAGAGAGGAGGAAAAGAGAATAGATCAGATTGCGGTGATAGGGGGCTTTGTTTACCAATTTGAATATAGATAGTCCTCGACTCACAGCTTAGCAACCATTCAAAGTTACAACAGCACTGAAAAAAACTGACTTATGACCGGTCCTCACACTTATGACTATTGCAGCATCCTCACATGATTAAAATTCAAACGCTTGGTAACCAGCATGTATTTGCAATGGTTATAAGAGTCCTGGGATCATGTGGTTGCCAAATGCAACCTTCTCAGCCAGCTTCTGACAAGTAAAGTCAATGGGGGAAGCTGGGTTTGCTTAATGAGCACATGATTAACTTAACAACTGTACTGATTCACTTAAGAACCTTTTAAAAAAGGTTGTAAAATCAGGCGCAACCCACTTAACAACCTCCTTGCTTAGCAACAGAAATTCTGGTGCTAATTATAGTTGCAAGTTGAGCACTACCTGTAGTTTTTCTTCTTTCCTCTCCCAATATCAGTTGTTAGTCACCTTGCTTGGAACAATATGTCTCACTCCTGGCTCCTCTTTTTCCTTTCTCTTTCAACTGTGTTTGTAGGAAATCCCCGCCCCCAATTTTTCACAATAAGCTTCAAATGTCAGTCTCATAAACTACTATATACTATTCAGGCAATCAACCTAGGACTCGTGCAGGACCTGCAAAACCAGGAACATGTCTGAGTACTGTCATACTAGCAACATGGCACAGCTCCATCAGTTGATCTCTGTAGATGTCCACCCCAAGGAGCATATAACCTCGTTTATGCTCAGGATAGGTAATTTGGCAGTTAAGAAAATGATATCACCGTGCAGTGGAGGATTTATTCAAGGGAAAGATTTGTGACACTGATTCAAACATTAGTATGTCAAAGAGAAGAGAATCCCGGATTTGTATCTGCTTTGTTTTGATAATAGCACTGATTTGACTTCCCAAAATTTGGACAAAGAAATAAAACCTTTTGATTTTCTATACCATCCGGGAAACCACAGATTGTAGATATTTTATCCCATTCATAGAGCTAAATTGCATATCTTATGATGATTTTTTAAAGTTAGTCTTTAAGACATTTTGATTTTAGCTTTTCTGCAACAAAGAAACACAACTCCTCTGGAATTTCTCCATGACAATTATTTAAGTAATGATCACTCTGTATACACCATAAGATTTAACAAAATAAATAGAACCAGCTTGGTGTTCTCATTAAAATGTTGGCCTAGAAATCAAGAAACTGTAAATTCTAGTTCCACCTTAAGCATGAAAATCAGTTGAGTATTGTTGGGTCAATCACTCACTTTTAGCCCAACTCATCACACAGGGTTGCTGTGGGGAAAATAGGAGGCAGGAGTATTAGGCATGTTTGTCACTATGAGTTACTTTTAAAGTAATAAAGGCAAGATAAAACGATATCTAATAAATACATGAAATAAAATATGAGTCAAAACATTTTGCAGCCTAGGATGAAACTCAAAAAAAATTTTTGCCTCGGAATTGGACAAGAGTAGCAATTGAATCTAGTTTCACCACTACTGATGGGATGGTGGATAAAACGAGGTAGAATAAAAGCCACTTGGCCCATGCACCTTCCAGCATCCACTGCCTAATTTCTTATCCTACTCAACTTAATAGTAGGGCCAGCCTACCTTAACCCTAACCTAACCCTTGTAGCAAACCTCCATCCCCCTCTCCCTTGCTCGTGTATTGCATTCATGCATTGAATGAAAAGTTATAATTTCCTCAAAGAAAATGTCAAAAGCCTTTGCTACAGCAGAAACAGGTACTGCCTGAAGCTCCAGGTCTTCTTTCTATAGTTATACAAAACGTATTGGTAGCATTAAGTGGAAGAGTGGAAAAATAAAATAACATCCATTTTCTCAAAAGACAAGTTCAGATCAGATCATTTGGAGTTGTATTCTGATTTATTTTAGGAAGACACTTTGTCTCCAGAAATTCATCCATACTATTTGAGAACTCTGCAAACAAAAAGAGCACCAGGCACCCACCAGATACTCACAGTGAGGGACTTCTCACCGTGAGTATCTGGTGGGGTCTTTACTATTTCTTTACTGAGCATGCTTATTACACATCTATTTCAAAAAGAGCAGACACTATTTCTTCTTGCAAAGAGCAGTCCTATGTGCTTATTAGGGGATTCATTCTTAGTACTTTTCCATTCCTTCTAGACCTTTACACCATCTATAGTTTGGTTTTTTTCATTCCAAGAGGAAGCCAAAATATTTGGATAACCCAAAGAAACTTATGGTAGGCAAGATGAGCATAGCTAATTTAAGTCTACAGAAGTCTGTTTTAAAGCATAGGTCATGCTTGGAGGGGCCAATTACTGCATGCACGAAGATAAGATGGGGGAGGATGCTTTAGTCCTTATCTCTTATTTCTCCTGCTGGAGACATTTGTAGAAGCCAGCAGGGAGAGAAATATCTGCTGGAGGAGAATAAAGATAGAATTAAGCACAGAACAAAGGTCAAAATAATCTTAAGTGAATTGCCATTCTGACCACGTGCCCAGGAATTAAAGTGATTGTAAAGTAGAACAATATCAGAGTTGGAGCCAAGCCAATAATTTTAGAAGATCAGTGCCCGAGATGGTGCTATCACTGTCCTATCACCTCTATTGTGATTAAAAACAGAGCCTTTTTTAATATATTGTCAAGTTGGGTGTGTGGGTGCATGAAATCAAGTATCCATTTACCAAAAAAAGTGAACTGGTGAACTGACCAGCAACCCTTACCTCCCAATGCTACCAGGAAATTGTCAAGTTATGTTGTTTTCCCAATTTATGTTGTTTTCTTGTCGTTGGACAGATTAGCATCTTTCCAGACAAAGTACTAATTTGTAGTCCTCAAACCATCCCCTGCTACCCACCTGAGAGTACTTATCTGTTTTCCAAAACATTATTGGAGACAAAAATGATGCCAGTTCCTCATCTATTTTTCGAATATTAAAAGTGTCCTTTATACATTGACAAATAAGGGGAGAAATGTAACGAGCACCAAAAGGAATTTGTATAGGCACTGATGTCTCCCAGGTCCATCTTGCCAGTGTTAAATGTACATTAGACATTTCAGGTTTTCTGCTACTTCTACATCATTTTTTAAATTATTGCTACTCATTATCATGCAGAGTCAAAAATATGAATCTGGTTAAAAAAAAACCTCATGTGAGATACATATGACTAAAGGGAAATAATGAATGCTACTTAAATTCTCTCATGAGTGAAATTTATATTTTAAGCTTCTCGCTGTGTGCACATGAACTCTTACTGCATGAGGGTCAGAGGGACATATTAAGCCTTGTAATTTGCCAGTGAGTGAATATCATATGAGATGCACATGACCGAGAGAAACAATGTAAGAGTCAGATATATGATACTTTTCTCTATACTTTTCTTTTTTCACATACAGGTCTGTGAAAGATCCAACACCATAAAGTTTGTTCAACTTAGGCTGGTCTGGAGTGCCAACCACATGCCAAAGAGGAAGCATTTTGCAGATTCATAATAAAATACAAATACAAATCAGAAAATGAGGATGTTTCAGGGCAATTTATTATTTAAACTAATATGTACCTTTGAATAGATATGTTTATACATCCTTTCATACACAGAGAGAAGGCTATTAGACCTGCGTAGAAAGGAAGAGTATAGAACACATTGACTAATTAAATAATTAAAATAGATGAGAACCTGACATCATTAATTATGATGAGCATAACATAATATAGCTTTTGGTGACTTATTCTTGTTCCAGAGAATTTCCCAATAAACTTCAGGCTGGAAACAAATCCACATCTGGCATGGCACATAATCACTAGGGCACTGTGGTCTTTGGTCCCAAACTCATGCCTGTCCCTGAACCATCTTCTTTTTAAATGACATGATTAATTAATCTCACTAATATTTGTGGTGATCTGGTCCAAAATATGAGTCTCTACTTCCTGATATTCAGTACTGTGCAGAACTTCTGCCGCAGAGTCTTCTCTCATCTGCACAAAAGCAGCCGGTAGTGAATAGCATGTATTGGAAGTATACAGTTATGTCTTTGACTTACGAGTCCGGAATTACAGTTGTAAGTCATGGTGGCCGTTAAATGGGCAAACTCATGACCATGCCCAATTTTATAAACTTATTTTGCAGCAGTTTGTTCAGAATACACAGCAGTCATTCGGGAAATGCCATAGCTGTTAAGCAAATCAATTATACCCCATGCGCAATTTTTGCTGGATTTTTACCAGAAATAAATACCAGAAACTGGCAAAAAAAAAAAAAAAGTCAAAAATTGTGGTCATGTGATCACCGAATGCTGCAAATGGCCATAAGTGTGAGCCAGTTGCCAAGTGGCCAAAATGTGATTGTGAGGCTGCAGTGTGTGTGTGTGTGAGACCAATCATTAAGCGGTCATTAAAACTACATGTATTGTTGAATCTTTTACTTTTGATATAATCACTAGGGCAGTGATGGCTAACCTTTCCGTCCTTGCGTGCCAAAAGTGCACACATCCCAGCACCCATAAGGCAATGCACACATGGACCCTCCCCACAACCCCTGTGCATGCACGCATGACCCCCCCACACCGTACATCTCTGCACATGCGTGTGTGACCTCCACATGCACCTTGCATTTCTGTGATGCGTGCGCGTCTGCGCATGCCCCCCCACTTGTGTAGCAGCTACCCTACGATCAGCTGGGCGGGGCAGTGCGCGCACCTGCGCAGTGGACCTGCTCTGGGGTGATGGCTCGCGTGACAGCGGAGATGGTTCTGCGTGCCACTTCTGGCACACATGCCATAGGTTCGCCATCACTGCACTAGTGTCTGTTTATTTGATAAGCAGCTTTGCTATTTTTATCCCAAACTAATATGAAAAACAATAGGGTTGAGGCAGTGATTCCTCTCTGCATACAATAGTCAGGTGAGTAATCTTACTTCAACCCCTGCAGTTGCATCTTCCTCATCTAAAGCTTGATTAGGAATACAAGGAAGGCTCACAGACACCACCCCACCATCCACAAATATCTGGCTCCCACTTTCTACCCGGCTTTCAGCTTGAGACACTTTGCAGGAAACTGATCACCTCATGGAGCCATAGAGTTGAACGTGCATTTGCAATACATAGGAATCTTTCCCTTCCTCCTGCTTTAAAAATTGTAGCTGGTGGCAAAATTATAGGCACTTGTATCACATCATACATAAAAACTGGAAATACTACAAATAAGAAAGAGGCAGAGTACGTTCCTTGTCATTTTAAGCAGTCTGTTCAAATTGAAATTCCTGAAAAACTCATGTTTGCTGAGGAAGGCAGCAGTAAGCACATGCCTTCCAGTGCTGAACAAATAGCACGTTTGATAGATTGCACCACTTCTACGTATTCATATAAACAATCACAGGCAAGGCTGTTAAGACATATTTCTGATTAAGATTTGATCACTGCCTAAATATATCAGATTCCTAGAGACTGTGTTAATTGTGTTAGTAAATTTTGCCAATTTACCCTGCAGCTCTGTTGGAAGCTTTGCTTAGACTCTGGATGAAGCTTGGCACTGCAGCTTTCAAATAAAATTCCACTTTGCAATGTATGCAGGGTTTTTTTAAAAAAAAAATGGCAGGATTTTTTTGAGGAGGTGGATGTTTGGTTTATTTCATTTCATTTCTTTCTTTTTTCATTCTAAGTTCTAAGGTTGCCCAGGAGAGACCATTGGAAGCTTATTAGATATTACAGAGGAGCTCTGATCAATTGATCTTCGGTTTGTATGTAGTTGTGTCTTGCTTGTTCTTGTTATTAACATTATACTGATTTCTTGGCTGAAGAAACCATTTTGTTTCAAAGCATCAGGGCAAGGGATTTGGGAAAGTATTTGGAGCAAGAATAATACCTTGGATCATGTAAATGGGTTGAAACTTGACAGTATATGTATTTCCCTCACTTTATAAATTAAAAAAATACATGTTTTCCCCACTGATTAAATTAAAAGGAACGGCTCCTAGAGAACAGCCAATATGCAAATACCTCTTTCTGATTGTCAATCCTCTACCCAGAAGAGGATTTTCAAATTGGTCAAAACCTTGATGGAAAAATTACTAATCTTGAAGCATCTTTGGGTGGCAAAAACCAGGACAACCAATTGGCTTCCATCCAGTTGTCATTTTTGCCACACAGTTATGGTAGCTTCATTTCATCCTAAATTTAGTTGGCAGATTAGTTAGTTGTAGAGGTAGTCCTTGACTTAAAACAGTTCATTTAGTGACCGTTTGAAGTTACAATGGAGCTGAAAAAAGTGACTTGTGGCCCTTTTCACACCTGTGACCACTGCAGCATCCCCTGGTCACATGATCAAAATTTAGATGCTCGACAACTGGTTCATATTTATGATGGTTGCAATGTCCTGGGGTCATGGGATCAACTTTTGCAACCTTCTGTCAATGGGGAATCTGGATTCACGTAACAACCATGTTACTAACTTAACAAATGCAATGATTCACTTAACAATTGTGGCAAGAAAATTCGTAAAATGGGGGCAAAGCTCACTTAACAAATGTTTCACTTAGCAACACAAATTTGGGGCTCAATTATGGTTGTAACTGGAGAACTATCTGTAGTACCAGCCAACAAATTTGAGTTACTTGGAATCTAAGCTTGTTCCATTATTAGTAAGGGAAAAGCAGAATATAAATGTTAAATGTATATTGAAGTTTGTTTGTTCTGGTATTGTTTACTCAAATAACCAAGAAGTCCTATAAACTTTCATTTTGTACGCTTGGAATCAAACTGTTAATGAGTATTCTTAATCTTCTTTGATGTCCCTATACTTCATCTTTGGGATTGTAATCGATTTCTATTTGTAATGGCATGTGGGAAAGACTAGTGAGATTGATGTCAGCCTTACCAAGTAGACCAGACATGAAACATAGTTAGATGAGATAATTCTACCTTATTGTAAAGCTACATTGACAGGATCTTGCAAGTTTGAAAGTACAGTTCTCCCACCTTCTTCTTTATATCCCAAGAAACTAGGGAGGGTCTCTTTTTGAGCATCTTGGCCTGCCTGCTATCTAGGTTCAGGCTACTCTGTCTCTTATCTGACCGTTCCCTAGGGGCAGCTCTTTGCCCCATCTCCCAAGGTCTTTCCCACATAACACTACACTATCTAGACATCTCAGGCATATTTCTGAGCTTTTTTTTTTAAAAGAATTAAAATTTCAAGTCTCTTAAGTCAGTTCTTCCTAATATTTTATTAGCTCTAGCTGTGCTGTGCTCTGTTGTTTCCACTACTTTTTTTCCTTGAACCATCTGCTTTGAACATCCAGAGTTACTGTTAAATTGAGAGGGATAGGTTTAAGGATAGAATTAATGCAATAGGCCTCACTGAGGTTTTTTAAAAATATTTTTGAGGCAAAAGAAATAGAACATTATGCCATCAGATGTAAACAACATCAACTAGATTTTTATCAGGGATTACTGATAGCTTTCTGGTTGCCTATCACTGCACTAAAGTGTAATTTATTTAACTGTTGCTTGTTACATGGGACAAATTTTAAACCAATTCCTCATGCTAAGCCAAAAGGAAGCAAAGCAGCTAATTTGGATATGTATATAGCTGGAAGATGAAAGACTGTGAGTTCTAATTCTGCCTTAAGCATGAAGCCAGCAATGGCAAACAAGTTCCAAACAGAGACAAAATTGCATGGAATTGCCCAAGCAATAGCTAGGAATCAAGGTTGACTCAAAGGTGTGTGTGTTCATGCACACACAAATGAGATCCAATTATGATTTCATATTATATTTGAATTCAGTCAGTGAATGGCCAAAAGTCAGCCAGTGTGTTTCCATTTGGGGAATTTGACCCTAGATCTAGCTAGTATTTGTTAGCTTTGGACTAGAGGTAATCAGTGGTGGGATTCAGCCAGTTTGCACCACTTTGGGAGAACTGGTTGTTAACTTTCTGAGCAGTTTGGTGAACTGGTTGTTGGAAGAAATCATTAGGGCAGAGAACCGGTTGTTAGATTATTTGAATCCCACAACTGGAGGTAATCATTAAATCACACCGCCTTTCCGTGACATTGTCAGACTATTTCAGCAGATAAATCAAAATGGAAAGTGTTATCTGAAAATTGCCAGTTTAGCAGAGAATCTTCACAGATATTTATTGGCTTGTAGTAGATAACATTGGACAAGTGATTAGTAAAAGTTAGACTTCAAGCCTGTGTGAATGATCAGAAGCATTATGGTATAAGGGATATGGGAAGATGTTTCATTTCATAGCTAACTGAAATGCCACATTGCCCAAGTAGTAATAATTTTCTGGAATTCGCTTCTTTTTGGAAGTGTCAACTAGGACAATTTTTTCAATTTGCCTATATAATCATTCCTCTTTGGAGTCAGTCGATGGTCTGTCATTTTTCCTCATCTCAATTGCATCGTGCAGTAGCATGTCATGAGATATTTAAGTGTAGAACAACTAATTGGCAGTGTGACTTCTTCCTATTTTTAACTAGTTTTAAACAGAGCTTATGATTTGTAAATAATAATAATAATCGTGATCATTACATTTGTTCTAATTAAACAATGAGACATATCAAGAGTACAGTAATCATGAGATAATCACATCCCTGGCATAATTATCTGGTACAGGGCACAGCCAAGTATCTCTAATGCCACTGAGTATGATTTTCTTTTGATAACTGCACCCGGTAGGTTGCCTAATTTTAATCATAAAATCAAATTATTTTTATTAATATGAACAAGGGTGGTAATGGGGGAAGCTGCCCTTTTCTTCTGATGGGCGATGAGAAAGCTGATGGCCTCCCTTGCCTAGCAGGAATTTCAGGTGGGCTGATAGAGTGTGGATTAATCATTAACTGCAGGTGCTCTCTTGTTCTCATCCACATGACTTTGCCATGATATGAATAACTCTGGACTTAATATGTCTGGCTCTGCATGAAGTGGAAAAAAGAGGGTCAGATCAACTGCACTGAGAAGCCGTGCTGCATACAAGAATAGCTGAGACAAAATCTCTTTTATTATGAAGTTTGAGTTGGTATTACTTGTGTTGCCATTGCAGTAGTTTCCAATCAATAACTCCCTTTTCAATGATACATACTATATATGAACTCGCACAGCCTTCTGTCATTAGGGCTGTCAGGTTCATCTTTGAAACTTTGGTTTACCTTTGTGTTTGTTTCGTTTTGCCAGGGCCAGTAATATTCTGCCGCTTGTTTAGATGCTGTCTCTTTAATTTACAAATGATGAACAATGGAAACATTTGGCTTCTCTGCCTTACATCTTACAGCCTGGTTAGGTCAGTTAGCTATTATATTAATGAGGTGCCGCAGTTTGATGCCAATTTACCTAAGCAGATCGGTGCTCTATTTAATAAGGTAGCAGGAAACCACAATTCCCCATTTTAGAAGGAATAGCTAATTGTAACTGGAGGCAAATAGTTTTCCTCTTAATATGCACAAAGAGAAAACATTTAGCTCCATTGTTCGTCCACAACTCCTAATGGTATGGCAAGTTAAGAGTGAACATCCACATTGACTAATATGTAATAAACGCCTCCCACCCCAAGAACGACACTGTGATTTGCAAAACCCAGGACTGTGGCTTTACTTTGAGCAGCCCACACCCATTTTCCTTCAAATTCCTCAGTGCAGTGTAAGGTAAAGAACCCAGGGCAGTCCTATTGTGAGGCAAGTGTCAGAACCGGAAGGGTGGGTATGCTGAGCAACCTGTTTTCAACCGACTCACTCAGCTAAGCAGCAATCCTTGGGTGCGATGAAAGAACCTGCCCCATTGTGGCTAATAGTTGGCTTTTGACCATGAAATGAGGAAAGAAAGAGCCATCTTGTCCCACAGACTTTACTTGATTGGGAATGACAGGAGCCTTAGACTGGAGGGAGCATGTTTGGCTTAAAGGTGGTCTAAGTTATTCCTCTGTAACCACTGCCACGAAGCAATGGAACTATATATGATATAAGAGCACATAATTAAGTGCCTGATGAAATAACCTATCAGTGGCAGTTGCACTTGCTTCAAGACAAGCAAAAAATTAATATCTCTTCAAAAAGGTCCAAAGCAGAGCAACATTCAGTGGTTGTGCCTACTCTTCCATCATCTTCATAATCATTACTACAGTGGTTAATCCTTTGGCTTCTTTAAGTGGCTTGCAAAGGAACCATAAAATGTGGTCATGATGTCAACTTTCACTATGTCTCCCTTATGTCAGAGAAATTAGACAGAGTAGTGATGTGTACACAGTAGGCAGGAAATATTCGGCATAGATATTTGTGGGATGCTTCCAAATACACCCCAGGTATGATATCAACTAGACCCAGATCTGGTCGTCTCTGTCCACAGCCGTGACCTGATTAAATAGGGAGTAATAATAGTTGTGATATACCGTATTTTAATTTTCCTGTCTCACTAATAATTGATTCTTACACAGAACATTTTTCTACATCTGTGTTACTGAGAGACCAGATCAGGAACCCATCCACACCAGCTGGAAAATCTTCCCATTCAGTCCCATTGATTAAAATGTATTTTAAAAAAATTCCAAAGAGCTTAATACTGCAAGTCTTTTGCCTGGTCTGCCTACAGTACTTGTTCCTTTTTTTATATAACCTTATCAAGCAATATCACAAGCATCCTTGCTTGGTTTCCTTTAATTTTTAAATGAGTATTTGCCCAAAGGAAGAAAAAATTGAAAAAGGACAGATCGAGATTAAAACAGCACAGAGACACTGATAGAAGGGAGACAATAAGGAAGAACAGAGAAGAATAAATCCAGTAATGTAGGGTGGGTAGGTTGTAAATCATCCTGAACCCCTTAATCCTAGCAGAAACCCTGAAATATAGAGTATTGTTTCCCTTCCATCTGGGCAACTTGCCCATCTGAAAAGGTTTAGGAAAGTGAATGTTAACTACAACCTTACAATTTTGTTCTTTAGCAACTATCTGCAGTAAACTATCTGAATGCAAAGTAGAACGGGCTTCACGTCTGTGTACATCTTTACTAACTGCACTGTCTCTTGTTTTCTTTCTTGCTCATTAGTGTAACAGCGACTATGTGCCTGTGTGTGGTTCCAATGGCGATACCTATCAGAACGAATGCTATCTGAGACAAGCTGCCTGCAAGCAGCAAAGTGAAATACTTGTGGCATCAGAAGGATCATGTGCCACTGGTAGGTACAGCAGGCTTTGTGCTACATATTGTTATCCAGGAATCCGTTGACAAGCGAGCCAAACCAGTACTGTGTATTTTCATGAGTACTCCTTTGTGCTCCTGTCAGATTCATCCTAGATCAATAATTGAAAGTGTGCCTTTCATGCTGCAGCCCAATCAGTTCTGCTTGCTTTGGCATCCTCTTTCCTTACCTGGGAAACTGTTGCCGTTTCTTCAAGTATTCATTTTATTTATTCTGCAGTGTTTTGCTGAATGTGCACAGTTAAAGATGGCAGAATGTATGACTAACCAGGTTTCCCAAGATGCTTTGCTTAATCAATATTTTAAAAAAATGGGGGAAATAGATCTGATTGTGGATAAATTTGTGTAAGATATTTTGCCACCCAAAGGTCAACTACATTAAGCAGGGATTTATTTATTGAGTAAGCCACAACAGTCTAGGCTCATGCAGCACAATTATACATTAATCAAGGTGCAACAACCTTACAATTTACAATATCAAACCATATTATATATTAGTGTGATGTGTAAATCCATCTAAACAATATTTACTAATGCAGAAGCTGCCTCCTAGTGGAAGAATATGTTCAAGAAAGGCTGTGCTACTCAACGTTTAATTTGTTTGTGGCAGTTTTTAGGTGTTCAACTGGCTCTGAGGCGGTTAAATTACAGTAACATCAGCATAGATAATAAAATTAAAATATTTTAAAGCCATAGTTGGTGAGTTAATGCCACTATTGTATGGAAAATGCATTCTGAGTTCTTGTCATGGCATTCTAGAACTGAGGCTGGTAGCCAGAAATAGCTCTATGACTTTTGTAGGAAGGAAGAGAACTAATGATTGGGGCAGAATGTATTGTCCAGCTAGAAGAATAGGGGAGTGCTATCAACAATAGCAGTCATTGTTTGAGGATATTTTTAGTCTCTGAGTATAATAGAAATAGGAGGGAATTCAACAACAATGTCACAAGGGAGTAGGGCAGATGTATTTAGATTTTGATTGGATAGTTGAGCTTCTCCGACCTGATAATTGAAACTGTCAAGTAGAATAAAAACTTGGCCCTTTGATGAGTTTCATGTTGGTCGTGCAAATCTAACATTTAGAGGGTTGAGAAGAAAGAAGATTGGGTATGATTCCCCGCACCCACCCAAGTGTGTATTTAGTGCTAATGGGAGACCCAGTGTGCTCCTTTTCATGGGATTGAATTAATGGGAGATCACCTACTCAGGGTGTGTGCAGTCATATGTTTTGTTGTTAAAGCATTGTGTTCACTTTTTATAGTGAGATCTAGAAGTGGGACTAATCTTTTAAACCACGTTATTGCAAATCACAGCAACAGAAAAAGGAATATCCCCTGATGGAAATGATGTGCCAAACTGTCTTTTAGAGGTTTTTTCCCCCCATATGTCTTTTCTACAGCCCTGATATTTCTTACCAGTTCCTCATCCAAATGTTTGACCCTGGTAAGCTAAAAAAAAAAAAAAAAAAGTTGTCTTGGAAATCTCCCAAATGGCCAGAATGCTTTTGGCCCTTTGGACCAGATTATTTTCTTTCATATTCTCAACAGAGGGAAGATCTCACAGAAAAGTGGAGGGAATTGCCAACCAGCATGTGAGTCATAAGTAAATCATACGCTTGAAGGAGTAAAAGGGGTCTTATGTCTTGAGCAACAGCATGGAGTTTATTATAGGAATAGCTTATTTTGCCTCAGAATGTAGGCCACATGGCCACTAAGATGCCATAATACATTACAATGTATTATGTACAATGTATGAGAACCACTGGAGTCTTCTTCCAGTCCATTCAAATGTGCAACAATTACCTATTATTCTCCCTATGGAAGGAGGTAGGTTTTTGACATCCCCTGGGTCTATCTATCTATCTGTAAAACCTTTTCTGGAGAGAGCTGATCCACGGGGTGGGAAGTGACAGGGATGCTGAAGACCCCCTTTAAAAAAAAAGCTGCACATCCAAGTGCTTCAGCTGATTGCTGGGAAAAGCTTGTAAGGGGAGCAAATGGGAGCAAAAACAGATTCTTCGACTGCAGTTCTCTAATCCTGGGGTGAGAACTGGCAGTTTAGGAACTATTCCCTCCCTTGTCTTGCCAGCCGTCTAAGCAGATTGGGGATTTTCTGCTGGATCTGGCAGGGCAACTGGGGAGTGATGATCTTTTTGGTACTGAGGTGAACTCTCAATTTGAAAGAACTAGATTGTCCCACTGCTAGAAGCAGAACTGTCCTAGAGTACAGTGCCAGGGGAGAGGAAAAGAAGGTTTGGGTGGGTGGGGGGACTCAGCATCTTCAAGGAATGAATGAGAGTTGGATCAAACCCAGATCTTGACTAAGTCAACGTAAATGAGGCATGGCAGACTATTCAGTTTGTATTGGGGGAAAAAGAGAAAATGCCGCTTTAACATCAGAACGGCTCAAGATGAATGTAAACTGCCTCTGTGGTCAGCAGGGAATGAGACAAAGGCCTCTTCTTGCAGATCAAGTTGCAGAAACGGTAATCTGTGTTTCTTCCAGCTGAGGTTGTGGGTACGAGCTAGCTCAGGAGGCAAGTAGGAGAGAGGACTGAAAAATACGAAATCTTGCTTCTCTGGCGAGATAAAATTAATGATTAAGCAGGTACTTCATAGACTTCCCATTCAGAAGGATCTGCACATAAGAAGAACAATAATTTCATTTGGAATCACAGAGGGCAGGCTACAGCTGCAAAGGACTTTTCATTGCAATTGGCAGTAATGTGATAAAATAGTCCTATTTCTAAATCTTACTCTGAAGAACAAGCACAGCGTGTTAAAAAATGTATAAAATCATTTGCTGGCTCGCTCTCTGTTCCCCCCCCTTTTTTTTGCTAGATGCGTGGTGGATGCTCTATTGTGTTTGCCAAAACATAGCTATGATTTGAGAAGTGTTGCAGTATCATTTTAAAATGGACATTTAAAAAAAAATCAGAATCAGAATGACAGTGGGAGATTGCAGCCTGCTCTGGATTAACTGGATCTGATTATAAATAATTTGGGATTTTGATTCCCAGCGTTAGGACAGAATTCCAATGTTGTATCTTGCAGGTTGTTCCTTTACCTTCCTAATCATCTGCAACATGGAAAAGCGTTTCTGACCAGAATTTCTCCTAAAGCAAGGCACTGATCTTTGTTTGCTTTCTTTTTAGATTCATTAAAAAAACTGATTAAAATTCAAAATTTCTTTTAAAACTATTTTTAATGCTCTTCAGATGTTGAATGTGCATTTGAAATTTAATTGTGGGACTTTTTAACTTAGAGCCTTTCTTAAGTAGTTATCTAGGTATATGCAAGTAGTCCTAGACTAATAACAATTTGTTTAGCGACTGTGTGAAGGTACAGTGGCACTGAACAAGCAATCTTATGCCAATCCTCAAAGTAGTGGTTATTGCAGCATCCAATGGTCACATGATTGCAATTCAGGCACTTGGCTACTGGATCACAATTTTGAAGGTCACAGTGCCCTAGGGGCATGTGATCATCATTGTCAACCTTCACTGCCAGCTTCTGAGAAGCAAATTCACTGGGGAAGCCAGCAGGAGATTGCAAATTGAATTATGTAACATAGTACCTAACAATCATATGGGTTTCATCTATTGACCACAGCTGGAATTGCCAGAACTGCTATCCTAAGTTAGTGCAGTCATGTGATATTACATTTGTCACTTAGCAGTGCTGTTGCTGGCCCAATTGTTGTTCACCAAGGATTACCTTTAATTGTTATATGCTTGAAGTCTCTGTTATATGCTGTAACAGTTCCAATTTGTTCAGATCACTCCTGGCTTTCTGATACTGTCCCTAGTAAATCAGTTCCTTTATTGTTGCATTTGAGGTCTGCTTGCTAAAGCTGTCATTCTTCCCAGTTTAGCTCTTGGGTTAGTGTGTGTAGACCAGTGTCTATGGAGATTCGCACTCATCCAGGTCATGGTTGTCCCAGAAGTGCTTTTTTAAAGAGGCAACTGGACTTTCTGGTTTTTCTTTGAAGACGTTTCACTTCTCATCCAAGAAGCTTCTTCAGCCCTGACTGGATGGAAGGATTTGTACTCCTTGCTGACAGCTGGTCCATTTGCATTCTTTTAGAGAGTTGTTGAAACCACCTGGAGGTTTATCTGTGTCATCAGGGTCACCTGAGATGTGCGAATGGGTATGGAGCCTTCTTGGAACTGTTGGAAGGATTGTGTTATAAGACTGTGTTTTTTCAGAGTTAGCAATATTAAGATATGTGGACTTCAACTCTCAGAATTTCCAGCCAGCATGCTCCACACATCTTAAAGTTGCCAAGTTTGAAAAACACTGGTCTAGATTAGGTGTGGGCGAATAGTGGCCTTGGATCTCATGTGAACCTCTGGAGAATTACAGCCCCCTCTCAAATCTTCTGCAATGAAAACCTTCCTTTTGCTGTTAGGACAAGGCTTTCCAATAGGCCAGTTCAGTGTTTCATGGAGTCCTGGAATTGTCTCCATCTTCAGCCCAAGCCATAGAGCAGAATAAGTTGCAATATTCTGTCTCATACAGGTTTGGGGCATAATACTCCATTTGTGTCCTGATGATATAGACAAGACTGTGTAGCATTTCACCTGATCATCTTTTCTATTGACCGTTGCCTATCACAGACCTGAGCTGGTATTATGGGGATGCAAAACTCTGGTCAGTGCATCAAAGATCATGGATGGATGGCCTGAGGACTCATGAGTCCTTATTTTGGTTGTTTTGAAAAACTGATATTTAAAAATGCAACATATTTATCAAATATCAAGAGGACAACGTAATGCTCGTGCTAAAGCTAACTTAGTAATCACTGGGTTGTGCAACAGAATTAAGAGTAGCAATAGTAGTAGCATCTTTAAGGCACTTGAAAAGCACATCTCCGCATCAAAAAAGAGTATGGATAAATCAAAATACACAGAGTACAATGTATATCAATTTGCAGAGGAATGACATCAGAAGTATAATTTGCTAGAAGACTTTTAATGAAGTAGAAACTGGCTTTGCAAACATACGAGCTGTTCTTATGCAGATGTATTTTATTTCCTTCTCTTTTTCTTCCTTACAGATGCAGGCTCTGGATCAGGTGATGGAGGTAGGGATGTTTTCTTAAAACTCTCCCCCCATCCCCTTGCAGACTTGTTACTGTGGTTTTTCTAGATTTGTTATTCCATCTTGTATTGCAATTGCTAAGATTATGTTTTCCTCTGGGAAGTGACATTTTGCATTTTACTCAAACAAAAACTCTTAGCTGTTCTAAAATAGAAATTCA
This sequence comes from Notechis scutatus, assembly GCF_049901735.1. Taxonomy (NCBI): domain Eukaryota; kingdom Metazoa; phylum Chordata; class Lepidosauria; order Squamata; family Elapidae; genus Notechis; species Notechis scutatus. Next base: position 178,545,089 of record NC_142009.1, read on the forward strand.
GAAAGATGTTTTACTTCTGGTACAATTTTGTTTTATTCGCTATTTAACTGGCACTCTATCTCCATCTGCTGTTACTACTATTGTTACATGTACCTGATTATTTATGTTAGCATTGCATTCTCCAAAATGTCACTGTTTTGGATCTCTCCTCCAGAGATCCCTATCCATTCTGAATATGAATTTTGGAACCAAAGCATTGGAAAGAAAATTTATACCAAATTAAATAGACAAATGAAGGCTTTAAAAGTGACAGCTGAGCATGTTTATTTCAACATAATGCCATCTTGATTTGGTTATCATTTAGGTCTGGCCTTTTTGCAAATAGTAAGTGCAAGCTATCCAGATAAATATTAGGTTACAAAAAAAATCCTATAAATAGTTATTAAAGCAACAAGCCACATTTTATGTATATGGCCTTATCTTTGAGTGAATATGCATAGAAACTGGCTATACAACTCCATTGGATTCCAACAGAACTAAAATTCATGAGATTTAAATTAAATTCCAATTTAATCATGTTCTATTTGGACTGACTTAATTCAGAGAATATCTCATATTGCTGAAGTCACTTTTTCGGGAATGGGCTAAAAATTGAGAATAGCTCTTTTTTATATTAGGGTTCAGGTTTAAGTTTCCATGCTACAATTTCTCATTCCAGCTTGTAATTTACAGTTTAGAGAATCTTTTAGTAGCACATTTTGAAATACAGCTTTGTTTGTAGATTCTCCAATTATTTGATAATCATATTGTGGGTGCTGAAATTAACAGGTTGCACGAAATGCATACATACAAGTATGATCACATCTCCTTCCCTGTTATATATGCGTGCATAAATATATTCCTACAGTTTGATGTAATCTTGATTTGTTTTTATTATTATTTTATTTTATTTTATTTTTGACATCCAAATGAACTTTACTGTGAAGTTTCATATTTATCAGTGGGATTTTGTTGTCTCATTCCTAATGAAGAGTTTTGCTATTTGTTTAACTTAGATCCATAGGACTAAAAGAGGAGATACTTGGAAGGAAGAAATTCATATGAGTTTTACTTATTTTATTATATTGTTAATGCACATTATCGAATGATATTTGGTAAAAGGAGTATACCTGGTATACCTAATCTTGCAAGATTACCAAAACGGAATGAATTGATCTGTATTGACAGTAGATTCTCTTAAGAAGCAATGGTTTGAAACTAATCAAGGAGAGAAGCAAGCTAGAACTAAGGGAGAAATTTCCTGACAGTGAAAATAATAAATCAGTGGGACAAGTTGCCCTCAGAAGTTGTGAGTGTTCCATCACTTGAGGTTTTTTATGAAGAGATTGTGCAGCCATTTGTCTGAAATAGTATAGGATCTCCTGCTTGAGCAGGAGGTTGGATTAAAGGTCCAAGGTCCCTTCCAACTCTGGTATTCTATTATTCTGTTAAAATATGTGTTGCTTGTCTGTTGATTCCAAAGTTGTCTAAAAAACTGCCATTTGATTGCTCAAGAGGAGTTTTCAAGGTGACTGAACCTTGGGGTTTTAACCTGATGTTTGAACGTTACACATTTTAGCACATTTTGCAGGCTTTGAGAAGAATATGTATCCTTTTGGTATCATTTCCATGCAGGAGCTATGTTGATTCTTCAGTTTCTTTTCTCAGTTATGGTAGTCATTTGTTTCTCTACAGCAGGGGTATCAAACTTGTCTTATCACGGCAGCATCATGTGACTATTATGACTTTTTTACCCTTTGCTAAACTGGGTATGGGCATAGCTAACGCACGACACATCTGGCTCGCAGGCCGCGAGTTTGATAGTCCTGCTCTACAGTATCCACTATATAAAAACCATTATGATCAGGATGATAACATTTATCATTCTAACATAAGTGGTCATAATATAATCACCCTTTTTTTTTTTTAACTGAAAATGGCTTTCCTCTTTTTCAGAAGTCTACTACTGCACAGCTTTCTGTTCATTTTGTCCTCATTGTTCATAGTTTTAGATTTCAGAGTTAATATTAACATTTCTCATAACCATATCATTTGTGATCTTTTATTGTCTGGTTATCAATGTTTTCCTTTGTTTGTATTTATGATTTTTAAATGGGTCTATTCTCATGTTTCCAAAGGAAATAAATTGTTTTGAGCTATTTCCATTTTTATTGGCACTCAAAAGAATTTCATTACCCAAATAGTTTCATTCATCCAAACTGGCTGGCAGATATAAAAAAAAGATTGCCAGATAAAAGGGACTGTTATTAAGAATAGGGTTACTTAGAACTCAGATGCCCAGAAACAATAATTGGGCAGATACATACAGCTGACTAACAAGGAGATTGTGTCATCAAACTACAACATTACAGATAAATATATTCCCATTATTCTGACAGTTTCTGAAGCAGCCTTTACAATGTATTATCCTCTAGATGCATAGGACTATAATTCTTAACATCATCTCTTGGAGGCATCAGGTTGGAGAAAGTTGATCTAGAATAAGATAGAAGCAATTTCAATGTCTATAAATACAATACAATCACCAGCCAATGGGAATATTGTTTTTGTTTATTTTTCATTTTAAAAATTGTAATTATTCTTTTCCATCTCTCTCTTTCTCTCTTTCCTATGATTATGGGCATTTACTTTTAGAACAATGGCAAGTAGTGGTATTATCAGTATTAATATTTTGAGTCTTGTAGACACTTTTGATTATTTGTTAAAATTATATAATGAACCTGGTTCTATACATTATTTAATCAATGAAATAATGAATTTAAGAAATGTTATGATAATTGCACATCTTTATTGATAATGTGTCTTTCATTCACTGTGTCTTTTTCCATCTTCTTTTTATTCCTTTCTTAAAGTGATTTAAACAAATTATTAATCAAAAGGAGATTGATGTAACAATAATAAATACAATAAGACAAAGAGTATTTGGGTGGGAGAAGAATGCTATATTTATATTCATTTCCTGGGCACTAGATTGCTTGATTACCATCAACTTTGTTTACCCTTGTTAGGAAAAGAGCAATCCATCTGTTTTCATCTGCACTAAGATGGCTTGGTAGAACAAGCCTGCCATTCCAGTTTCTTCCTTCTTCCTTCTGGCACTAATTAGTATAAATATAAAATGGCGGCCATACTTATCATCCAAGATGTCCTTATTTATCACCATCTTTCTCTGCTCAAAGGTGCTTTTTTTGCTGAGATTTTGCACTAAACAGGTGTCTTTTTATTTGCCCCTGGGAAAACAGATGCAAAGGGAACAAAGACGAATGTTGTGTAAAACTATTTCTCAATTGTGCCGGTAACTGCATTTTGTTCACCGCTCAACAGTGGTCCATGTGCCAGCTTGGAAACCTGCGAGGGGAGCCTTCCAAGCAAATGAGCAAAATGTAGCCATTGGGGTTGGACTATGGGGCAAAACCTAAAAATGAGTGGAAGGGACTACAGGGTAGAAAGGTGTTTTGCTACATTTGAAGTGAACTATAAAGCTATTGTCATGTAATGAGGATGGTCATAGAATAAGTCATGGAATAATCTGCATTAATTTGTACACAAGAATTGTAAATCCAGAATCTAACCTTTCCTAACTGCCACACTGGAAACACTGCCCATGTTTGATAATTGGAATCGGAGAAAAGAGCTGGGAAAATTATCAAATTCTTAGTATAAGTACCTTTAGTCTGCATCAATAACTTCACCTTTTTGTAGCTCTGGAATGTGGCCAAAATATATCTTCAGAAAGGAGAGGGGATTATTTATGTTAGCTTCTTACAGGAAAGCTACATTAAAGTGGCAGCTATATTTTGCAGTAGAAGACACCAAACAAAAATGGGGAACAGATTAATGCTATAGAGATGGAAAAGAATCAGCCATCCTCCTAGATAATGAATGCCAGACCACAGCAACTAAAGAAATGATTTCCAAACAATTTCAAATAAAAAAGCACAGGCTGACAAAAACAAGTAGAACAGGACCTCAGGGATTGACTTGGCAACTTGTAGGAAAGTAGAACTATGCAGTAGGCAGTATCAGATCATTGCTTTCCTTTTTAAAATCTGCAAAGCTGCCTGGCATGCGTAGAAAATTCATGATTGAATAGGCAACCAATACAGTTCCAGGTGCAGAAGCCTGCTAATGTATCAGAAGGAGGGAAATAATCCCTGTCATTTAAACACTCTCACAGCATCATCCTTTAACTGGTATAATGCTATGTAATAAAAACCATAATTTTGGTTGTCATTAATGAAAGTGTTGGAGGGAGAGGAGATTTGTGGCTGATGGAAGATGCTGGATACTTTCTTTTGCATTTTCAATGCTGTGTGCCACAGGAATTATGATCAAGCCACAACATTAGTTTAGTGATACAAAACAGATAGAAATTGGAAAGACTGTCACCCTCTGGGTTTACATAGGTGATCAGATCTGCTGCACTAGACTCAGCGGATACAGTGTCCACAACAGGAGGGTTGAATTTACATGCTGTTTTTCTCTATAAAAGGGTGAAGGAAGAGGACGAACATCTATGGTGTTGTGTTAATTTGATGGAAAGATAGGCTTTTAATCAGATTTATAGGTGGCCTTGATTGCTTTTTAGTTCTGAATTCCTTGGAATGTGTGTAAATCAAACCATTATCAATGTTGTGAAGAAAGCTGGACTACAAGGGTGATAAATCCATAAAAGGGACTTCAGAAGGGAAAAAAAGTGTAACATGAACAAAACATGTTGAAGAAATTCTGAGAAAAAAAGGAATCATGAAATATTACACTGTCCTGAAAACTATCTTGCAATTTTTCAGAACTCTTCTTCTTCTTTTGCATTTGTTTAGTTTGATTGGTTTTCTACCTTTTTCTTGAGTGTGTTTGAATTTCTGCTGGTGGTGTGTTTGAGTTCACTTCATCACTGCTGAAGCTGGAGGTGGTTGCTACGGTTGTTCTGGGTTATTTTCTATTTCATATTCTTCATATGAAGTCTGTCTCACTATTGAAACTTTGTTGGGTCTGAGAAGGCCCCATGAAAAGAGACCCTTGGGAAACCGCAGGCAGGTTCATTTCTATAATGTAAGTTGTACTGTGTAAATTCTTCTTAACTTTTAAGCAGTTTTTTTCCCCCTTTCATAAGAAAGGGGAAAAATAGAAAGTCCACCAGTTCCTAATATTTGGGCAACAATAGTGCAAGGAAACTTTTTTTCCAAAAGTACCTTGTCCCAGAAAGATATAGACAATCTGTTGTATTGTACCGTAGTCAATGAAGTTAAAAACCTTGTTTTAATTTTTGGTGATAAGTTCTTTTAAGTATTTCCACTGGGTCTCAGTTGGTATGAATTTGTGGAAGACATTTTGGTGGGAGGAAAAGGGAACTGGTGTTCTACTGAGCATTTCTCACAAAAATGGAATATGCATCTTTTGCTTACAGTATAGATGCTTAAATTATGCAAACATTGGTGAGAGTCCGAAAAATGTCCCTCTGGGACAGAATAGCATTTGCCAGCAGAAAATATTTTTCCTTCCTTTCTTTTTTTTCTACCTCTCTCGCCCCATTCTCCGCATAGGGGTGGCCTAGTTTCCAAGGCAGATTCTGTTTTATCGGGAGGGAGTATATCGGCAGTGGAGTGTGGGGAAGAGAGGATGGTTCATTTGCTCCTAGCACAGCCCATCCATTTTTGTCTAGCTCCCTGAAAAAAAGAGATGTTACCATGTGTAGATCTTTAAAGAGTGACTTATTTTCTGGACAGTAACATAGTGCTCTGTGAATAGGGAGCAGTTTAGATACACTGTACACGGGGAAACTTGCTGTTAATTAAAGCAAAGATCTTCCCTATTATTTTTCTAGTTCCCATTTAGAAGAAAGCCTAATTCAGCTCTGCTGCTCAGTATTTGGATGCTGTGGCGGTAATAAATGGCCATTGCTGCCATTAATTTCACATTTACTCTTCTCTGCTTTTTTCCCCTTCTTAAAAAGAATACACAAATGGGTTCAGGTGCCTCTCGCGCACAAAGCAAATAAACCACTGCCTATAACATGTGTACCTGTCTCAATGCTATTTTGGTGTGAATAACTGTTAAATCCAGCAACTCTGTTTCTTCTCATCACTGCTTTTTTAATCTTCACCTTACTGGGTCCTTGATTGATAAGCAGGGCTATGGAGGGCAAAATGAGTGTTACTGTAAACACCTCCTGAGCAACAGTACTTCAGCCAAAATACTCAATAAAAGAACAAGTGCACATTGATTTGAATGAGATGATACCCAAATATGTTACAGGACAATAGCTTCACGACAAACATGAAAATAATGAAAGCAGACTAAGGCAGCTGGAAAACACTGTTTGATTCTGGCTTTGTCTTTCCCTTCTCCTCCATTTCAAGGGAAATGATCTATGGTGTGGGGCCTCAGAAGGCTAATCTTTGAGCTGTGTACGTTCCTTTCCAAAGTTTGACATATAAAAAGAGGGACCCTCAGGTATTTATAAGAACTTTTCCTTTCATCAAGGCTTGCTAACAGAATACTTTTAATGCGTTCTCTCTCTCTCTCTCTCTCTCTCTCTCTCTCTCTCTCTCTCTCTCTCTCTCACACACACACACACACACACACACACACACACACACACCACTATATATTGGATGTCAGTTCCTTCAGTCTCTTTTCCAGACAGTATGTGTGTGCAGCCCAGCAAACTTTGCAGCTCAGCCCTAACTTTAATTGTGAATTGGCTGGTCTAGAACAGCTGCAAAAGCATTTCCTACCTGGCTGGGAAGTTACAAAGGGAAACTCTTTGGCTGGCATTTGGTATTCAGATGCCCAAAGCTACACTGCTTTGTATGGGCATCTTTCCCATCTTCTCCACTACAAATTCCACTGATGCTACTTCTGGCATCTTTCCCATTTTCTCCCCTACAAATTCCAGCAAAAGAATTCGAAATCATTCACATGATTTCCACATATCAGAAGTTCTTTAAGGCTTAGGAAGCTCCTAATTTTGGTTGGAACTAGCAACAGGGGTGTGGTCAAGATACTGTATGAACCCATCCCTTTTCACCAGCCAATCAGAATCTAAGGGAAGAGGTAAATTGGTACCAGGATTACAGTTGCCTCTGATTCAGTGCTGATTTTTATACCTTTGTAACAAAACAATTATAGTTCTTCTTTGAAGAGCAGGGGGCAGATGTGTCCAGACAGGCTTTTGCACATCTTACATACCAGTTGCACTCCTTCCTGGGCTGGGAGGCACTGCTGATAGCCAATCACACTTTGACCACCTCCCAAGTGGATTACTATAATGTGTTCTACAGGGAGCAGCCCTTGAAGACTGTCCAAAAGCTTCAACTGCTCCAGAATGCAGCAAGGTGGGCAAATTTAGGTACATCTCGATACACCAATATTACATCTCATGCTAATGAACTACACTGACTCTCAGTATGCTTCTTGGTAGAACAGAGAGAACTTGGGGAGTATTCCATGAATGGAAATCTTAAAGGGGAAGCAACTCAAGGAGCTTGGGGGACTGAAAAATGATATTATAAAAGCCCAATCTAGTACAATGGCACTGAAAAAGAACCAGACAAAACCAGCATGGTTGCATAAAGAACTCTGATAAACTTGAAAGACAAAAAGGACAAGTATAGAAAAATGGGAAGAGGGACATATAACTAAAACAGAATATAGCTCAAATCTGCAAAAATGAAGTTAAGAAATCTAAGCCCCAGAATTAACTAAGACTTGCAACAAATGTCAAAAATAATTTTAAAAAGTTTCTTTCAATGTAAAAAGCAGGCAAAAAGTCAAGGAAACAAAACAATCCACTAATAGGAGAATATCAGGCTGCAGGGAGAAAGCAGAACTGTTTAATTCATTCTTTGCATCTGTCTTTACATGAAAGGAAACAATAGTCCAATGTATCAAAAGCAAAATCATAGGTTGACAGAATAAGGAATGTAAGTCAAAATAGGCAAGAAAATGATAAAATAATATCTATCCACTCTAGACAAGTTGAAATCATCAGACCAGATAGATTACATCCCAGAGTTCTAATGGAGCTGGGAGACATGATCTTGGAACCATTAACCATATCTTTCAAAGATGCTGGACCACTGGGGAACTACTAGAGCAGGGATCCCCAACCTTTTCGGACGCCGCTGCCCGGTTCTCAGCGTCAGCTGGGCGCCGCCATCTTTTTGACGAAAAATCACTCCGTGACATCATCGAAGTGATTTTTCGTTTCAAAAATGGCGGCGCTAGCTTGCTTGGTGAGCTTTTTCGGTAGAAATGGCTTTCTACCCGGAAAGCTCACCAGCGGTTGGCGCCGCCATCTTTTTTGATTAAAAATTGCTTTTTTTACCAAAAAGATGGCGGCGCCCAGCAACCAGCGGCCCAGTAAGGCTTGTTCCGCGGCCGGTACCGGTCCGCGGACCGCGGTTGGGGACCCCTGTACTAGAGGACTGGAAAAGAGCTGATAGTGGTTCCCATCTTCAAAAAAGGAAAAAAAAATGGATCCAGGAAACTATAGACTAAACAGTCTCACATCAAAACCTGGGAAGATCGTGGGAACGGATAATCAAGCAATGCATTTGCAAACACTTAGAAACCAGCAAAGCTATTACTACTAGAAACCAACATGGGTTTGTCAAAAGCAGGTCATGCCAGACAAACCTTATTGCATTATTTGAGAAGTGACTAAATTAGTGAATCGGCAAAATGCTGTGGACATTGTATACTTGGACAAAGTAGGCTACAGAGTACTTCTTGGTAAGATAGAAAAATGCGGGATAGACAGCATCACCACAGATGGATTCGTAACTGGCTGACCAACCACACTCAACATGTAGTCCTTAATGGAACTATATCTGTATGGAGGGAAGCATGCAGGGTTCTGTCTTACACCCAGTACTCTTCAACATCTTCATTAATTATTTAGATAAGGGGATAGAAGAGGAATTTATCAAATTTGTAGACCAATACCAAGCTCGGGGGAGTAGCCAACACTTTAGAAGATAGACTCAAGATCCAGAAGGATCTTGACAGATTTAAACACTGGACCCTATCCAACAAAATGCAATTGATGAGAAAAGTTTTTTACACTTGGCCAAGAAAAACCAAATGCACAGGTGTAGAATAGGTGGTACCTATCTCAACAGCACCACCACCACTGGAGGGTTTTAAGAAGAGATTAGATAGCCATTTGGTATTGAGCAGAAGTTTGGACTAGAAGACCTCTAAGGTTCCTTCCAACTCTATTATACTGTTACCGTTACTGAATTCATGGTGCATATTAGATTAAACATTTTAAATATAAATGGCTTTACACAGTTCTGTTGAGTTTTGTTGAGAGGAAAATAACATAGAAACAGCATGGAATGGTGAAGGCATGGGAAAATAGTATGATCTGGACATTAAAGGACTTTTCCTTATTCTGGTAACTATAATGATAAGATTTCATTATAATAGTCCCTAACTACAGATCTTTGTGCTGCCTAGGGAAGCCTACTTTTCTAGAAATGGGAAAGTTTATATTGCTCTCCTTTGGACTTCATAGTTAAACATCCAAGTCAATACTTTCCTGGTTCTTTTTGCCCTTTTCTTAAACTCTTTTTAAATATATATTTTGGGATTCCTCCATTTGCCAAGAAGCATCCCTGAGTTCTAAATGTACCAATATATAATAACACCATAGTCAAAAAGTCTTTTAAAATGCTCACATGCTGTTTCAGATTTAACTTATATTCTCCAGACTTCTGTTGGGTTTCAGCAAACTTTTAAAGGTTGCTCATCTGGCAGATATAGATCCAACAGGGTTGGCCTTTTCCTGTAAATGTCTAAAAGGAGCCATCTACATTAGGGAAGAGAGCAGCTTATTGACATCATTACGTACCAACTGAATTCACAACTTGAGCCAATTGTATCAGATATATTTTCAAGCAACAATTCATTAGCATGGATTTGTCAGAAGAAAGATGTTATAGAAGCTGAACTATTTGAATTAACCTGTTTTGAAATAGGAGTTTTGGACAGAAGTAGGAGCCTAGGACGCAGGGATGCTGAAAAGTAAAAAACTGGATTCCAAGAGTGGAAGACAGATTCCATGTTCAGTTAACATAAAAACCCAGCATGTTTTGTGTAAGTACTTTTTTAATAAACCAAAGACATTTTCAGTGTGGGAATTTATCATGGCCACTTTTGCCATGCAAATGCAACACACAAAAAGTAAAATGACATTGGCTTCCACCTAACCCTCTAGTTGACAAAATGCTTCCTGCATTTCGACTATGCCCCCTTTTTTCTCAATAAATGGGCATACAGTCATATAAAAGGCGATTCATACCCACCATTTTTGTTTTCTAAGCATAACTATATTTATGAGAGCACAGTAGAGCCGTGGTGGCTCAGTGGTTAGAATGTAGTATCGCAGGCCAACTCTGCCCACAGGAGTATGAACCTGACCCACTCAAGGTTGACTCAGCCTTCCATCCTTTCAGTGTCAATAAAATGAGGACCCAGATTGTTGGGGGCAATAGGCTGACATTGTAAACCACTCGGAGTACTGTAAAGCACCATGAAGTGGTATATAAGTCTAAGTGCTATTGCTATTCTTGGAAAAAATAATGAAACTATAGGCTGGTGGATTGCTTTGCAGCATGTCTGCTCTCTGCTTTTCCAATTTTTTTTTAAATTGGAATAGGAAGCCTTTGGGAAACCTGGTTAGTTTTTTGTGGTCTGGGTCACCAAGCTGTCTGAACCTGAAAGAAGCAACCCACTCTTTCCACTTTCCTTTATGATTAAGCCCTGATAGTAATAGGCCTTTGAATTACTGCCTTAGTGGTTGCTCATAGAGGGAACAACTTTTATGTACCATCTCACTCTATCATACTAAACATCCCAATGCCATGGCTAACAGATTTTAGGCAGACCAACAGATGCCCATTTTTTTTCTTTAATGTTATGGGGGGAAAACGAATCCTTAACTGCCTCATATAACAAGATGTTGCAGGAGATGACCATGCTGAGCCTGAGGGAGGGGTCAAGTATGTCCTCAGTCTTGAGTCCCTTTGGGCCTACAAAAGATTTAAGTCCAGCTCACTTTGAATTCCATTGACTCTTATCAACCACCTGTTTACTTTGACCATTAGTAATTTAGATTCTTGTAGAGAGCCTAAGCTTGCAATAAACCTTTGTATTTATTTGAACTGCCTAGACTTCTTAATTTTCCCATGCTTGATAAGATGTACCCTGTCCACCCAAAATTTTAAGTAGTCCTCACTTAACAATCAGTCATTTTACAGCAGTTTGAAGTTACGGTGGCCATGGAATGGGTGGCTTACAGCCTGCACTCATAGCTGTCATAAATAATTGCACACACACGCACAAATACATCATAGTCACATGATATGTGGGTCAGCTGGATTCTGCAATCATGTGACTGTAATTTGCAATGTTTTTGCTGATTTTTAGCAAAAAAGGGCCCCTTCAAATGTAACAATTCACTTAACAACTGCCACAAAAAGGCCAGAAAATTACTTCTGATCATGTGGGTGCCTTGCCTTATGTCCACAAAGACTTATGACTTATGTACACCTTTATTTGGAAGCCATGCCAGAGCCATATCTAGTGCTGTGATATATGGAATGTAATCCAGATTCCTAGAAGGGGACAGGCTGCTTTCTAGAGGAATAGAGAAGTTTGGTTGGGAGGAAGAGGGTTAAGACAGCTCCTTGCTAGAAGTTCTCATAATAAGATGCCAGTAATTTGCCTTAGTTTAGCAAGATTTCTGTTTATAGGTGAGAACCAATAAAGGAAACTGCTTAGAAAAAACTCAGCATGTCTTCGTTTTTGGAGTCTGGCATATAATCTAAGCAAACGGGAAAGAAGTCTAACTCATGTCATGTTTTTTGTCCAGAGCAGCTCAGATTCATCCCTTTCTTAAAAACGAATCCCCTAGCATGAACTTTCATATTGTATTGTTAGCTGCGAAGTCATGTCGACCTGTCGTAACCCCATGGACAATGTTCCTCCAGGCCTTCCTGTCCTCTACCATCTTCTAGAGTCCATTTAAGCTCACACCTACTGCTTCAGTGATTCCATCCAGCCACCTCATTCTCTATCGTCCCCTTCTTTTGCCCCAATCTTTCCCAGCATTAGGCTCTTCTCCAGTGAGTCCTCCATATTATTTGCCTCCAATTAACAAGCCAGGATTGCCAAAAAGTGAGCAAAACTCACTGGAAGCTGGTTAGAGACAGAGACAAGAATGCATAATCATCATTCTTTTTTAATCACTGCATAAGTTTGAAGCCCCAGAACACTGGCTCAGGGAACAGCTAATTGTATACAGGACAGGACATACATATCTTGGGTGGCATGAAATATAATTGAACAGCTATTTGATGGATCTGGGTATTGATCATTAAATGGGTTTCTTGTGAAGTTTGCCAGATTTCTCCTCTGATTTCTTATTTTACCTATTACCACAACTTTCTATAAAGTATAGCTATTCTGTGGCAATTAGTTATTGATCATGCTATTGATTTCCTTGGTGTCACATATTATACCATGGAGACAGTGAGTTGGGTCAGATGGAAGCCACACTCTGTCTTTGAGATCTTTGGATGAACAGGCCAACTTTGATCTGTGGAACTGGCTGAAACTCATGGAAGGAAATAAATAGCTGGCATGCTAGTTTCTATAGACATTCTCTCCCTCCCTCCCTCCTTCTCTCTCTCTCTCTCTCTCTCTCTCCCCCTCCTCCATGTAATATTCAGGGTGTACAAAAAAATAAGACCGTGTGGGCCAATGGATGATCTAAAGGAGACCATCTTTCTAGAATTTGTAAACATCAGAGAAAAGGTTACTGTACTTAAGAATGTTCAAAGGTCATGTGTCAAATAGGTAAAGTATTTAGAAGAAAATGGCAACGAATATTAAAAGCAAAGGGGAAGCTTTAGCAGCAGGTGGTCTAGGCTAGTGATTCCTAATTACATTATTAAATTACTATGCTTCCTTTTGCTAGAGGACACAGCTCCACTGTTTTATATCCAAGAGATCCAATTAGTAGCAAACTGTTAGCTCCTCTGGTACAGAAAGCACCACCTTGTTTGGTCTCAGACTGCTGTCCTCTGGTTCATTTGGAAAGGGCATCCCACTGCTATCCTGAGAGATACTGGAGAATTTGCTTTTCATTCAGAGTAATTCATCTTATGCTGTTGATGCAAGAAATCACAAAGAGATTGCCTGTTGACACACATAGTCCAGTTTAAGGGGAGACTGTATTCACAACAAGGGAGGGGGTCAAAACTATACTGGCTAAAGACCACTTTTGACAATAAAAATGATTTCAATATCTTGTGCTTTGCAGTTTTTGTTACATTTTAATAGTGTGATCTTCTACTGGAACAGTGAAGCTGAAAGAAGGGATCTAACTCACTACCTTGTGATAATTTCCCAAAGGAGAACTCAAACTGAGTACTGATATTTCTTCCACAGAGGAAAACCCAAAGGAAAGTGTCAGTGGACACTAAGATGACATTTCACAAATATCATGGGTGCCAATAGTATAAAAAGGAAAAAAAATCAACTTGTAAAAAAAAAAAACACTGCAATTTTGCAAATCTAGTCTCCTAACATTTTGGTCCTCTCTTTTTTGTTGTTCAGTTCTTAATTTTTTAAAAAGTTAAAGTGACAGAGTGCCATCTAGTGGGCTCACAGATATCTCAGTACCTGTGGTAACCATTTGGCCAGCTCCTGCCCTATTGCATCTCTATGTTTTTAATCCTCCCAAAAGAAATAATAATTCGAGAATGAGGGCATTGTTAATCAGGAAGTGGCATTTTATGGAGAGAGAGAGGAGAGCAAGCTTAACCTTTTCCTCCAAGCCCTGTAGCCGTAATCCGATTACTTCCCTCTGCAGCTGCAACACTAAAAACATGTGGGAGATCTCCAGTGTTACATCTACTTTACTCTTGTACTGATAACATAGTATTAAGAAGGGAACAGAGCAAATGCTAAACACATTCACTTCTTCCTTCCCCCTCTGTCAGTCTAAAACACATTGTTTGTGTGTGTGTGTGTGTGTGTGTGTGTGTGTATTCGTAGATTTTCATCGGTACAGGTATGCAGGTCTTTGCGTGTTCAGGTCTTTTCCCATGTAAGATTGAGAGCATCTTGGCAACATTTTGATTAGGTCCCACCAGCCTGAAGATGACGAGTGGGACCTCGTCGAAACGTTGCCAAGTTGCTCTCAATCTTACACGGGAAAAGACCCGAACACGCCAAGACCCTCATATATATATATATTATCCTGTCATATATGGTACACAGTACCTTTAATTCTGAATTAAGGACTTGAGGCTAAAGACAGAAGAGGTTATATGATCTATACGTTTATATCTTTATTTATATGTTGTTCACGTGTCTTGTAGTTGAACGTAGTAAGTCAGGAAACTAGCCTTCCTTTTCTATCATGAAAGTAAAGAATGAACTTGAGAAAATGAGCCTTGTACTCAGAGGCATAAAGCTCTGATCGTGTGCAGGTAGGCCTCTACTTACGACCATTCATTTAATGACTGAAGCAGTGGTGGAATTCAATTTTTTTTACTATGGGTTCTGTGGGCGTGGCTTGGTGGTCATGTGACTGGGTGGGCGTGGCCAACTCAATGTCACTCACATCAAGGGGTGCCTCACCTGGCCCCTCCCCTCCCAGCCATTGCTTGTCACCCAGCCTCAACTTATCTATAGTTCTTGACTTTATTATCTATCTATAGGTTTGACTTTATTATCTGCATACAATAGATGTACTTTCATGGACTACTGAAAGGAGGAAATGGCTCACGTGCTTTACTCAAGAGTGTGATAGGCAACAGGCTTTTAAGGGGCTGCCACAAAGAAAGGGGAACAATGTATTTTCCAAAGAAGCGGAATACAAACAAGAAGCAATGGATGGAAACTGTGAACAGAGAGAAGCAACCTAAAACTAAGGAGAAACTTCCTGACAGTGAGAACAATTAACCAGTGGAACTGCCTGCCTCCAGAAGTTCTGGGTGCTCCATCACTGGAAGTTTTTAAGAAAAGACTGGACAGCCATTTCTCTGAAATGGTACAGGGTTCCCCCCAAGGTCCCTTTCAAGTGTTATTCTGACACCTTTCCCAGGATTTCTACTCAGAGTTTGGCATCCCCAGTTTTCTTGCCTGAGCTGGGGGTTGGACTAGAAGACCTCCAAGGTCCCTTTCAACTCTTGTTAAACACATGTGTATTTTATGCTCTGAACTATTGACATTGAATGCATGTAAATCCTGGGCAAAAGAAAGGCAGAAAAATCACTCTAGGTGTAAAATATTAACACATGATAAATAATGGAACAATTAAAAATAATAGCACAGAGTTTTATCTCTCTCTCTCTTCCTATTTTTTCTTTCTTTCTCTCCCTTCCTCTTTCTTTCTTTCTTTCTTTCTTTCTTTCTTTCTTTCTTTCTTTCTTTCTTTCTTTCTTTCTTTCTTTCTTTCTTTCTTTCTTTTTTTCTTTCTCTCTCTCTCTCTCTCTCTCTCTCTCTCTCTCACACACATACACACATACACACATACACACAGCACTTAACAGACAAGCATTTTGGAAGCAGCTCGTTTAAATTTCTCCAATGCTGGAGTGGATTCTCCCACCCCCTCTGTCAGACCATACTTCTTCTCACTCCAGACACTTTAACTCACACACGGAAAGTGATACTTGCAGCGTCCATGCCTTCCTTTCCCCCGGGGAGAAAGAGGACGTGGGGAACAGAAAGCTAGGAGAGCGATTGCAAGTGAGCGACCGGGCGACCAGGTTGGGGGCGTGGCCAGCCACACCAAATAACTGCTACCGGTTCGCCCGAGTAGGTACGAACTGGTTGAATACCACCTCTGGACTGAACTTACAAAGACACTGGGAAAAAAGTGAGTTATGACTGTTTTTTGCCTTGACTAACGTTGCAGCATTCCCATGGTCACGTGATCAAAATTCAGACATTTGGCAAGCCTGGCATGTATTTATGATGGTCACAGTGTTCTGGAATCAGGTGACCTTTGAGGCCTTCTGAGAATGGGGGAGCCTGATTCACTTAACACCTGTGTTATCTTTACAATTGAAATGATACACTTAACAACTGTGGCAAGAAAGGTCATAAAATGGGGAAACACCCCCTTAAAAAAAGTCTCACTTAGCGACAGAAATGTTGGGCTCACCTGTATTATCTGTATTTTGTAACTGGGATCTTTTGTGTGTTGAAAATCCCATGTTCGACTCTGTATTCACCAGTGGGGTTTAGATAAAGAGTTGTCTGTCCCCTGGAGCAGGGGTCCCCAACCACCGGTCCCCGGACCGATACCGGTCCATGGAACAATTTCTACCGGGCCGCCGGTTTGCTGGGCACCGCCATCTTGTTTTGATGAAAAAGTGCTTCCGGTGAGCTTTTCCGGGTAGAAAGCGGCGTTTGGGTGCTGAAAGAATCCTCGCGCCTTAGTTTCATCGAAGGGGGGGGGGCGGCTTCGAACAAAACTAAGGCGCGAGGATTCTTTCAGCACGCATGGCAAGGCGAGCCGAGCGACCGTCCCGAAGCCGTCGCAAAGCCCATCGACACAGGTACAAAGGAGGAGTTGAAGGTGGCGGGGAGAAGCGGGGGACGGCTGGCTGGCCGGTCGCTCGGCTCACCTTGCCATGCATGCTGATGCCGGTACCGGGCCGCGGATGATTTTGTGATGCCGGTACCGGACCGCGGCACAAAAAAGGTTGGGGGCCACTGCCCTGGAGGATGCCTTCAAATCAGCAGCACCTACTTTGAGCAAGAGAGATGGTAGCTTAGGAGTCACTCTTCTTTCGTCTTTGAAAAGTCCTGTCTTCTAAGTGGATACCCCAAAGTAAGTCTCCCTAATCACTATCAGATTGGCCTCTGCATAGGCACCTGTCATTGTGTGGCCTTAGCCAGATAGCCAAGGGCCCCTTGCCTTAATTCAAGGACAGCTCTTGCTAGTGAATTTGCATTCATTCATTTACTTTGCTTCCCCCCTTCATTGCCTTCCGTATTTAATCCAGACAGTTGGTTTCATTAAAAATACGTATATCACAAACAGAAGCATTTTTTGCAAAACTGGTTTTAATGCAACATCTGCTTATAGGTGCCCGGGGGATCAAGACAGAGGCAAACTGCTTACTGTGTGAGAAATCGGCTAGCGCTGCACAATAATGCTGTGATGTTAGAAGTCACAGAAGTGCTAGAGTCTGGATGTGGATCAAATTGTTGTGCTGGTAATTAGAAAACAATAAGGGTACACACAGCTGAATCAAGATGTATTAAAAGCTGGGTAGTAATTCTCCTTAATGCCGGCTGGAAGAGAAGAAATGGGAATGCATTATCATCTGCTTTTATTACAATGCTTGTTTAAGTTGTGGTGTGCTTCTAGGCCTTTTGAATTCTTTATAGAAACAGCACCCACTGAAAAAAGCTGGCCCAGCGCATGCTTTGCACATAGCGCACAGTAAAATGTTGCTCATGGAAGGTGAGGAGAAGACAAGGGACCCAGATATATACCTTATTATACTGCTTGTTTAATTGATATTAACCCCATAAAAAAATGCCAGGCTTTGAACTACCACGTCAGCAATTGACAATCCTGAATACGATTCGCACCTCACATACTGTAGCATCTGCTAGGACTCTCTGTATAAACAGAGAATGGTATCCTCCCCTCAGTGTAACTGCGGGATCCCACATCAAACTGTGGATCACATCGTGACCAGAAGTGGTATTCAGCAGGTTCTGACCAGTTCTGGAGAACCAGTAGGGGAAATTTTGAGTAATTCAGAGAACTGGCAAATACCATCTCTGACTGGAGATTTTACAGTATCCTTTCCCTGCCACTCCCACCAAGCCATGCCCATGGAACCGGTAGTAAAAAAAAAAAATTGAATCCCACCACTGGTCGTGACCGGCTGTAAGCTGTGGGCATATACCGGCCCTGTACCTGACTCTATTGGGCTGTACTAATCTAGATGAAATGTTAATATGTATTGCTAGTCTATGTATATGCTAAATAAATAAATAGATAATACTCAGATATTCCCCATGAATGGGCTACTTAAGAGTCTGTACTTTGAACATTAAGCGTGATTCTTACTTGAAAGCATGCTCTCAATGTGGCACTGCTTTAAGCATATTACAAGATAGAGTATTTGAAGAGCATGATTAGGAATAACACCAGTTTCCCGTTTCCCATGCTTCCAAGCCTGTAGTGGAAATACTATATACAAAAAGTATATATTGATAATCTTGATAAAAGTGAATCAAAACATTGTCAAGATTATTGGCAGTGAGGGAGGGGTATAGTTCAGGAAGCAAATGTATTATCCAAATGTAAATGTATGGGTTTTTAAAATATCCACAGATTACCTTTTCTGTTTATTTATTTTCTATATAAAGTATGCATGAGTTCTGCAAAATGCAAAGTGCACTCCCTTAGGAAGACTATAGATTGTAGAATTAACAGCATCAAGAAGGAGAAGTGATCTTTATCATTTCAAGATAGAGAGATTCCTTAATCTTCCCACTCCCAAGGACTAGAACAGCCTTTTGTTTTGTGTACTTCCCCCCCCACCCCACCCCAAAAAAAAAAAAACAAGGGAGAAATTCATAACGGAAAGCTGGAAAAGAATGGGGTGCACCATTTCATCAAATAGCCAGAGACCTGGCTAGAATCTCTAGGAATTTCTGGGGAAGTCCTGGTAAATTGAAAAGCAAAGAGAATCTCTTTTCTTTCTGAATAAATGGGTACCAAGTTTAACAAAGGAATTGACATTAAGATGTTGATTATTTGTATAAACAAAGAAACTGGGAGGAGAAGGAGAAGAGAGGAGGAGGAGGAGAAGAGAAGAGGAGGAGGAGAAGGATGATAAGGAATCAAGTCTGGGACTGTGGAATAGAGGAATCATTTATTCTTTATTTACTACGTAGTTTTATATACCAACCATTTCCAAAGAGCCTCAAGGCAGTTTGCTTGTACAAAACAAAACAGGAATAGCAACAATAATAACCTACCTAAAAAACAGCTCACACACCGTTAGGGCATATACTTTGAATGTTTTTTTTAAAAAAAAGAAAGAAAAATTGGGGAGTTTCATATTTGAAAAGATCAGGTACTCCAGAAATATAGAAGGCAGTTACAGAGGCAGCTACAGAGAAGACGTATCATTAGCTGGGAAACTCTTGACTTGTATGGAATCATCTGCAAAAATGGGCAGAATGGGCCAGAATGGAAGAAATCATTCTGAGATCAAATTATGCATAGCTTTAAAGGTGATGTTTAATTGGACCCCATACCAAATCAGTATTTTAGTACCATTTTTTGTTTACTTGGAATATGACTCAGTCATTTAAATTTTCCTACAATAAATATTTATTGCAAATTCTAGAATATTTGCAGATTGGATATTAAAAATCAAACGGGGGCCCCTTCCCCCCCACTTTTGTACGGTAATGCTTTGAGTTTTTTTTTTAATGCCTTATCAAATTGGCCTGTCCCCAAGAACGGCTGAATCCTTTAGCCATATCTATCTATGCAACACACCTAGGCGGCTGCATTATAAAAATCAGTTCCTGTTTACATTTTAAATTTTAATCTCTATAAAGCAGCTTCATTAGGGAGAGTAATGTCTAGAAAATAGGTGATAGTACCAATAGCAATAGCATTTAGACTTATACACCACTTCACAGTCCTCTCTTAGTAATTTACAGAGTCAGCATAATGGCCCCAAAAATCTAGGTCCTCATTTTACTGACCTGGGAAGGATGGAAAGCTGAGTCAACCTTGACCTGGTGAGAATCGAACTGCTGGCTGTCAGCAGAATTGGCCTGCAATACTGCATTCTAACCTCTGCACCACCATGGCTTGAACGCCATAGTAGCTTGAGCTACTTACTATGTCTCTAATCCAAAATAGGAATACAATTGGAAGAAAGGTTGTGGACCTCCAACCTTCCATGTTACGGGCTCATTTATTGCTTTCCCAACTATATATTCACTCATCCTGTGAAGAGTTTTCAACTCTTTTTAGCAATTTCACTTATGATTCTGCACTGTCTGAAAGAGGAGGGACAGGTTTGTGACAGACTATCCTTTTCTGTGAGCGATCTAAATTGAGAGCTGGTATGACGTATAGCATAGTATACAGAATGTAGACCAGAGAGATTTCAGTTCAAATTGTAGAAAAGATTAATCTGTTACTTTGATTGCTCTCATTTTTCCTCTTTCAAGTTCAGGTGGAAAAGAAATGTATTTGCTTCAGATACTGATGTGAATATCTTAGTTCCTGATTCAGAACAGTTACACTTGAAAATCCTTTTTTTAAAAATTTGCAAAGCAATTTGTGAGTCAGAATAATGTGTAGAAGCACGTGCATCACAAAAGTGGACCAAAAGTCATGTCTTACAGCAAATGTTGCAAAGATTGCATTTATTACAAAAAAAAAAAAATTCTAGCAGTCACTAACACATTGTATTAAGGAGAAGGGAGTCAAAATGTATATATTTAGACAAAGTATTCAGCTTTGTTCGGGTATTTTCCCATGTCATTACAGTTGTGCTTTCAAAGTTGTAGCAATGTTTCGGCAGAATCTCATCTGCCATCATCTGCCATCATCATCACCAGAAGTCTGATGATGGCAGATGAGATTCTGCCAAAACGTTGCTATAACTTTGAAAGCACAACTGTAATGACGTGGGAAAATACCCGAACAAAGCTGAATACCTTACATATAAATACCCGCAAAAACTTAAGAAAACAAATATTAGACAAAGTAATGCATATTTATTACAAAAAAATAATCATCAGGTAAAATAGAGTGCCAAATTAACAGTTTTGCTCCTTCATGTTTGCTCAGTTAAGTTTCTACATCATTATTATTCATAGCTAGATTCTCATGCACATTGCAACTTACATACATTTATTTGTGTACAGTTTTGACTCATTTGTTATTTCAAGCAATTCCAAGTTTATGACGTGCATTTTTTTCAGAAATGCAAGGAATCCCATGGTTACTTTCTCCTAATATAGGGTGAGGGTTGGAGGTTCCCTCCTCTTTTTTGTTACTCATTTCTTTATTTTGAAAATAAATAAATAAATGAGAATGATGAAGAATAATTTTTCTGATTTATGTAGTACTTCAGGAAGTGAGCATTTGACAACTTTTTATTAAAATGCAAATTCAAAATAGTTACTGTCTACTCCTACAAGCTGTTATTTATGAATAAATTAAACAACCCTGTGATCGGTTGGGTCATCCTTTAAGAGAAATGTAATACAGTCTAATATGATCAGAATGAACATTAAATTTTAGGATGACTATAATATTTTACCCAAATGCTGGTTAGTCCCATGATCATCTGGGAAAATATATATTATAAATAGAAAAACATAACTCTAGTGGCAAATTAACTTCAATAACAATCGAATATTTACTTAAACAAATAAACAGAATGGCCATAGGCAGGCAAAAAGTTATGGGAGTCAGGAGAACTTTCCAAATTCTGCTGGCTTCCCCATTGACCTTCTTGTGGGAAGCCACACTTTGCAAATAAAACTGGTGTGAACCACATAGAAATTTCAATTCCGCTGTAGTAATGGCTCCTGAAATTTTACATTTTCCTTAAGTTAGCAGATTTTAGGTATCTTGGATGCACCATCTGGGCTAACGCCAGGGTTACAAATAGGCAAACGGGTAAACACAGTGAGTCTTAATATTATATAAATGTCAAAAATTCAGGAAAGGTTTTGAAAACCCCTCACTTAAATTGTATGCCTCTGAGATCACACTTCAGCTGTAGAAAAAAGAGATCAATAGTCATGATTAGGTAAATTCTTATAAAGTGACTGCACAGATCATTTGATCCTTGCTTGGCGTATAGAACATTATATTTGAATTGAGGCTAGCAGTTCAGAGTCCAGGGCATCTGTTGTTTTCATTAACAACAGTATATTTTCATGCTAGGGTGACAAGTAGAAGCTTCTGATCCTCTGTTTTGAACTCTCGTGCCAAACATGTTGCAAGAATGAACAAACTGCCTCCAAGCATCCGTGTCCCATTCAACCACTGAAGAAACCAAATATAAAAAGAACAGCTATGTTGGTATTAAGGGAAAGATGCTTGCAGAAATCCAGGAACAAGAAGGTCTATTCCTCATGCACATTTAAATCCATGTTTTCAACTAAACAGTCCTGTCCAAATTTCTGTAAGGTGAATAACTTGTCTACATTTCTTCTCTATAATTTCCAAATTTCTAATTCCATCTTAAATGCTTTCCGGGTTAGATTTTCTTAATTATCTCCTGAATAACTTTTTAATCAAATGCTTCCATAAATCATAGGAAATAATATTCTTTTTTTTTTTTTTTTACTTAGCAGCACTGCTGCATTCTGGAAAAAATTAAGAGGCTTGAGAATTCTAACTTTTTAGAAAATTTAAATCAAGGGTGAACAACCTTTTGCCCTGCCTATTGGTACGCTTGTACAAACATAAGATTGAAGAGGAAAAATGTTTTCTTCCCACAATTCCCTAGTATTGCAGCAGCAGCTGATTTTCTGAAGACCACAGAGTTCTCAAAAAAGTAATGATTTCTTCAAAGACTGCAAGATCTAGCAACCTCACATCTATTCAGTACAGAAGTCAAAATGTCAATTGTGAGGGGCAAGCACGTAGGCAGACATGGACTCCTAAGGGGTCCTTGACCCTAACTCTAACCATCCCAAAGATGCTGAAAGGCCACTTGTAACTTCTCAAGCTGCAACATGATCATCCCCTGGCATAATGGCCACAGACACACAGCATGCAGTTCTGGGACAGCTGACCATTTGGAGTTGAGAGTGGGTGGGTTTTTATACCTTCCTTGGGCTTTGTATTTGAGCTTCCTGTTCCTGTGCAAGAACATGTCCTTTAATATTCTAATGGCTATTATTGTCAGATCGCTAAGGGGTCATGGCTGGGTCAATAGGCAGAAGGGGAAATGCAAATCCTAGATGTTTGTCTGAGTTTATCTTGTCAACCTAATTGCTTATTTGGAGTTTCTGTCTGGCCAAGTCTTTCTGAATGGATTACCAAATCTGCCTTTCTAGAAACTGGCCTTCTCGGTTTCTGCTTAGGCAGGGAGAGTGGTGTTGGTTTCTGCCTCCCTTAAGATTTTTTTTCCTTTAAGGGAAATAGTCTATCCTGCCTTTTTAATATCCCCCCAAATACTTCATTCTTTAGGAGAGTGGGTAGGTGCTGGCTTTCTATAATGCCCAAAGTATTGTTGCTACTTTTTCTTCTGGCAATATGATCTTTCCAGATGTTTTTCTTGAACCTGAAAACTGAATACATTTTAGACACAGAGGTCCCTATTTTATATTTTTTAAAGACATCCTCAAACTTCCTGTCATTTTAAGCATATGTTCTAGATCTCTCCTCTGAGGATTTTGTGGGCTATATTCTCTATCAGTTTGCTATGCTGCACTTGTTTCTTGTCAGTTTCATTCTACCCCTGCGAGAATGAAAATGATAATGCTAGAAACAAGTATGGGAAAACAAAAAGTGATTCAAAATCAAAAAGCAAACATTGATTGGAAGTAAAAGACACACATTGGCCTAGTCTGCTCCTCCTTAAAGCAAACACAAGCTCAGGAAGTTCACAACTTTTTTTAAAGCATTAAGTGCAACATGATCTGTCCTGCAAGCCAGAAATCACATTTCCCTCTTTCAAACAGCACTGTTTCTTATTTTGGTTTTTCCCCCTTGTCTCATTCAAAAGAATCAGAAATAAATGGAACAACATTCCCTCCCCCCACCATTGTTTTAAAAACAAATGGCCTCCTTTGTCAGGGAATATACTTAGCAACAGGAACATCACAGTTTTATCTGCTGAGTAAGGATTGGATCTTTGGCTGAAGCTACACAAAAATACAAATGGGCAAAATGTATGCTGCTTTAAAAAAAATCAAATCAGAGCAAATACAGAAAGCTATATATATAGCAATAGACTCTCTGGAATTTATATATAAGACATGCACATACACTCTGCAAATTGATACTGGTTGTATCAATTGAGATATGACATGGAAGAATAATCTCTGTGTGAGATGGGAAGCTTTATAAATTTGATAAATAGATACATAAATAAGTAGCACTTTGGCCTTAAGAAAAACTACTATGAAAAGTATATTAATGTGTCTGGGCACTTAGACATTACTGCTTGTTTTCATAGACATTACTGATTGTTTTCATAGTTAATCCATGTTCATATGCATTCTTGAATCTTCCCACCGACTTTTTTTTTCTTCACTTAAATCTTCGGTTTGCATGAAAGACAACGTGTCATAGGGCACTGCTGCATTTCTTTCTAAAGCAGTACAGAGTAATTTCCTTCCTTGTATAAGCCTGAACCACCTATGGCTCAGATAATCAGCAGAGGCTGTTATTCTTATGTGGACCATCACAATCTCAGAAAACATCCTTGTTCAGATTTTCTTTTCTCCCTGATAATTAAAAAAACAACAACAAATTCTCAAAGTTGTCAGGCTTGGTTTTGTTTGGAGGGATCAAATATGCCCAGCCTTGTCACAGATATTACCAGAGGGATATATAGTATGTCTGGTCTGAAGTCGTTCAGCCTTGCAAATTATGTGTAATTCCATGCTCTTGGATATAGCAATAGCACTTAGATTTATATACCCACTTTACAGTGTTTTACAGCCCTCTCTGTGAAGTGGTTCACAGAGTCAGCCTATTGCCCCCAACAATTTTACCCACCTCGGAAGGAGGGAAGGCTGAGTCAGTCTTGAGCCTGGTGAGATTTGAACTGCCAAATTACAGGCAGCTGGCAATCAGCAGAAGTAGCCTGCAGTACTGCACTCTAACCACTGCACCACCCTGGCTCGTGTGTGTGTGTGTGTGTGTGTGTGTGGGAGGGAGACTTCCTATGTGTAAATGGTAAGTAATCAGAAAGTCAGATGCCATGTGTAGCTGCAAAGAGAGAAACTTGTCAAGCCATAGGGATCTCTGGCCAGTAGAAATGAATCACTTCCTTCTGCAATCATTAAGATTAAGGACCAATGGATTTGATCTTCCTCATCTTGTCTTCTTCTCATTGTTGGCAGCAGAAAATTTGTTATCTACAGCTCAGCAGTCACTAGGAGGAATATATGTGAAGAAATATGGCCCTCAGGTTTTTGATTGGCTACCAGTACCATATTCAGGACCTGGTAGCCTGAGAAGCTACAAGTAATCTGATTACTGAACTAAAACCTCTCAGAAGGCTAGCTCTCAATCCGAGAAATTCGCTGATGGGACAATACATTTTGGACAAGTGCTTCCACCTCTGTCTTCCACTTGCCAGTTATAGAAACAGGCTATCAGCTTATGTGTGTCTTTCAACCCTTTGATCTGTTTGGATCACACAATACTGTATAGCATGGACTAATTTGGTTCCAAATGGGTCAACTAATACATTATACATATGTCTTATGCAGGAGAACCATGAAGGGTTGGTGTTTTGAGGGGGAGGAGGAGAACTATGAAAGATTGGTGTTTTGTGTGGGGGTGTCTTTGTTGGTCAGTTTTGGTTGTTTATAGTTATACTGAACTCAAATAAGAATGCTGCGGGGTTTTCTTTTCCTACCATGGTCTTACAAGGTTCTAAAAGTATTAATTATTAAAACAGCCAAATCTGAGAGCATTCTTAAATTGTCAGGAAAGAGATTCTGGTGTCTCAAAAGAGTAAATTGTCTGTAGTTATGGTGAGGCAAAAATTCAAAAATGAATTCCAGGTTAGAGAAGTGAAGAGGAAACACACTACAAAGTAATACATGGCATTTAATTATTTTTCTGATATAGAGAGGTTATGCATGGGCAGGAAGGAATATTACACATATGTATCATCATTAAAATATTTAGTTCCTCGGGTGCAGGAATTACCAAACATCATAAGCAATGGTCTTTTAGCTGATCAAATAACCCTGTAAACCACCTGGAGTAACGTTGGTGAATGTAATAAAATACAGATGAATTAGAATAGGCAGGCTTAAATTCTGCTTTTTTTTCCTGCTTCAGTGTACAGAATATAAATGGATGGTTATATAAGCAGATGATGGGAATACTGGTGCTAATTATCAAAATTCTGCACAGCACATTCCCATGGGATATGGGATGGCCAAATATAAGATAATGCTTATCTGAGGATTGAAGTTTTGTATCTGTTTGAAACATTCTCTGTTTGAAGGCAGTGTGGTCCAGGAAGAGAAGGTGTGGGCTTTAGAGTGGCTAATCAGTATGATGTTACACTGCCAGGATACATAGACTATTGGATCTGATGCTTTGCCAATGCAGTATGGTATATTGTGTTTTTCATTGTATATTAATTTCTAAATTTGCATCTACCCACCTTTCATCTGGTGGGCACAGTTACTGATCCTATGGCCAAGCCACGGGGTTTTAAGAAGTGTTCCCAGTTAGATATTCCCTACCTTGCTTTGTCCTGACTCATATTTTGTATGCCATAGATTTATTTCCCATTTATTTTTTTAAGTAATTGAAATGAACCAAGTTGAATAAAAGAGTAGAGGTTTTGAGAATTGCTTGTTGGGTTTTCAAAACTTTTCCATGACAGTACTTTGTGGTATGAACACAAGTCCATGGCTACAGAGAGAATGGAAATTGTATAAGGGAAGTAATTGGTATCCTGGATGTTGACCTACAAGAAAATTGTCAAACTCTTTTTCAGAGACAATATACGTGTCTGAATAATGGTAGCACTATCAAGTATTTATAGATTTTTTTCAAAAGCATGTTCTATCCCAGATCCCTTCTTAAAAAACAAATTCACAGTGTAAGGAAATTGTTCCTTTCACATTCCTTCTGTAGTTATTTCTCTACTCTCTCACACTGAAGTTATTGGAGACCTGTGTAATTCTATGACATGTCACAAAAGCACTATTGAATTAAGGAAAAT
This sequence comes from Notechis scutatus, assembly GCF_049901735.1. Classification (NCBI taxonomy): domain Eukaryota; kingdom Metazoa; phylum Chordata; class Lepidosauria; order Squamata; family Elapidae; genus Notechis; species Notechis scutatus. The sequence goes on from NC_142009.1 coordinate 178,572,058, forward strand.
GTGATTTTCCCCCCCATCCCCATACTGTGAGTGGAGAATTAAGGCATTATAAACTTCATCTTATGTCAAACAATCAATTGGCTTAATCAATTGGCATACCCAAGTATTCTATCATTTAGTGGACTAGCTGTTAGATGTCTAGATTTCTAAAATAATTTGAGCAAAAAAAGCAGGATCTCTCTTAGTTAGCTACTAAAATTGGTAAAACAAGTGGTAGACAAACACAGCATGAAAATGTTCATGGCTTCGATTCAGATGAAAATTTTTGTTTATTCCAGATAAAGTCTTTTAAACTTTCTTTGTGATTAATGACTTCCAGTGTATTTCAGGAACAGTTTTCAGTTCATTTATCTTGATAACCTGTGCTGTAATATTGAGAAATGTTATCATCTAGTCCACTGATAATCAAAGTAAGTATGACATAAATAAAAGTCTGTAGAGATTCTCAGTCATCGAAGTCATGGTTGACCAAAGGTGCTTTTTTCAGGAGGCAACTGGACTTTCTTGTTTTTTCTTTAAAGATGTTTAGCTTCTCATCCAAGAAACTTCTTCAGCTCTGACAGGATATTGGGGAATGGAAGGATTTATATTCCTTACAGACAGCTGGTCATTTGCATCCTTTTAGAGGGTTGTTGAAGTACTTGAAGGTTTATCTGTGTTCTCGGGGTCCTGAGTAGTCCTCCTGGTTTCTGTAGTCTGCAGTTTTTTCTCTGGAAATCCATTCCTACCTCCCACATCATTCAAAGGGGGTTCATCCAAAATTGTATAGTTAAATGTCTGTAGAGATTCTCAGTCATCCAGGTCATGGTAGTCTCAAAGGTGCTTTTTCAGGAGGCTGGATGAGAAGCAAAATGTCTTCAAAGAAAAAACAAGAAAGTCCAGCATCTTTGGGATATGACATAAACACTTGATTAATTTCCCCTCTTCCTACTTCTCAGTGGAGGTAGAATGTAGAGATGACTTTGTTTTACCAATAGTTTTATGATTCTTCAGTAGTAGTTCTGGTTTGCATTCTCTTCTACCTATTTTCAAGGAGATCTAGGAGGTCAAATTAAAATTTTAATTCTAGTGGAATTCAGATTCTGCCTACTCCACTGCAAGATTTAACTCGTTCAGTTCATATTTTTTTTTACCAAGTAATAAAGACATATGAACTAAGGCAGGGATGTCAAACTGGATTTCTTCGAGGGCTGGATCAGCATTGTAGTTCTCCTCTGCAGGGGGGAGGGGGCAGGCAGCGGGAGGGAGATGGGATCCCTGTGCCTGGTTTTTGGCCTCCTGCAGCACTCTGCTGGCCGAAAATAGGCCCCGCAGAGGCCCCCGCAAGGCCTCCACATGGCCCGTTTTGGCCTCCCCAGCCTCCAGCTCGTTTTTGGCTGGCAGAGTGCTGCAGGAGGCCATGGAGGCCAAAAATGGGCTGCGTTGCAGTGTCCTGGATTCATGTGATCAGCTTTTGTGACCTTTTGACCAACAAAGTCAATGAGGAATCCAGATTCACTTAACAACCATGTTACTAACTTTACAAATGCAATTATTCACTTAACAACTATGGCAAGAAAAGTCATAAAATGGGAAAACTCACTTAATGTTTCATTTAGCTACATATATTTTGGGCTCAGCTGTGGTTGTAACTCGAGGACTACCTGTACTTATTCAGGATCAGAGTGAAAAAAAAAGCAAAAAAAAAAAAACCCCAATTCAAATTCAGTGCTCCTGTTTTAAAAATGAGTAATTGGAGCAGGAACATATCAAAACCAGTAGGATGAAGTTTAAAGAGTCGGGCTCTCTCATTTTAGTTCAGGTGTACTTACTGAGAGTCTTTTCTTCCTCTTACGGCAACAGGTATGCATTTTGATATCATTCTCATCCAAAATGTTATGGACTTAAACTCTTCCTGACCATAATTAAAAGCTAAATATTCCTCATGTTCAAAAATTTAACCTTGATCATTTTGGACATACATTTTTAATGAAGGGAATACCATGAGGCAGAATTACATAGAAATCCATTATCCTATCTCCTCCCAGATAGCAACAAGTTTTAACAAATACACACTTTATGTCATGCATGTAATATAAAGCAGGGGTCCCCAACCCTTGGTCCATGGACTGGCAGTGGGCTGCAGTATGCCAGAAATTGGGCCGTGCAAACAAGTAAAGTCCCATCCATGGGACTGCAGGCAGCAGGCAAAACCATGCCCCGTCCAGTCTGCAGAAAAACTCTCTCCATGGAACCAGTCCCTGGTGCCCAAAAGGTTAGGGTCCACTGATATAAAGAGAAAAGAAAAAAAACTGGAAGCATAGAAACCAATGGGAGCAAGAGAAAAAAGGAAAGAAAAGGATAGTACTGCCTGAAAACACACCTTAAAACCTGATGGACAACTGTTATATTGGCATAATTCTATGGCCAGAAGCTGATCATTTGGAACTGTAAAATGGGTAATTTTCTTGAACAGGGCAAGTTAAATGTGGAGTACTGGCAGTATTAGCAAGAAGAGAGTCAGAAATCTTGCATATTTGACATGTAGTTTTATTTCAGGAAGCCAATCTTCTAGATGTGATCCCTGTATTTCCAGCAAATGTTTTTCCTTTGTGCAATGCTGAGATGTCCCTGTATCACTGTACCTTTTGATTGATTTTTTTAACACTCACATGACATTTGATTTAATCACAGAATATGAGCACAGAGTGACTCTTGAAGCTATAAATCCTTTTGCAGGATAGAACAGCTTTTCAGTCCAAAAAATAATAGGACAGACTTTTCAGGCAACATCTGTCATGACAAAAGGAAATGGGTAGGTCAACGTAGCTAAGGATCAGAGGAAAATAATTTTGTGGCTTCGTGATTGCCTAGTTATGTTGTTTTTTTCAGTGACTGGGAAGGAAATAATTTTCTGCTTCTGAATTTCTATCTACAGTCTTTGATCTGTGGTTATATTACTCTTTTTAATGAGTATAGATTCCATAGTAAGTATGGTTATGGAAATTCTAATGTATTCATCAGTCTCTTTGTATTAATGATATCTGCCTGCTTTCTCTTCTTCTGACATTCCTTGTCTTTTTTGCAAAAGGAAACTTTTTTCTCAGTGCAAATCTATATAATTTCTATTTTATATGACTGCCCTTATCCACAGTGCAACTTCATAATAATCATAATATTATAATAATGTATTAAATGTGTATGCCAATCAACTCTTAACAAGTCTGGATTCTTCTTTGTTCTAAAACACAGCTTTTCTTTGCAATTGGACTGTAAATCTGAATCATGGTCCCTAGTTGCTTATTTGGTTGAGTCCCATATCAATATTGTTCATTTTATCACAGCCTGATAAGTTAAGGCCTTTTGCAAAGGGCTAGATATATGAATCTCATGCTAGTGTAACTAGAAATAGAAAAGAACAGATATTTAGAGAATAAGTCAACAGATTAATTTTGGAATTTGGCAGTATAGGAACAGAAAGGTTGAGGACAATCAAGAAATTAAATGTAACATATAACTTTAACTTTTGATGGGATTTCTTACATCTTTGCTTGCTAACAAAGTTTGGCTGAGGCTCAACACTGTTGGTTGATTTCACTATTTGTATTGTCAAAAGCCTTTTGAAATATATTTGGATTAGGCAGGGAGAGCAACTATATTTTATCTCAGTTGTTGTATCTTATTTTTTTAAATAATATTTAGATATTGTTGTGCTTTTTTTAGTTATGTTTACATAACAGATGCATTCTGTTAAGCTCAAGAGAAATCTGTGATGCTTAGGAACAATTTTAGTGACAAAAGTGCCTCTTTTAGATCAGAGGAATATGGTACCTGGGACTGAGAAAAGCCTGAGAATAAAATTATGGGCCCTGGAGCTGAGATGACAGGTCTAGGAATGTGTTAAAGACTCCTTAGAGGAGGAATGATCAGAGAGCAGAATGACAGTCATAGAAAAGGGATGATCATCATGGGAATGGAATGTTTTTAATTTGATTTAACATGCCAGTCCCAGGATTTTAAGCTTTGCCTATAGGCCTGGCCCTTTCCCAGCCTGCCAATGAATCCCTTAGAGATTACAATGGTGTTACTTGTATTTTTCCACCTTCTCTGTACACAAGGTAACATAATTTATTTTTATAGTATGTTTCTTTCTCTTTTTCCATCTACAATGTGTTGTGGCACAGCAAGAATATGTGATTTTTAAATTTATTTTGATGCTGCCCAGTCATGCCAACACTTTTCAGGTATGGGGCATCTGTGGTATTTCAGTTATTACTGCACTCAGCGTCCCAGTATTCTCATTGGTGATTATGGCTGACCAATGATAAACTGTCATTTACCAAGATTTGGAGAGGCCTGGGGTTACACCATATTTTATGGGATTATAGGTAATCTGTCAAAAGAAAGGAAAAATAGAGACTTCCAAATGTGGCAAAAAACAGATTTTTTCAGATAGTATTGAAAAGTGTTCATAATTTAACCATATTTTGATATAATTTTTACTGAAATTAGCCATTTTACAGCACGCTGTTAGAGATACAGACACATATTCTGTCCAAATCTTACCTCTCTAAGTGATATATATGATCATACTACCCTACATTTCTCTCTTTTTTTCCACTGAGTTTCTCTTTTTCAACTTCTGATTTGTTTGATAAGACATTTGTAAGCATAACCTTCACAAGCTGTAATCAAATATCACTTAAAAGCAACCTTCCCATGTCCAGTCAAGTTCCAAAATGCTGGGCAGGATATCCTTTTCATCAGTCTTGTCATTATTTTTTGCTAGTTAAGTGCTTTGGGACAGAAAACAAAAGATAAGCTGCATGTGTCATTTTTTTCCAGCGACCAGACAGATCTGGGGTTTGTGTTTCATCTAGTTTCAAGGAAGCTGGGAATCAGTACAGAGTAGAATAAGTTGCTAGTTCCATACTATTAAGTAACATAACTTCTAACATATTCTTTAATGTTCATTCTCTCTCAGGATTTTGAACCCCAGATGAACACATGAAACTGAAAGATCCAAGCTAATAATGAAAAGCAATTAAAAATAAACCATCTCCGTATACACATTAACAAACGTGCCTGAAAAGAAGCAATCAGAATATTAGAAATGGTAATCTCATACAGAGGGATATCTGTCTTATTAATGCAGTAGTAAATACATCTAATATCCCATGTGGCAGGACAGAAAGGCTTTTCTCTGGCAACAGCTTGAATTCTATTTCAGCAAACTAAAGAATTACGTTAGCATTGATAACACACTTTGGGGAAATAATGCTTACATTAAAAAAAAAAAAAAACAGTTTGGGAAGAAGTCCACCCCACACTTTGAAGCAAGATGTGTTTTGTGCAGTTCTCTTACAAATCTTTAAAAGTCACAAAAGCATATCTTTAGTTCATGCACAATAAATCTGTGAAAGTTTAAATGACTGCTAAACTTGTTAAAATTTGCAGCAATCTTTTATCACTGACTCACAACAGGACATGTTACTTCTGAATTATTACTTTTGAATTCACTTCTGCTCGGGTGTTCTTGAAATATTTTAGCCTTCTAACACATCCCTAATATTTTGATTAGAATGAAGAAGCTGTTTTACTTGTTAATATGGCTGTTATTTTGCTTTTTTTGTTGGTTTATAATAGTACCCAGTAAGTTTCCATAATGCAATAATAATTCTTTAAAAAGGATATCTGTACAAATATATTCCCAGAATATTCTCAATGCACTCTAAAGAAGCTGAAATTTATGTCACTAATGCTATCACTTTTCAGTTATTTGAAAATAAAGCATGCAAACGTCTTTAGAGTCCAGTGGATTATTCTTCCATGTACAGTATCATCAGGTAGAAGGAAGGCTAAAACTCATTAACTTTGGAAAAATATACTTTTTTATTTTTGACATCATGTCTTTTCTTGGATGATCTTCATATGTTCTAACCTCTGATCTATCCTCTATGGAGCAATAAAAGACCCAAATTTCTGGTGGTGATGCCTTCTTTCATTGACTAATATGGCTAAAAATGAGCATGAATTAGAGGTATCTTGAGGGTGTTGTAAGGCATTAAAATGTTTGGTAGGTAATGGATTTCCACTAGTACAAGCAATAATAATTTGTGATTGTTGTTTTATGGGACCTGTCCAACTCTTAGCAGTAAATTATTTGTTATTTCTGACAAGAGAAAAAAAGGCAATGCTTCATAGACATGCTTGCAATCTTCTTGAAGAGGTGAAATCACACTCTCTTCACAATATACATATTGCAGACACTTTGATTATTTGAGTAAACGAAATACTTTGCACTTGATAAAAGACCTCTGAACTCTTCAATACTGTTCTAAAATAGTTTGGCAAAATCTAAAATGTACAGCTGAAGAATCTGGTTAAGATTAAGTCATGCAAAAGTCAATAGATAAACAAAAATACCTGATTTTTTACCTTTTCAAAGACCATTGCAGAGAATGTGATAAGATCAGGATTAATAAGTGAAAACCAGTTAACACTGGTTGTTACTTCTGAATTGTAAAATGTTCAAGTGAAATATGCCTTCTAATGCATCTCTAATATTTTGATTACAATGAAGCTGATTATCTTACAACATTTCTACTCAGGTAGTTATTACATTGACAGTAAATGTAAATCAAAGTAGCTTGGGACACATTCCTTAATTTGTGTATTCAAAAATAATACAATATTTACTATATGAAATGGAATAAATAAAACATGCAGGTAGAATTTGTATTATTTGTTAACTGCAATAAGTTATTTTAAAAGTTCTTTGAAAATAATCCCTTAATACCGTACTAGGTTATTTAATTATTGAAAGCATTTTTTTTTAATTTTGTGTGCGGAACTTTTACTTTCTTTTTGTGCCTTTAACCCAACATCTACAAAAAAGGATCTCTGGCTTCTGGACTTATCCAGGTTTCCTTCCCATGAGTTTATTAAACTAAACTATTCTAAATTCCAATTACTTCCAAAATATATGTTTATTTTTCCATTCCTCAGTGCAGTGCAATCTTTGTTAAATTACCAAAAAAGATGAAAGAAAATTGTGCTCACATTTTCATGTGAAATTACCCAGTTAACATTTTCAAACCTCTATATTAGAGGTTGACAATGCTTTGATTATAGATTGCACCATAGATTGATAAAGGTTCTGCAGAAGTTACCCTCAGTTTGATTTGGAACTGGGCTTTTCAAAAGTAGATGATTCAATCAGAAGAGAGCTTGACTTTTCCTGAACTTAGTCATGGTTTATGGTCCAAATGTAAAGAGATCTGACTTTGAGAGCTTTTCTTGCCATGTAGTTGGTCACATTGATCTCTTATTCTTTCTCTTCTACATTTTCTTCTTGCCTCTCACCTGCAAATATGGTGCTCTGTGCCAACATGAAGCAAAGCAGAAGGAAGAAAGAGGTTGATCTCCATTTCTGGTGCTACAATGACAGCTAGGAAAATTAAGCTGATATGAGCAAAAAAAAAATTTTCCATTTTAGATTCTTGTATAATAAAGATAGAGTGATAACTGTGGATGATAGATAGATTTATGGTCAGCCGTAATGAAAGAAGAAACAGCTTCAGAGCTCTTTTGAAGTGGGAGCAGAGAGAAGCAACAAAATTGACCACCTGAGTCTCAGCCGGCCAGATCTTGCTAGGACAAACATGCTGTGGTTTCACTGGACTGGCCAGTTTTTGTGAAGTAGTGTGTCTACATATCCCTTCCTGCCCAGAAGTGGTAATTGTAAGGAACTAACTACCAAGCTTTATATAGCTATCAGACTCATCCAATCCAAAGATGATTTCCCTTCCTTATACTCCTCATTATCACTCATTTTAGGCTTTCTGTCTATGACTACTTGTATCAGCAGGAACACCGTTCACATCATCTCTCCATCCCCCATCCAAGTGCATTGAAAGGCCCGCATAAAGGATCAGGTAGCGGAAAAAGATTAATGTATTATCCTACATAGACAGACACCTTTTCATCCCTCAACAGACATGCTAAGGAAACTGTGGCAAACTTCATGACATCACCAATTCATATTTCAAAAGAGTGTCCTGATATCAATGAATGAAGAAACTGAGATTACAGGTGTGATGAGAAATGCGAGGCTGAACTGAAGTAATGCATCATGCTTGTCATAGATAGATACTTATATAAAAGAGTGTATTCTCATGCAGTTACACAGTACTATTTTTCTTGACATTTTCCCCTAACACTTGGGGGGAAAGGCAGCAGCAGTGCCACTTCAATAGGAATTATGTGGAGTTTGGTGCGTTTTCATCTATTATTCTATAAAAAGCTCAGTGGTATAGAATTAAGAATTACATTATCACAAAGCTTTAGTGAAACTCACTGCTTTTTTTTAAATGAGCATCTTAAGTTAATTAATCCAGCCTCTCTCCACTTCTGGTGTAACTTTTTCATTCCAGTTAATTATGCCTGAAAGAACTCTAACACTAGGAATGATTTTATTTTTATAAAATAATAATGTAAAAACTACTAATAGCATGACAGAAAAGGAAAAAGGAGGAGAGGTTTATAATTAATCTACGTAATATTTGCCTTCTTAATAATCTTTATTATTGTCCTATTGAATGAAAGCTACTTAGAGTTTATAATTTAGGAATCTCCCATCATATATTGGCCCTAATTTAGTTTAAAGATGTATTTTAATGATTACTGGGTTAATAGTTCACTGAGTTTCATTGCTAAATTCCAAGTCCCTGGAATTAAAGGAAAATGTAAGATTTACTTATGATGTCTCTGCCAATCTAAATATAACCGCCATTTGTTTTCTAGACTATGAGAAATGTAGTTTAGTCTTAAGAAATTGAAGCGACTATTCAGGCTTCAGTAGATAAGCAAGGACAAAAATCCTTTTGTAATTGAGAACTCCATTCTGCTTAATGTGATGGGGAATAGAAGGGAAAGAAGAATTGTCTGATATCTTGTTTATGAAAAATAGGAAGAAATATTTTGCTTTTTTCCATTTTGTCTGCATTTAGCAATAGCACTTAGACTTATATACCATTCCCTAGTGCTTCACAGCTCTTTCTAAGCACTTTATAGAATCAGCATACTGCCCCCAACAATCTGGGTCCTCATTATACCAATCTTGGTAGAATGGAAGACCTTGAGCTGTTGAGAATCGAACTGGTGGCAGTCAGCTGCTATACTGCATTCTAACCACTGCGCCACCATGGCTCATGTCTTTATAGTGGGATAGCAGATTGGTTGAGCTTAAAGGTGGATTGTGAAAGGCTAGACCAGGGATGTCAAACTCACGTTGTCACAGCAGCATCATGTGATGTATCGGGACTTTTTTCCCCTTCGCTACACTGGGCGAGGGCATGGCCAGCACATGACGCATCCGGCCCATGGGCCGGGAGTTTAACAGCCCTGGGCTAGACAGATAAGTCTATTTCTGAATAGAAGCCAAATGCTCAGGATTTCAGTATTAATTTCAGTTTGTCTCTTTTCTTGTTGTTGGGAAATTTAACAAAAAGGAAAGCTGATATTTCATTTCCACATCTGGGCCATTGAAATGTATCAATCTGTCTGCATGTTTTTTTAGTTGAGAATTGTCCTACAACATTTGGAAAAAGCATATATTCTGAAAGATAGCTGTGTCCATGTTCACTGAAGAGGTGAATCAAAGCTAGGATCACACCAGCTCTTCGATTCTTTTATTTTAAAATAAAAGAGAGGAGGGACAAAATAAGAATAGTTACTTATTTGAACTGCTTTATCCATCCTCACAGGAAACTCTAATCTGGTTCTAGAACAGGAGATGTGATAATTATATGTGACTCTTTTTTCTGAAATTGTATCACAGCATGTATTGTAAACCTGGAAGAAAAATTATAGTGCTGCTATTATATTAAAGCAGAAAGCTTCTTAGCCATATTCTCTCCTTTGAGTTTCAAGGAGAGTAATGCACTCAGCACTGTTACCATTCTCCCAGTTAAAAATAAATCTATAATTCATTGATGACTAGCACAGCAGATCTGATGTCTGTCCATTAACCAGGAGGAACCTTTTTGGCCCTCACAAGAGCTGATTAACAGCTGGAATAGCCAATATTCACTCTGTAAGTAGGACTGGCCTGCAGTGAAGCAAGGTCTGTGGCAAGCAGTGATGATGCATGAAAGGTTGAAAAGATATTAATGATGGAAGGGTTTGCTTAATTCTTTTTGGGGTGTGGTCCAAAATAGAGGGCTCGCCTGAAAGACGACCAAGATGTCTGTGTCACTCCTTTCAGATATTTGACCTTTTGTCTTTTATTCCCCACATCTATTCCCACACCCTAAGCATTTGGGGATTTCTGTCAAGCTCACTCTCTTTGCTTTTTTGCATTTTCTCCAGCTGCTGAAGATTGTCTTTTCCGGTGGGAGGGGTATGTGAAATATTTCCTATGTGTTTTTCTCTGATGTTGCTGTTCCTAAGATTGCAGTCTTCTAATCTCGAAGAGATTTTCAGAGACAATTAATAGCAAAGCTTGACTTCTTATGTATATATTCCACCTTCTTGGACTCTCCAACCTTTGTCATGATTAGAGAGAGAAGACGTGTCTAGAAATTACAATAAGTGGTTTTAGTTGAGTGCAAAGTGCAAAAAACTTGATCGTAAAATTTTAAACCTTATCTTTGAATTGCTGCAAGTTCAGCTGCATTTATGCTTATCTCCCTAGCTGAAAAGTTAGGAGGAATTAAATGAATTCTGTAGGTAGTTTTTTTCTCTTCCATTTTGTTTCTATGAGAACTCATTATTTTTCCTAAGTCTTTGATGAAATAATTTTTGTAATTTGAAAGGCTATTATAAAATTGTACATAATTAGAACTCAATCCAGCAGAGCTGTCATAGCACTTACCCTAATATGGTACAGGTATTGTCTTTATAGGTATCTTGGATTGCAGCTTTCTATTATTCCCAATACTATATCAGTGCAGTCTTTTCCCTGCAGCTCCTGTCCTATTCTCTTGCTATCATTTCCAGCCCATTTCCACCCTAATCTTCCTTTGGTGGGACACATTTTCTCCTATCATCACTTCAAACCCACTTGATCCGTTCAGCTAGGCTTCCCTATATTATCTTTTTCCTGACAACAATACATTTGCTGTTTTACAGATTTTAAACTCACTGACATGGATCAAAACAATCCCCCTGTGAGTAGAAAACACTTAAGCTTCTGCAGGAAAGATTGCCAATTCTCTTCACCACCTTCCTCCCTCCCCCACTTTCCATTTGCTCCCTCAACAGCATCTGTTTCCATTGAAAGCTATAATGGAGCACCTGAAGCCCCATAGATCTTGTTTTTGATGGCATGAGGCTGCGTTTTGGCTGAGAAGAATTAACACATTCATTTGGCTTCCTTTTCTACTGAAAGAGTGAGATCCCTTGATCCAAGGGCTGGTTTTGTACAATGCATGCAAGAATACCAAGCAACTTTCCTTTGCTGCAAATGTATTAAAGAGTCTTTCAGCAGCCAATAAAAAGCACACCAGCTTGCACAGGATAGGAATTCTCACTCAGTTTTGCTGACCCTGTTAGACTTTCTGAACTGAATCAAGAACGTGATACAGTTCAAACCATCAAATGGAATACAGTAAGAAGCCTCTAAGTCAATATGGGGGGAGGGCGGAGCGGGCGTCGCGACGATACGGCATGTGATCTTAGAGGTCTGAGATCGCTGCCGATATCTTTGCTCCTGGACGGTCCTATCGGATCTAAACCGTCCCGAAGAGATGGTGAAAGTGAAGAGCGCATCCTGTTGATCCCAGGGATACCGCAAAGTCCCTGGTAGATCCAGGAGAAGCTCTTCTTGCCAGCGGCAAAGAGGCAGCCATTAAAGCTGCTGAAGTTGGGACAGCTCCAAAACGGAAGAGAGCAGAAAGAGAGAGTGTGCCGGTTTGGTGAGAACTTTTTTTTTATTATTATTCTAAGATCTGAAAGGACACCCTAAGGAAAAGAAAGAATCTGTAAAAGTTTTGACAGAAGTGATTAAGCGGAAATTTTAAACAGGAATGTCAAAGTAATGTTTTGTTTTGTTTTTTCTCATTGCTGGATTTTCTATATATGATCTTGTATTTTGAAATTGGACTGGTTTTTTCGCTTATATCTATTTTTTTCTTCTTTTTGATTTTGTAATATTATAGGCTAGAGGCTCCCTTTAGTTATTTCATTTTTTTTAAAATATCTTTTTCTTTTTTTATTAATTCTTATTATATCCTGCTCGGAAAAGGAGGGGGAAGTGAGAGCAAAGAAACTTTGTAACACTGCCAACTAGAGGCTTGAAAATATTCTATTTCCCTGTGACCAGACAAAGCTGGGAAAGAAAGAACTTTTTCAAGGACATTGCTATTTGATAAGATAGAGGGAAGAACATGGGAGAGTATTATTGCAGGTGCTCTTCTGGGTTTCTATCAACAGCTGGAGTCTGGTGTTGAAACGTAGGGGGAAAAAAGGTGATAAGTTTTTGGAGAAGAGAGTTATAATAAGAGCCTTGGATAATTAAACAAAGTGCAATGTGCCCTTTTTACTTTTCCTAAGTTGTGCTATCTCTCCTCACCAGCTTTATTGTATTTTTTTATCTTTTTTTTGTAATAACTATTTGGGTTTTTGGCTTCATTGGAGCTTGTCTTTGTTTTTCTTTTTTTTGGAAGTCCAATCTCTACGTTTGCTTTTTATTTTAAAGGGAAAGCCTTAAAAGCCTTTTTTTTCTTTCCTGGTATTTTTGTTTTTTCATCTACCTTTCTGGTTTATTCTTATGCACTTTTTTCTATTTGAGACCTTTCAATTGGATTAAGGTGTTGAAGAACCTGAAGAATTTTTCCTTTTCCTTTTTTTTCTTTTTCTTTTTTTTCTTAAGTCTTTCTTTATCTAACTATTGATTGGATTAAGGTATACAAGAACCTGAAGAAATTTTGTCCTCCCTTTTTATTATTATTATTATTATTATTATTATTATTATTATTATTATTATTATTATTATTATTGGGCTTCTTTTTTCTACTATTTTTATTTTGAACTATAATTGGTTACTTCACAATTGGATTAAGGTTTAGAAGAACCTGAAGATATTGAATTGCTTAAAATGAGTAGGAAATTTACAGCTCCTGGTTCTTCAACTTCTACGTTTTCCTCTCCACCATCTGGAGGACAACGTTCAATACAGACAATGTTAAAGCAAGAACAAGAAAAAGTGACTCTGCAGATGATTATGCAAGGAATTCAAAATATTCAAGCAAGATCAGAGAATATTGAAAAGAGAATAGAGAACATCGAACAAAGAACAGAGAACATTGAACAAAGAACAGAGAACATTGAACAAAGAACAGAGAACATTGAACAAAGAACAGGGAAATCTGATGAAAAAGTGGAGAACATCCAACAAATGATGTTGAAGTATGATGAGAGATTCCAAAAGATTGAAGAAGATAAACAAAGAGACAAGAAGATTGGAGATACCGATAACAGATTAACAGATTTATCTTGGTTGAGCAAGATAAAAGTGGTACACTGAGATGGGAGATGGATAGATCAGAATTCTATCTTAGATTCCAAAACGTAGAGGAAGAAAAAGGACAAAACCTAGCTGAGATAATGATAGAAATACTGGCTGAAGCTTTGGAAATAACTCAAGAGAAGATGATGGATGGAATAGATGAGGTTTATCGAGTTTTCACAAGATATGCGATGAGAAATAGCTTACCAAGAGAAGTTCACATTAGAGTTACAAAGAAAGCCATTAAAACGCAAATGTGGCAAGTGGCAAAAGAGAAAACATTGAAATACAAAGACAAGGAGATTGTGGTCTTGAAACAAATACCCAGAAGAGTGAGAGAGATGAGAAGACAATACCGATTCCTGACTAAAAGGCTACTTAAAAAAGAGGTGAATTATAGATGGCTGATTCCAGAAGGTTTAATGTTCACATGGCAAGAACAGAGATATAGAATTGACTCAATTGAGAAAGCGGAATTATTTTATACAGAATTTTTTGGAAGGAAAGAGGAAGAGGCAGAAAAAGAGATCTCACTAATTGAATTCCAAGAGGACTGCCAAATGGCAACTGAAAAAGAAGAAGGCGCAGTAGGTGGAAAGGTGGAAGCCAAAGAACAACGTGAAGTAAGATTTACAAGAGCTGCTAAACCTAACTATAAAATATAACCATGGAAGAGAAAAAATTGATTACAATTAATATAAATGCACTTAACTCAGCCGTTAAAAGAAGGAAAACCTTTCATAAATTAGATAAATTAAAATTTAATATAATTTGTCTACAAGAAGTACATATTAAAAAACAACATGAACAATTGTTGGTACAGCCAAAATTAGGGAAAATATTTACTTCCTTTACCCAATTTAAGAAAAGAGGAGTGGTTTTATATATTAAAGAGACCACCCCAGCAAAATTGATCTATACCGATGATGATGGAAGAATACTAATGGTGGAAATAATGGACAATAATATGAAAACACTCCTGATTGCAATTTATGCTCCGAACGACAAACAAGAAGAATTCTACAAAAAATTACATATGAAAATAATTGAATTGGATTATGCTAATATAGTTATGATGGGAGATTTTAATGGAATTGTAGACAATAAATTGGACTATACAGCACAGAAACAATAAAGCAAAACAGACTCTCCCTAAATCTTTTTTTTTTAATGGTAGATGAAATAAACTTAAAAGATACATGGAGAGAAAGAAATGCTAAAACTAAACAATACACCTTCTATTCAAATAGACATTTATCATGCTCCAGAATAGATATGATATGGATGTCAACAGAATTAATATCTAACATTCAAGAAATAAATATTGAAACAAGTACTTGGGCAGATCACAATCCAATGACAATTAAATAGAAAGGACAAAAAAGAAGATCTAGATGGACGTTAAATAATACTATTTTAAAGGAAAAAGACTTCACACAGTGGGTGGAGAAAGAATTGGCTTTTTTCTTTAGAGAAAACAAAAAAGAAGATACATCAATTCAGAATGTATGGGATACAATGAAGGCATATGCCAGAGGCTTGATAATAGACTATACAAGGAAAAGGAATACTATGAAAAGGCTAGCCACTAAGGCCCTAGAGGGTGAGCATAAAAGACTTGAAAAGAAGCTAAAGAAAATGCCACAGAAAAAGGACATCCAGCTAAAAATGGATATAGTTAAACACAAAATGGGTCAAATAGAAAAAGAAGAATTAGCACAGAAAATTAGAGGTGCTAAAAAACTACTTTGAAGACGCAAACAAACCAGGTAGATGGTTAGCATACAAATTGAGAAAGGAGAAAGAATCAAGGAAAATATTGCAATTAATAGATGACCAAGGCCAAGTTTGCCATGGTAGCAAAGAGAAGAAGGAAATCATTCAAGACTTCTATGGGAAATTATATATGCAAGAGAATATTGATGAAGAAAGAGTCAAGCAGTACTTACAGAATGCTAATTTACCTCAGATACCTAAAGAGACTGAAAAAATGTTAGAAAGCAACATAACGATGATGGAGTTAACGGAAGCACTCAAGAAGCAAAATAATGGAAAGGCACCAGGCCCAGATGGACTTCCGGCAGAATTTTATAAAACATTACAAGAATCGTTGAATCTTCCATTGCTAGAAGTTATGAATGAAGTTATGTTAAAGAAGAAGATACCTAAATCATGGTCAGAAGCCTATATTACACTTATTCCAAAAGAGGAGGCCGACTCATTACAAATTAAGAACTATAGACCCATTTCTCTACTAAATGCAGATTATAAAATCTTTGTTTCAATATTGGCAGAAAGACTTCAAAAATATTTAAATAATTTTATCCATCCTGATCAAAATGGATTTCTGCCAAAGAGACAAATTAAAGACAATATGAGAGTAATCTTGGACACCTTGGAATACTATGAGGCACATCCTGAAAAACAAATGGCTCTGATATTTCTAGATGCACAGAAGGCATTTGATAATGTGAATTGGCAATTCATGTTATTACTGTTGGAACAGATGGGTTTTGCTAGAAAATGTATTCAATCAATATATAGCTATATACTATAAGCAAATGGTAATGATAGAGGGAGAACTGACAGACTCTATTAATATAAGAAAAGGAACAAGACAAGGGTACCCACTATCACCTTTGTTGTTTGTGTTAACTTTGGAAGTGTTAAACAGAAATATTAGAGATGAAAAGAATATAAAAGGAATGAAAATCAAAAAGGAAGAATTTAAGCTGCAAGCCTTTGCGAATGATTTGGTTTTTATCTTAGAAGACCCTTTAGAAACAGCACCAAAATTATTGGAAAAGATAGAGGCATATGGCAAGGTGGCTGGTTTGAAAATAAACAAAGATAAGACCAAGATTTTGACAAAGAATATGTTATCAAGACAAAAGAAAGAATTGGCAGATTTATTCAAAATTCAAGTCACGAATAAGATCAAGTATTTGGGGGTACATTTGACAGCAAGATGTAGTACATTAAAAGGGAATAATTATATCAAACTTAAACAGCAGATAGCGCTAGACTTGGCGAAATGGGAAAATCTACAACTGTCACTAATAGGGAGAATTTCAACAATCAAGATGAATATATTACCCAGAATCTTATATTTGTTCCAGAATAATTATATTAAACTTAAACAGCAGATAGCGCTAGATTTGGCGAAATGGGAAAACTTATAACTGTCACTAATAGGGAGAATTTCAACAATCAAGATGAATATATTACCCAGAATCTTATATTTGTTCCAGAATAATTATATTAAACTTAAGCAGCAGATAGCGCTAGATTTGGCGAAATGGGAAAACTTATAACTGTCACTAATAGGGAGAATTTCAACAATCAAGATGAATATATTACCCAGAATTTTATATTTGTTTCAAACAATTCCAGTTAGGCTTGGAAAAGACTACTTTGAAGATTTAAATAAAATTGTGTTGAAATATATATGGCAAGGTAAGAAAGTGAGAATAAAATTAAAACTTTTGCAAGATGCTAGAATTAGAGGAGGATTTGGTTTGCCTAATTGGGAGTTGTACTACCAAGCTACAAATCTGATGTGGGTTAAGGAATGGATAACACTAAGAAATACTAGATTGTTGACATTAGAAGGACACAATTTGTTGTTGGGGTGGCATGCTTTTTTATGGTACAAAGGAACTAAAACACAGGGGTATTTTAGAAGACATTATATACGGTTAAACTGGGAGAAGACTAAAAGACAATGTTATTTGAAAATTCCAGTCTGGTTATCGACTATTGAAGCATTTTCGTATCCTATAATATACAAAAAGGAACAAACAGTTAGATATGGTGAAATACTGAATGAAAAGGGTGAACTTAAATCTATGCAAAATCTAGAGGAACAAGGTATAAAGATGAATTGGTTTTCATATGCGCAAATACACTCAAGGTATGATAAAGATTCTAAAACAGAAGGTTTCTATGATAAACTGACTGACTTAGATAAGATTTTGACAGGTACTGATGAAAAGGTGATTAAAAAATTGTATGGATATTTATTAGAAATTAAACTAGAAGAAGAACAAGTTAAAGAAACTATGATTGCTTGGAGGAAGAATTTTGGATATGGGATTGATTTAGAGAAATGGCAAAAATTGTGGTATCAAAATTATAAAATGACAATGTCAACAGCATATAAAGAAAATTTGTATAAGATGTTTTACAGGTAGCATTTCCCCCCGACAAGAATACCAAGAATGTTTAAGAATAAATCCGAAAAATGTTGGAAATGTCATCAGACACCTGGCTCATATTACCATATGTGGTGGACATGTACGGATGCTAAAAAATATTGGACTAAAATCCACATGTGGTTGGAAAAAATGACAAAAAGCATATAGATTTGAAACCAGAGATATTTTTATTGGGAATTTTACCTGAAATATATAGTAAAGACTTGAAATACCTGATTGTAAATGTATTAACAGCGGCTAGGATTGTATTTGCTAAAAACTGGAAAAATGAGAAAATACCATCACAGGAAGAAATCATTAAGAAAATATTGGAATGTGCTGAAATGAGTAGATTGACATTTGAAATTAGGGAACAAGAGGATAAACAATTTTATAAAATTTGAGATCTTTCCTATCAATGGTTAGACAATAAAGTACAGTAATTAATTATGTAGACTTTTAGAAAATAATAAATATACAAAGATGTACTTCTTTCTTATTATATCTACAAAATGATTTTAGGATAGATTTGGGATGGTAATATAAAAGTTTAGTTTATAAAATAAACTAAGTAAATTATGGTTATCTTGTAAAACATGAATGAATAAAAGTATAGTCAAATGATTGATTAATAATGATACTAAGGTATTTAATTTCTGATTGACAATATGAGATTCTATGTAATGTAATTGTAATTGAAGACTATGAAATGGAAGCACAAAACAATTTGTAAACCAACCGGCACACTATATGTACACCTATGGAAGATAGCTTGATGTTTTTATGTTTTGTTTGTTTATGTTTGTTTTTTAAAATTTGGAAGAAAAAAAAGAAGAAGTCATTAAGTCAATATGGCCATTTCTGGGCATGCACAAAAATACTTCTTTGGAATTGATTTGGTAGTGCAAATAAAATCAATCCAATTTGAGTTTTTCACTTGGATATTAAATCAAATTGGACTTATTTTCCAAATTGATTTGATTTGTTGAATTTAATCAGATTTCACCTGATTCGATGTAGGTATGCTACCTAGTACAGCTTCTTATGCATCAAACTTTTGAGGCTTAAAGAGTCTCCTACACGGTATGGAATATAACTCAGAGGGCAGGTAAAAGTTGTATACGGAACAGATGGAAGTACTTTCCCACCTGAAGCTTGTTTTCAGAATCGGCCATCTGTTTTCTGGTCCATATGACAGGAGAGAGATTGGTCTGGCCCACAGACAGTTTACAGGTAGTCCTTAACTTATGACCACAATGGAGCCCAAAATTTCTGTTGTTGAGTGAGACATGTGTTAAGTGAATTTTGCCCCGTTTTACAATCTTTCTTGCCACAATTGTTAAATGAATCACTGCGGTTGATAAGTTAGTAACATGGCTAAGTGAATCTGGCTTCTCCATTGACTTTGCTTGTTGGAAGGTCACAAAAGATGATCACATGACCTTGGGACACAGCAACAGTCATAAATATGAACCAGTTGCTAAGCATATGAATTTTGATTACATTATTATGGGGATGCTACAAAGGTCGTAACTATGAAAAAATAAATAATATAATGTTGTAAAGTTATTGTTTAATTTTGATATGGGATTTGTTTGATGTATTTTTCTATATGAATCATATAGTCTTTTTTATTGTAGTGGCATACAAATATGATAAATCAATAAATAAATGTACATTTGTTCTGGATGGGAGATGGATGTGAATGCGTTTGGATACATTAGAGCAGTGGTTCCCAAAATGGGCGGTACCGCCCCCTGGGGGGGGATGCCTCAGGGGGGTGCTAAGAGGCAAGGGGGCTGGCAGGGGGCGCGAAGAGGCGACGGGGGTGCTAGAGGAGTCCAACTGCACCAAAAAAACCATGCGGCAGCTGGAGGTTTTTCGCAGGCACAGGAGATCAGTGCAGCACTGCAGGCGGGATTCACCCTTCCCATCCCGGAAGTGCTGCCTACACTGAGTCGTGACAGGTCCCCACATGGGCCGGGTCAAGCTGGCTGCGAGGAAGGTCTCCCCAAGGAAGCGAGGTAAAAGCGCATGCGGAGCCTTGTACTTGTGTCGCAGGAATTACATAGGGCGGGCCTTTTGGCATGTTGAGCGTTCTTGGTGGAGTTGAGTGTTGAGAGGTTTTGCTTAGTGGGCCAAGGCCTAGAAGTTTGTGCGAAGCGATGTTGGGGATTACAGGAGGTGGGACAGGCTCTGCTCGGAAGCGGCTGCTGAAGGAGGGTGCTAAGAGGCAGCAGGGAGGTGTTCGAGGCACCGGCACCACAGGCTCATCCTATTTACTGTTGCACCAGAGCGGGGCAAGGGGCTCAATGGCGTTGAATGCAGCGGCAGCAGCACATTGGGAAAGTCACTTTGGCTTTGCTCTACTTTTCCAAAGTGCTGCCACTGTCACATTCTGTCTGTCTGTCTGTCCATCCATCCAAAAGGTCTGTCTGCCTGCCTGCCTTCCTGCCTGCTTACCTACCTACCTACCTACCTGCCTGCCTTTCTGTCTACCTACCTACCAATATAGATCGAGCTACCTGCCTACCTACATATCTATCCATACATCCATCCAAAAGGTCTCTGTCAGAAGAATCCTGCCTGCCTGCCTGCCTACCTACCTATCTATCTACCAATATATCTATCTATCTACCTATCTGCCTACCTACTTATCTACCAATATATTTACTTACCTACCTACCTATCTATCCATACATCCATCCAAAAGGTCTGCCTCCCTACCTACCAACCTACCAATATATCTATCTACCTACCTACCTACCTGTCTCTCTCTCTCTCTCTCTATCCATCCGTCGGCCCTGAAGGCACATCGGGAAAGTAGAGCAAAGCCAATCAGGGAGGGAGGGAGGGAGGGAGGGAGGGAGGGAGGGAGGGAGAGAGAGAGAGAGAGAGAGAGAGAGAGAGAAACCTGATGCATCAGATTAAAATGAGGCCTAGCTTAGATTGAGGCCCTTTTCCACATTGAAACATCTTTGGCTTCTATTAAAGGTTTTGTGGACAAAACATGGTCAAGACTATCAGGAAGCTTTCACATTTTGTTGAGGCTTTAAACAGGATCCATTGAACCAGATCTCCACCCTAAAAATTACTTTTCCCCAATGTATTACAGTGCCAATTCTGAAGAAGGCAAAACCAAAATGTACTGGTAAATTACAAGGAGAACACACACAGACACACACACACACACACACACACACCCATCTAACAATGCTGGAGCAGGTGATTGGACTAGAATAGATCATTCTCATTATCTTTCTCCTCCCTCCCTTTTTCTTTCTTTCTTTTTCTTTCTATCCCTTCCTTCCATCCCCCCCTTTCTTTGTCTGTCCCTTTATCGTTCTTTCCCTTTTCTCTTCCTTTTCTTCCTTTTCTCTTTCTCTCTCTCTTTCCCTCTCTCAGGCTCACCCCATTGACTTGGTGCACCGCTTCGCTCGGACTTGCTTGGGCAGGTCCCTCCGGTGCAGTGGGCTCAGTGGGATTGACCTGCGGGGCTGGCACCTAGAACATGGCAGTGGTGGCACGTTTGAAAAGTAGAGCAAACCCAGAGGTCAGTAATTTTTGCTGCAAAGAATCACAAAAGCTTCTGGGTTGTGCACAAGAAGGGACACACATGTCAATGCAGTTCAGTGACATAAAATAAATACAAATAAAGCAAATCAACAAGAATCAGCAAATCATCTCTGATTAGATTCTCTTCACTACTAGAATCTAATCAGAGATGCTTTGCCGATTGTAGTGTAACAACCTGCTCCAGCAGGGTTAGAAGGAAGTGTGTGTGTGTGTGTGTGTGTGTGTGTGTGTGCATAGCTGTCAAAACTCCAAAAACAGGTCAAGTAGCTCTGGGGAGGCCAGTCATAAATTAGAACACTTGCTAAACAACCAGCCATTAAGTGAGGACCACTTGGATTTGGTTGGCCAGTCACCTGGCCACGCCCACCAAGTCACATGACCACCAAACCACACCTACCCGGTCATGTGACCAGCAAGCCACGCCAGCCAGTCACATGACCAGCAAGCCACACCCACCAGTCATGTGACAAGCAAGCCACACCTACCCAGCCACGTGACCAGCAAGCCACACCCTCAAATTAGGTCACGCCCACAGAAATTTGAATCCTACCCCTGGGTGGGGGGCATCGAGGATTAGTTTGTAGCACCAAGGGGGCGGTGGACTGAAAAAGTTTGGGAACCACTGCATTAGAGAATGTAACTACAAGGGAGAAATTTCTGAGTGGACGTTTGCCTACATTTGATATGCAACCCTAGGGCTGAAAAAATAGGATAATCTTGGTAAAATCTGAATAGCAAGGGATAGGTTGAGGACAGTTTTCCCAAAGCTGTCTGAAATACAGTAGAAAATGTCCTGGTTTCCCCATCCCAGATCTATCCAATAAATATGAATTTTAAAGCTAGCCAAATTATTTTGTAACACATAAAATTAAACAACAACAACAAAACTGTGGAAACCCCTCTTCCTTTCCCTGGCATTAAAATCCAGCAAATTAGTTCAATAATTCATAGTATACTCCTCTTTTATTATACTGAATTTGCTGCCTTGAGGTCTAATGATAAGGCCAGCCATTTTCCTGACATATTCCCAGTGATCAGTGTTTGACGCTTCAGGATCTTGTAAAGATGCTTGCCTTTCCCTAAGGAAATAACAGAAGTAAAATAAACGTTATAGGCACAAGATCTGCTTGCACATTCACTCTTCCAACATCTTGACTGATGTTCTCAGTTGGAAGATTGTTCTGTAAAATCTGTATCTCCCATTAAATCCCAATGCGTACCATAGCCTCCTGCGGGTCAATGGATGATAAATGGATTTCTACAATTAGAAATGGTTCTTTTGTTTTTGTGACTTGAGGTAATTTAATATGTAGACAAGACGAACCCTTATTATAAATTAGGTATGGATAAAAATTTGGAAACCAGAATTTTTGAGTAGTGAAGCCCATAAGCTCTGTTTTTTGGGTACCATTTTAAAGTGTCCCATTACCATAATAATGCCTTCTTAAAAGCCTTTAGACATCATTATTCCATTAGAAAAAATTAACATATTTCAGCTGAGATGCTTCTGGCAGGAGTTTCATAGGTTGGGGGCAGACAGAAATAATGTTAAAACTCTCTCTAAGCCTTCTCATTAAAGGTGACTTCCACCACAAACAAAATATATAAATAGAAAAGCCATAATTAAAGAATCGCATTAACTAGTTCCAAATTTGACATTAAATATACATTATCAGCGTTATGACATTCAGATTTTTATCAGGAAATGTGAAGGGGATTTATTATTTTTGCTATTATTAACTGTTCACAACAAAGTGAAACTGCCAGTTCTTATTTTGTCAGTTTATTTCTATCAAAGACCAGTATAGAACAAAACAATTAATTAACTATTTAAAAGTAAACAATGAGAACCAAATATAAAGCACAAACTAAAGAAATGATGTGGAATATTATCAGTTTTATTACCAATGTAATATGTATATCTAGAACTTAGAAAGTATTACTTATCTAAAATTTAAAGATAGGGGTAAGTTAAAATGTTAAAAAGGGCATCTGTCTAGCCATCTATATATATTTAGGATTAGTAAACCATATTACTATTATTTAGAAAGGCTGTGAAATTCTAACTTATTTATTGTAAGGCAGAAAAAGAAATAGGTGATTCACAAACTAAAATTTAGAAGGTTATTTGTCTTATCTTTGAATTGAACTTGAATTGAATTTGAAATTTGATGAAGGTGCTAAGAATGTTGTCAGAAAGTCCTCATTAGATGTAGGACGTAAACAGTACACATTCTCCAAACTGAATGCTGAACTTAACTATTGAGTTGAATGCTAGGTACCACAATTTAAAAGTAACTTTGCTTAATGTATTTTATATTTCAGTTGAATTGAAGTTCAGTAGAGGTACTCTTTAGTTTTTGTACTTGATACTCTAAAAATTGCAGTTTAGTCAAAAATTTTCTGGGAGTAGCAGAACTTTTGTGGAGCTTTGGATCCTCGTGTGGTTTTAAGGAAGGCCTTGAGTTGTGCACTACTAGGATAATTAGACTTTCTGGCTTTACTGACTGATATTTTTAATCTAAACATGACAGTGTGTCTTGGTTTGTTTATTTGTTTATCTTTATTGCATGGTTTTATACACTGCTTGTTTTCATGGGATTTAAGGCAGTTTATTATTCAAATAAAACTGAAACAACAATATCTAATTATCTACATGGTAACTCCCAAATCATTAGGCCCTGCTTGGCAGATCTTATTAAATAATTTATAAAAATTAAGGAGAGTTGGGATAGTCTATATTTCAGGAAGTCAGGAATTGCATAGGATGGAGCAGCAACAGAGAAGCCAATGTCGTTTGACTTCCTTTCCTTGACTTCACTTGCAGTGAGGATCCTTAATTAGCCCTTCCTGGAAGAACATTTGAGATAGGAAAAATATCTGGGACCCAAGCTCTCTGAGGCCCTTCTCCATGGAAGCCATGGATTATTCACAGTTTCTGTGGTTTTTCCCCATTTTCTGAGTGCTAATTCTCTGGAATGTTGACTGGGATGCACAGTAGATATGAAATCCAGAATAGATTGGTAATGAAACTCAAATTCTTAATTTGGCCTGATGTGTGGAGAGTGCAAAACATCACAGTTTCTTCAAGATGTACATTTATTTAAAGTCACATTTTTCGAAAACTTTGTCCACTGCTTTTATCAAATGGAAATTAATGTTAAAACAAAATATATTGTTCGGGTTTTTTTCTGGGGGCAGATGTCTTTCAATTTCTGATTGATTAGCAATGTTACAGTTGGCTAAAAATATTCCCGCCTTGGTTGCAGAATTGCAATTTTTATCTCTTCCCTTTCTCTCCTTCCCCCTTGCTATGTATACAATAAGAGAAGACTATTCATGGGAATAGTTCTGATTTTGTATATCCTAGATTTGTATATCTCAGACTCTTAGCTTTGTGCTGCTTATTGTGGGTCAATTTCCTTCATTTCAGGGAGAGATGTCCAGATAGTTTGAAGCCTTATTTAGTAATTACATAAATTTATTATCATTATCTGTCATGCAGGGCCAGTGTCAGCAACCCCACCAGTGATGTCTATGGAGACTCTCAGTCATCATCCAGGCCATGGTTGTCCCAAAAGTGCTTTTTAGAAGCTGAAGAAGCTTCTTGGATAAGAAGCGAAACATTTTCAAACAAAAACCAGGAAGTCCAGTTGCCTCTTGAAAAAGCACCTTTGGGACCCACCAGTGATGCTATCCCTGTCGTGTATATCCATGGCAAGCCATTTGGATGAATTGTGCAGAATGAAGGGAGGGAGGGAGGGAGGTAATGGAGGAGGGAGGGAAGGAAGGAAGGAAGGATTGGTTTAAGAAGCCTATGGAGGAATTGGGAAGAAGTGTATTTTTATATGACATGAAATCAGTGTCTTAAAGGAAAACAAAGAAATTCCTGAGCCTTTTCACAGATTCTATTAAATAAAAAGTTGTTAATGCTACATATAAATTTCAAGGAAGTTATGAGAAAGTGAAATGGTACTGAATGCTTTTTCTAGCCAATTTCAGTGTTTTACTCCTGTTGCTGTATAAATGCAAGAAAAGCCACAACACTTTCCCTGTAATTTTAGTTACTCAGATTGACTGGTACTTTCTGGATGCTACCACAGAAATGAAAGAGTATGCAGACAGTGGTTGTTGGTTTTCAGGGAGATAGAGCAGATAAGCTGGCACTTCATATCGATCCCCTTTGTGTTTAGAGAGTGCTTTCATCGATCATTTGTTATCTGTTCTGATGCTTGTGTCTTCTGGAATCAAAAGGATGCCCATAGCCAAAGTAAAGCTTTAAGCTGCAGAGTTTTATGCTTGGTAAAAACTTCTATGATACTGTTGATTTCTTACTCAAATATTCAGGAATGCATTGTTACGTTCCACTAAATGAATGTTTGTTGGATTCATTTCCAAATGCAGGTAACATTACTTGGTACAACATATTTTCATCCTTCTCCTGTTTACAACGTGTATTGCTTATTTGTTATTACATACTTGTAGCATCTCTTCCTCAATATCCTGCTAATACAAAAGCTATTTTATATTTTTTGAGGGGAAGGGGGATAGCTACATGGCCAGTCCTGGCCAATCAAGGAGTAGAGGTGATATTGACAGAGGAATCAAGGTTGCAGGAACTGGGCATGGCTAGTCTAGTGAAGTGAAGGACCAGGGGAGATGTGAAAACAGTATTCCAATATTTGAGGGGTTGCCACAGAGAGAAGCTATTTTCCAAGGCACCCGAAGGCCAGACAAGGAATAATGGATGGAAACTGATCAAGGAGAGATTCAACCTGGAAATAAGGAGAAATTTTCTGACAGTGAGAACAATCAACCAATGGAATACCTTGCCTTCGGAAGTTGTGGGAGCGCCATCACTTGAGATATTCAAGAAGACACTGGAAGCTTTCAAGAAGACACTGGAAGCTTTCAAGAAGACACTGGACTGCCATCTGTCAAAAATGGTATAGGGTCTCCTGCTTGGATGGTGGGGGGAGGTTGGATTAGATGACCCACAAGGTCCCTTCCAACTCTGTTAATCTGTATCTATCGGTATCTAAGGTTGTTCTTAAATCTGAATTCTTCAGAAACCATCAAGTAGATACTACGTTTAGGTTGTTTTTCTGACTGGAAGTTTCCAAAAGAAGAGCCTCTCTTTTTTTGGCTGAGCCCTAGTTTGGATTAAAACATGGTGATTTTGGAACAACGGTCTACACAAGCAGATTGCAGAAGACATTTCACAGCACAGTAGCATCTGCTGCAGATCAAACCAGAAACGAATTGAGTGCCTAAATGCATATTAAGCCATATGTGTGAACTCTAATCCAGACATTTAAAAAAAAACACAATAGTTTCTCGCATTGTCAAGCATTCCGTTTCAAACCTCAATGGTCACTGTAGCATCTAAGGAACATGGATGTAAAACATGTGCTTTGCTGTTGTTTTAATTAGTAACATTTGGAGATGGAAAGGCTTGTTTTTGATTGCTAGATTACTTTTGATTTGTTACCTATGTTATACAGGCACAGCAATCCTAAGGAGACAAAGGAAACAGCAAACTTCCTCATCCATCATTTTTAGAATTAGCTCAAATGTTGCAGACAGAATTTAGTGCATCATTTATTAACCAAGGATGCTTATTAGTCTGTCCACAGAAAATTATTTTAAAGGAAACAAAAATATTAAGACTGTCAAACCAAGCTTCTAAATTTAAAGCTTCTCATTTGATTATCTACCCCAGACAGGATTTAATTTAAAAAGCAGCACATCCTAACTCCCTCAACAGATTTCAAGTTTGAAATGAATGGCATCAGAGACATTTCTAAAAGTTACAGTTTTTGAAATATTAAGGAATAAAGAAAGAGGGGAGAACACTTATGGGACTGTTGCAAAAAGAATGATTTCACTTAGGAGGGCATTATAAATGCTATTGTAATGAGGAACAGGTTGGGAGTTTCAGACCCATTTGGCATTACCAGATGGCTCTTGGGGTAGACCCAGGTTTGAGAACTATAATTCTCTCTTTTGTCTCCTTCCGGGGCACAAAGGAGAGAGAGACTTTGACTCTTGCCCCTACTCTTTAGTCTTTAAATTTCATTTGCATATCCAACAAAAGAGAATTAAATTTCATAGCAAAATTATTTGTCAGAAACGTGGTTCAGAAACAAAGGAACATAGTTCAGTGGTACTATAATAGTCCTATAAAGCCTTGGTGGCACAGTGGTTAGAGTGCTGTACTGCAGGCCACTTCTGCTGACTATCAGCTGCCTGCAATTTGGCAGTTCAAATCTCACCAGGCTCAAGATTGACTCAGCCTTCCATCCTTCTGAGGTGGGTAAAATGAGGACCCAGATTGTTGGGGGCAATGTGCTGACTCTGTAAAACCGCTTAGAGAGGGCTGTAAAGCACTATAAAGCAGTATGTAAGTCTAAGTGCTATTGCCATTTAATCAGAGTTGGAAGGGACCTTGTCGGTCATCTAGTCCAACCCCCCCCGCCCAAGCAGGAGACCCTACACCATTTCTGACAAATGGCAGTCCAATCTCTTCTTGAAAGTCTCAAGTGATGGCGCTCCCACAACTTCCAAGGGCAAGCTGTTCCATTGGTTGATTGTTCTCACTGTCAGAAAGTTTCTCCTTATTTGGTTAAATCTCTCCTTGTTCAGTTTCCATCCATTATTCCTTGTCTGGCCTACAGGTGCTTTAGAAAATAGCTTGACCCCTTTCTCTCTGTGGCAGCCCCTCAAATATTGGAAGACCATTATCATGTCTCCCCTTGCTATAATAAAAAAATAAAATGACAAACTTTGTTCATTAAAATTCTGCATGTCAGCAACCCAAGACAGAATGTAACATTATTCATTGTTATAGCTAAGGTTTAACCCTCTTTGATGGAGCTAGAAAAATGACTACCCACAACAGACTGTGTGCTTTGGGTGGGTTCATCTATCAGTCTGTTGGGATGGACAGCTGCTTCCAAGGGAATCTCACCAGAGGATCCTTTCTTTAGATCATTTGGACATGGTGGACCAGACTTCTGCTTACAAAGCATGTTCTCTTTTTCACTCTGCCATGTTTCTCTTCCCAGAGTGTCCCAAATTCCCACTGTGAGTGCCATTATTATCTGTATGTAACCATTTGACTGATGGATGGACTCAGTTGGATTTATACCCCAACTTTTTACTCTGGTGCACACTTAAAGCTGGATTAAGAGAAAACCTGGACAGTTCCATTTTGTAGGCCCTTAGATAAATATATTTTTATAATGACTTTAACTGATTGTTAATGAATAACACAATGTTGTATGTGACATTATATATGGAAGATTAAGATTAAGAATGTTACTAATATTCATGGACATTTTTAGTATGGATAACCCATGCTACATCAGATGAATGAATTTAGATAGCATCTTACAAATGCAAGGAATAAAGAGTTTTGATCCCAGGCTTGCACATGTAAGATATGTGATCCATATTGATTAATGGAAACTAATTTTTTGCCACACGCAAAAAATTTCCATGGGCCCAAGTCACAGTCCTTAGTATCTCTCAGATGATAGGGCTCCCCTGAAGAAAACTAAAATAATTTAAATCAAAACCAAAGCACAAAAAGTTAACCATATGAATAGAATCAATAATATTAAACACTAAAGTAATCTAACAATTCAGTTCCTTAAAATTCCTGAACATTGAGAGAGGGTTGTCAAAGCAAGCACAGCTCCAGAGGGATTGCCTTCCATAGCCTTGGACAATGCTGAAGAAGAAGAAGGTCCTCTCCTAAATGCCAGAAAGATCTGACAAACAAAGCATCCTCTCCAACTAGTCTTAACGGTCATAAATATATATGGGCTTATACAAAATACAGTAAGCAATAGGAACATAAATTAGGTTTCCATGCCAAGAGCTTACAGTTGTGTATTTTGCCATTTCAGGAGATAGAAGAAAGGATGTTAGGAATAAAAACATAGCCCTATATGTGTAACGCTTGTTGCGCATTATGTGAGAACAAGGGAGAAAATATCCATCTTTTTCTCCCCAAAGAAAATGGGTAGAGTTCTTGGTATTATGTCACTAAAGATCGGTTAGTGACTTTCCCTACATTATCAGAAAAATAAAAGAAGGAACCTTGCATTTTCTTGATAAAACCATGGTCAGTGGTTATCCAAGTGCCATGACTTGGGCTTAGTTCTATCATGTATTCGGCAGGCTGACTATCATGCTCCCATTTATCAGAAATCTAGCACGTTTGAGTGATCATCTTAGTACTAATCGGCTGATGCACACAGTTTGTTTCCGGCCTGTCGTTGCAAGGACACCATTGAGAGGAAAATGGCACTTGATTTGAGGGCATGCTGTCACCTGAGGGGCTTGCAAAACTCAGTTGCAAAAAAAGAAGAAGAAAAACTCAACCGCTATTACACTTGATACATAGAAGGCCCGTGAAGTATATTTATTGGGACAAGATAAAAGGATTTTTTTTCTCTTTGTAAAAGAATATGTATACGATGAGCTGGGAAGGAGAGAGGCTGATCCTCAGCAATATTAAATACAACCAGAAACTATTGATTTAAATGCAACTGGCACCCAACTAAATATATTTAGGATCTGATTCTTGGTGTGAGTACAAGAGTTTGCAAACTCTTGCGTTCAGCGGAGCATGTATCTTGAATTCTCTGTAATTCAATAGATGAATAGAAAATTTAATTTGATCCCCCACTTGCATACCTCCTCATTGTTTGATCACAGCAGAGGCAAGTGATGTCTTGAATGTTTGAATGAGTAATCATAGACATAATTCTGAAGAAAGAACTTTCAAGTAAAGTTAGGACAAATATTTTTCTGCATTGTTCCTTCCCCCATTGTAGTCACTGGAGGTCAGAGTCTCATTGCTGTAATTTCCTCTACACATGGGGGTTTGATATATTGAATTCAGGTTCCCCTCATAAGTAGAACATGCAGTGCATCCCTATTCAGAATTGCCCCTAAAATATGTATGGTGGGATATAGGAACAGCTGAAAGTCTGTGCTCTACTTCATCTTTGACATTGCAAAATGGATAATGCCAACCGTTTTCAAATGTCAGCCACCCAATGAGAACTGTGGCTATGAATTCTAGACCACCAGGTATAATGATCTCAGATTGGACACATCTATCTGAGATCTTAGACACTTTCTTTGGGATCAGAGGCTAAGCTAAATCAGCCAACAGTCTGCCTTGATGTGCGATAAGTGTCTTTTGTTTCAGTTGTTCCGATAAGAAATCTGATGTCTGTTTATAATTTATATTCCTACATCTATCTCCTTGTTTGCAACCTTTGTAATTGGACGTCAAATCCCAAAATTCCCCCAGATGATACGGCCATTACTGAGAATTCTGCGAGTTGTACTCCATACATCTGGAAGTTGCCAAAGTTGGGAAATACTGTTTAACTTATTCCAAATCAGCAAATAGATCCCAGAAGGGAATACAAGTGCAACTTGCAGCAGAACCTTGCTTTGTAGCTATTAAGTCTAGGCCTATATGAATCTGGTCCAATTCATTGCAGAATGTAGATTTAACGATCAAAGAGGACATGATTCAAATTTAATTTGTTATTAGAGAGAAAAACCTATTCAATTCAAGATGGTAGTGTTGCTATTAGAAAAAAGATTCATTTATAGGTGTAATGAGGAAGCATTAAAATATCAGTAGCTGCTTCATTTTTTGAAAAATATGGGCTGAAAATAGCAGGGATGATAAACTATTTAGAACACATTAATTCCGCCCAATTTCAGCTGGATATCGTCACCACAATAAATTGCTGAATTATTCACCCTGAACTTTTAAAATGAAGGGATAGTAGACACTGAGGATGCACAGAAATTTCAGCTTCAAAATTGTCCGACAAAGAGACTTAGTTATTCTGAACCAAGACAGCAAGAATTCTAATCCTTTTTTAAAAAATACTTTCAAAAATTGCTTTAAAACCTTCAAAACTTTTCCATTTGCTTTTCTGGGATCAGTGATGTTGAAGAAGAGCATAAGTTGCCTTTGTGGGATATAAGGCTTGATGCCTGAAACTGTACCGTGTATTGGATACCAGGAGGTTTCACAAAGGTAATTGGCAATATTGACCTGCCTAAGAAAGTCCTCTCAACACCGACATCAGTGGGGTATCAAGCTTTGTAATTTTTATATTGACTTCTTTGGGTCAGGAGTTGAAAGAATGAGCATTAATTGGGTCTTACAGGGTGCCATTCCTTTCCAGTCTCTGATCATTGGATTTGCGGGACTGACAGGCAGGATGGCAGAACTGGTTAATCATTTTGGAAAGAATCTTACTGTTAGTCCCAGGATTCTTCTGTTCCTGAGATGTTTGTTTATTTATTTATGGGATTTATTTGCTGCCTCAATCCAAAGAACTCTAGATGATGTGTAGAATCCAATTATAGAGGAAAACCTTGACAGTTCAATTAATAATGATTAATACAATGAATACAAATAATATGAAATCATTCCTGGTTGCCAAAGGCTCCACGTAGAGCTATTCCCCAAATACACTCCCAACCCAGAAAAAAACAGGGTTTACATGTTTCTGGAAGGCCTGGAAAACGACTTGTGTCTTGGTAACACAACCTTTTCCAAAGGAAGACACCATCATGGAGAATACTTGTCATGAGGACCCCTCCCAGCTCAGCTTAGGATAGGAAGGGGCATTTAACAGGAGTTGTGAAGCTCCCCAGATTGGGCAAGCTGAACCTATTTGGGAAAGACAGCCCCTTAAGATACTCAGCCCCTTAGAATTGCACTAAGAAGGATAGTGGTAGACAACCCTGCTCCACAGCAGCTGTGTAAACAATGGCATGGGCTGTAGCATTTTTCACTCATAGAGGACAGAAGCATTTCACAGTTAATCCTGATCCCTTTTCTTCTTCTTTTTTTGCTAAAAACAGGCTTTGCCTTAGAATGTATTTTTTTTCCTTGGGGTAAAATAGATGATATCCAATCTGTAGCTCAACCCTGCATCTGCCTGCTTACACAGAAATAAGTCCTACTGAATGGAAGATCTCTTGCAAGGTGAGAATATACGGCCTGATGTCTTCATCAAATCCATTTTCCAGGGTGGGGTAGAAAGACGAGAAGTTTTGATTGTGCATGACCTCGTATATGTTGTTCATTGTGAACTTCTCTTGGCTTCAATTTCCAGCTGTTCTTCCTCCACATAGCCATTTCTTGCTATTTCTTCCATGGTTAACCAGCGGTTCAGATTAGGTTTCCAACAGGCAAAGGTAGAATCAACGCATGCACACAAAATAAGAAACAACTAAATCTATGTAGTAAAACCTATATTTTGTCAATCTTCCAATGCTCCATAAAGGATGTAAAGGATGTGTTTATAATTTCATGTTTTTGTTTTGTTTTCTTCGAAAGTTTGAATTTACCAGAATTTACAGATTTCTTCATAATTTATATTTATTGATTAAATTTATTGGCCATCCATCTTATTACCATAAATGGAGTGCTGGCTAGGGAATTCTGGGAGTTGAAGTCCTTCCCATCTGAAAATTGCTGAGGTGAGAAACTCTGACCTTGAGACTCTGGGATTAATCTGGAGACTTTTCTTCTTGCGAAGCAGGCATGGTTCTGCTGAGGTATGAACCTTCCCCAAAGCTAGAAGCAGAAAAAAACAAGCTGGTATAGTCTGTATTAAAGGATCCAATGAGAAATGTTCAACTTTTGTGTAAAAACAAGTGTTGGACCAAATCCCTGATCCTGCTAGTGAGGATTTGAGATCTCTCTTTAGCTTGGTATAAGAACTGCTTCAGTTTAACCAAACATTTTTGTTTATAGTACTCTACTGAGCTTTACAACATATGCTTTGGTTAGAAAAAAAAGGATGGCCCTTGAACACAGCTGCATTATTGATATGTCTCTAAAGGAAAAAGAATTTAAAACTGCAGGTTTATTTTATTTATTCGCCCCTGGCTCCCATGGATACACACTATGCTCTGGCTTTTTAAAGAAAATATAAGATCTTTAGAAGACTGCGTGTGCCCAATTTCTGAGTTTGATGGAAAATAATAACTCTTAAGACTTGGGATTAATGTTGTTAGAAGACATATCCATCTGGTTCAGTTCCAAGCTGGGAAAAAGACACTGGAAACATGGAAGCTGATTGGAAAGATGGTTTAATGGTAAAGCAGAAGCACATGGCTACTTCTGGGCAGCTAACTACATGGAGTTGAGAGTGGGGGGTATTTATACCTTCTCTTGGGCTTTGCACTTGAATGTCCAGTTCTTGTGCAAGAACGTGTATTCTATTGGCTGTTGTCAGACTCCCATGGGGCCTTGTAAAGGTCATATTTGTCTGAGCTAAGATTGGTTGAAGTTTGGAGCTGATGCAATGAAGGGCTTGTTGTGCCATGTGGTGAACTAGATGGGTTAATCCTATTATGTCCTGGAGAGCGATGTTATAATCCCATCACCCTGAAACTGGAGGTCTTTTGTCTTATAGATATGCTGGCCCATTCTTTCCTAATAGGCATCAAATGTCTGCTGGGGGCAGGGAGCTGCTTTCTGTCTTTAAAATACGCTCTTCTTTTATCATCCAGGGAAATATAATATTCTGCCTTTTTAATATTTCCTAAACTATTTCGTTCTTCGGGGGCGGGGCGGTATCTTCCCTCAATGTATAGGAGTCCTCCTGTTGTAGGCCACTCCAGTTAAAATTCCAGTTTCCTTGGGATTGGATGATTTGTTTGAGAGATATTATTGGCAACTCCAAGAATAAAGTGAGGGCATTTATGCATTGTGAAGCTGCATACACAAGGGACAGGTCACTAGAATTTGACTGTCCAGGTGGATTTATCTGTTGCTTCTGGTGACCAGCTCTTCTGATGTGCCTGCTTTTTCATCTGAAGATTTGACAAGGGGAGAAAAAAGCAGCTTACAATGGATTGTGACAGTACAAAAGGACATAAGCTGCCCTTTTTATGCTGGCTTGAAGTTGAGGTTTCCGCTGTCCCCATTCTGGCCTTGTTTCTTGATGGCACAAAAAGTCTTTATATCAGTGTGGTAGAGCTTTAGAAAGTTCCATCATGTTCAAAAGAGAATGAGAGAGAGAGAGTTTATCCTGACTTCTGAACTGAAGTAAATGCCAGACATTTAGCTATTATTTTTCTCCCTCATTGCAATATTCTGCTGCCATGTTTTGAAATGCTCCATTGTGCAATTTAAAACATATTTACCACAGGTCTCCAGAATTTTCATAAGAGCAAACAGGAGGAAAAGGGTATTATGTATGTTTGCTGCTTTGAGTTATTTATATAAAAAAATAAGGCGAGATTTAAAAAATCAAAGAAGTTTGGGTTACCTTTTCATATGCAGGCTTTTGATGAAGACTGCTTCTTCTCCTGTGTCACTGATCAGTTTCTCCAGTTGTGTAAATCATAGCAGAAAATGACACACACATTGGAGACTGAAATGCTCAGCATATGAGAGTTGCTAAAAGATTTGCCCCACTGAAAGAGAGTGGCTCTTTGGATCCCAATTCATGGTGTTAGAGCGAAGGTGGCACATTATAATTTTTCAGGGTTCAATGTCCTTGCTGGGACAGTTTTCATCTCTGCAAATTATACATTTTGTTTGGATGTCCAGATCCCACTTTTCACTCAGAATGATTCTCCAGGCAGCTTGCAAAAGGTTGCATTGCAAAATAGCAACTACTGTACCAGTTCCTTTGCCTGGGGACAAGATGTCACAGATGCCTCCTCTCCATCTACTCGCAGGAGAGGATTGAGACTGAGAGACTGGGGCTTGCTTAAGGCCATTTCATGAGTTAATGAAGAATTGGAGGAGGGAGGGCACATAAGCACTCAAGCTCTCATTTTATTCTGTTATCTCTTCACAATAGCAAGACTAAGCCGCATTTTGAGTCCTAGAAAACGCATTTATACATACTGCCCTCCATCCAGAACACCTCTCAGACAGGCAACTTGAAAATAGGAAGCAAATCACTTGTTTTTGCTAGTATTGAATCTACTCTCTGGGGGAAAGCAGGCAAGCTAATAGAAACACAAGAATTTAACTGTTTTTGTGGTATGTCAAGCCTCTGGAGGACAGGAACTCTAGAGGACACACGAAGGCTGCAGTCACCTGCACTCTAAATCTTTATTATTAATCATCTGATGAGTAGTGCACTCTTCCTGCCAATCTAGGCCATTTGCAGCCCATTGGACTGGATATGCATTGCTTTACCTCAATGTTAATGCCTCCTGTAGCTATAATCACAGGCCCTCGAAGAAAGTTTGCCAAGATGCCTTTGGATCACCTCTCCTTTAAAGAAAGTGTGATCTGTGGCCTGTTAACATTTTGCAGAAACACCTAAAGTCAACTGATCTACAAAGCAGCATTAGTATAATTTCTGTCAAGAGAAGCTTGACTGCATTCTCAGGTTAAGGTAAGGAGGCACATTCAGAAATGCTGAGTTGGGAAGGTGGGGGGAGCTATACATTGCTGAAGCTAAGGAAGTAAATTTTTAAAAAACATACATACATGTTGGGAACACGAATCTTCCCTTCTCTGTTTCTCATTAAGCTTAATTCATTTTCTTGAGCCACCTGGCATAGACCTTCTAATAAAAAGTCCAGTACTTTGACATATGCCACACCTTTCATTGTTCTGGTTTCATCATAATAGAGCAAATTATCTTTCAAAGCTGTGTCTCTTCTGCTTCATAAAGATGACAATAGGGGTTGTTTTTATTCTATTTCGATTGATGAAAATTACACTCATGTTCAGCAATAAATAAGCTCGCATTTTGGGCAGGAAGTGGAGTAGCAGAAACCAAGAGGGAAAAGACCTTAGAACGTATGTAGGATCAAGAGCAGAGAAGGAGATTTATTCACTCATGTATCAAATACAGCTGCCCCCGATGGCCTAGAATCTTTCTGCTTTCTGAATCATCCTTGATGAACACTCTTAATATACTTTGCAAGCATAAAGGCAACTAAAATCTTGCTGTTCAAATATAGAAAACTGACAATCTTCAGATGTCAAATTCTATACCACCCTCATGCAGAGGATCTACAGATGTACAAAATGCAAGCTTCCCTGTGTGCTTCCAGGTCCATATGAACATGTGGAGCTATTGCCTAAGGCATTCTCATTAAGATGCTGCCTCCAAAGCTCTGGCAGCTTATAGAGTACAACAAAGCTCCACACACAAAGTGGAAGAAATTTATTGCTATCCCTCTCCTTGCCTTTCCAACATATATAGGTGCCACTTGATTATTTCTCCAAAAATCTAAGGGTAGCATCTTATTCTCACTGAAATAGTAAGGGTGACATGATACTGATGCTTCACAACCACATATATTTTTCAACTGCTGAAATCCAAGTTAAACTGGGGCTTGTTAAAATGACTAGATAAAGATGGGGTTCCTAAGAAAGACTGCTTGGAGACAGTCCACTCCTTTATTGTGATTGTAAATCTGACTTCGAAGGTTTAATAAACTCTAAGCTCAGTCATAGAAAAGGAAGTGTGGCAAGATTCCTCCCTGAAAACAGACCACCTTCAAGCCCCAGAGGGATTTAGTGTCTTCAGCTTGAAAAACAGAGCTTTTGCCATTCTTCTTTCTTTCAGCTAAACCAAGAGTCTTCGAACTTGACAGCTTTAAGACTTGCGGACTTCAACTCCCAGAATTCCTCCTCCAGTCATGTTAGCTCAGGAATTCTGGGAGTTGAAGTCCACAAGACTTAAACTTTTCATGTTTGAAGACCCTTGAGCTAAACTGTAGCAAGTTGCTTTGCAGCCAATGTACATGCCAGAACATGAAAGTTTGGAGCTGCTTTCCAATTGGCTGGGTATCTTTCTATGGAAGTGCCCTTGATGATAGTAACTTGTCTTAATAGGGGGGGAAATGGAGGTCAGAGAAACAGTTGGTCCACTTTTGAAAAATCCTAGATCATAATTATTTTTTATCCTAGCAGGGATGTTTGTAACCCAATGGATTGAAAGACACAACCAGTGAAATGCACATTTGTTAGTTAATGGAGAAGGCCCAGTGCTGTTCTTCACCAAAAATACAATAGATACTACAAAGAAGAAAGGGCATCTTCTTTAATTATTCACAGTAGTGGTGATGCACAGATTTGGAAGCTAAAGCCACTTACACAGTGGCTGAGCACATGAGTGATTCAGATGGTACTTAAAAAACAGCAAGGAAACCCACTTCAGTTCTGCCAAAGCTGTCCTTGTGTAAGAGGTATAATAGGTTTCTATAATGCAGCTACTATTTTTGACTGTAATGTCACACAGCTTGGGTTGGATTGTTATTCTACTTGATGAGGAAGGTTGTTGCTTTTCTTTCCCATCAGAAATCAGAAGGAGGATTATTTTAAATACTTCTAGACAGTCAAATGCTGAATGTACCCCTGCTACTTCTTTTTTTTTTTTTAACAATTTTATTGATTTTCAAAGACAATACACAAACAAACAAAACATAAAATATAAAAACATAGAACATCTTTTCTGAAAGCTGCTTGATCCCGGGTTACAACTCTTCGTACAGACACAAATTCAAATTCATATTCATTTTATATACCATTCCATATCTTATTACCATTTTCAATTTTCTATATAACTTCTCACCTCTTTTAACTTTCTTAGTTTTATTTTATTTATCTCATCTCAGTTCAAATCATAATACTTATTATTCTTTGTCTGTTCTGTTTCCAGCTATCCATTTATCTTTTCTCTTTAAACAAAACTTCTCCTGTGTACTGATTGGAGTATGACGCCTTTAACTCTTTCCCCTAAATTTATAATACTTAATATAATACATAACTTGCATTGGGATTCTGTTTAGTACATTCTAAAATTACACAATGTTTTTTATAGATTTTTTTATAGGTATATGATGTAATTAAAACAACTATCAATGCCAATACAAATCTAATCATTAATATTAATATTCATTTATATCTTAAACACTTTACACGTTACCTTTCAATTAAATATCATACTTTTTTTTTTTTGAAAACAGTTTTATTGATTTTAACAACAAACAAAAACACATAAAACATAAAAACATCATCCTTTCCTTCATAAGTTTACAGACAGTGTATCGGTTGGTTTACCACTTTTTTTTGTGCATCCATTTCATAGTCTCCATTGTAGTTATATTACATAATAGCTCATATTATCAATCAACAATTATATAGCCTGCTATAAAATAAATTAAGTAAACTATAGTTATCTCGTTAAAGTATGAATTAATAAAATTATAGTTAAATGATTGTTTAAATATCATACTTTTATGGGAACACTTATACTTTCCATAGTTATTTCCTCCCCACATCACATATTTTAAATCATTATTTCATTAAAATGTTCCCATTTCTCCTACTTCAATTCTCTCATTTATTTCATTGCCTTCTTTTTCTTCACAAAAATTTCACTAAATTACACTAAATATTTTATCCCATTTTTGATTACATGTTGTTTCCAATTTTCTAACATTATTTCTGAATACAAATATAAGAATACAATCTTATGTACCTTTGCAGAATCCCTTTTTCAATTAAGTTTACCCATTGTCTCTAAAAGAATTTTGTTTCTTTACATCTTGCTCCCCACCATTGAGGCTTCTCATCCCTTCCTTTCTCCCTTGCTTATTCTTCTCCTTGCCCTTTTTACCCCCTTGTCTCTCCACCTCCCTTTTCTTCTTCTGCTTTCCCCCTTTCTGTTGTTTTCTAACATTGTATCCACTTTTCACCTTATTTTTCTCTTTTTTGGTTGTTTTTTCAAATCTTAAAGTCCCCTTTTTCTTTTCCTCTTTCTCCTTTCCTTCCCCAAATAGAGTCACTTGTTCATCAAAGATGGCTTCTTCTTTATCCCAGTCATCCTGTTGCGCAGTCAGTTTTTCATAAGTGCAAACCGCCATTTCTAAAAATTGAAATAGAGTGCCAAGAGAATCTTTCCCTTCTTGTTCTTTTTTGTATTTTTGGTATTCAATTTTCAATTCATCCACAAGTGATGCCATTGTAGAGAGAAAAAGTTTTTCCAAAACAACCACCCAAGTGCTTTTAATCAAAGATAGTTCCCAAAAGTTCCAAAATCACCAAACAATCCAAATAAGCTGTTTCTTTTAGTACTTTCTTCTTTCTTCCCTTTCTCTTTCTGGGGTTACTGTTTAGTCACAAAGTTCCAGTTAAAATGTATCTTTTAGAAGTCTTGTTAATATTTAATAGCTCTTTAAAATTCTAGGCAATCTCCTCCTTACTTTCAAATTCTGCTCCAATTTTTTTTCCTCTCCCTTCCCACTTACAGCAAAAAAGGTTGTTTTTTTTAAATGTTCAGAAATCCTTACCCCTTTAGCATTTAATTACCTCCAATGAGGGTTTTCCGATTTCTCTTGCGGTTCTATTCGCTGTCACGTTAGGAAGGAGAGTGAAAAGAAAGAAAAACTTTCCCTTTTAAACTTCCATTCGCCGCTTGTAAATCTCTGGAAACGATGTATCTTTGGCAAATTTTAAGTTCCAGGGTACTTTCGCTGTTGCTTTATCCCGGTCAGCAAAAAACACTTTCACTTCTTCACAGCTCCTCCTGCACTTTCTTTTTCCGGCTGAGCGCTTCTATGTGGCGGCCATTTCTGACCGCCGCTCAGCTGCCTTCGGAAAAGGGGGTTTAGCCGGCTAGGGAAGAGAGGTGCGATATCTCTCGACCCTGCCAGATCCCCCCTGTCTTCGCCACCTTCTACGGAGGTGGCTAGCCCTGAAGCCGAGTGGCTCAGGGCACTCGGGCAGCGAGCACAGGCAGAAACCGCGCACAGTCGCGGATTCCTGCCTGCCCCGAAGCGCTGCAGACCGGATGTCCCCCCTGCTACTTCTAATGTCTTGCTGGGGTAATAAAGTTGCGGCCGAAGCCAACCCTCCATCAAGCCAGCTAATTCCGAAACTTATGCATTGATTCCTTGATCAACAAAATTACAATCTGAGGTGAAAGAGGGGGAGATGGGATGGAAGGCTGTGCAAGAGACAAAAAAGATTGACCCACTAAACCAGTAGAATATTTCTCACTCAAAGCAAATGACAAAAGGAGTTGATTTTCAGAAATGAGACTTCTCTTATCCTATTCTTGCAAAGAAATGATAATTTTGTCTCTGCTATCAATATAAAGGAGCTGGTGTTTGCCAGTACTCTAAGGAAACTTTATGCTTCCATTGCTTCCTCCTACCTTGAATTTCTTTGAATTAATTTAAGTTTTAACTTCTTAAAAAGAGGTCTCCACATCTGTCACTTAAAGAGCGATAGAAGGGAACAGACATCAACCGGCCGGAGGGCTCCAAAGTAAATAAATAAACGTGCTACTGTCTTCCAGTGTTCTGTTTAATGAATCTCATTTAACTCAAGAATACTTTTTAATTGGTTGTAAATCCATTTTGAAATTGGTTCTAAATCTTAACTTAGAGAAAACTTAGTTCTGTATCACGAGTGCTATTTATTGACATTAGACACTCTGGCCAAACCAGTAGAATGTTGGGAAGAAAGGATGGGAAGGGCCTCAGGGCTATGTCCATCTGTCTGGCTCTTGGCCACTAATGTTACTCTGCAAACAAAACTGTCTGGGTCCAAGGTAAGGGAGATATATCCACAAAACAAAGTACAAGTTTGCATATCGGCCTGACTGAGCCAGATTTGTTGAGGGGGAAAAAATCATGAAAAATAATCCACAAACGCATCCCTCTAGATGACACAGGTAACAAATGGCTTGGAAGTCTGCCAATAGTTCCCTTCTTAATCCCTACTCTTCTCTTGTGATCCAGAAAGAAGCTGCTAGTTAAAGGGGTGGAAAGAATTCTACAAACCATGTTCTGCACAATTTCCCTATCTTGCTTGAAGAGAGTTAGTTTTCCATTATCTTCATTATTTTCTAAAGAAGCTTAAATTTAGACTACCTGTATTGTGTTAAGCTTTCCTCAGCACAATACTGATCAGTAATTTCAAATCCCTAATTACCCTGTATAGTCTATGGAAGGCTGGGTTTTAGCAAAATTGAAAGCTGTATTCTCTGATTCGCTAAAGTCCTTTCCTTTTCCACTTACCATATTTAGTTCTCTTGACAGTGGGAGAGGAATTCTAATGAAATGCCCAGAATCTTGAACCAGATCCAAATTCTGAGTATGAAGAATGGCCCAGTTTAAGGTTGATTTCATGCAAAATAATCATTAGTCCGCTCCACCTCTGCACTAATCAGTGGGGATTTTTTTTGATTTGCATAAAAGTTGGTATTTTTGACATTTTTATATTTTAACACAAAATAAAAAAATCTAATAATCTTATCTTTCAAGGTACACATTTCTAAATTACATTTTTATAACAACTCCAGGATTTTCTATAATGAAAAGCAGCATGGAAAGACTTCAAATGAATAAATTAGGGGCATTGTGCCCTTAAGTACATGTTTAATACTTAATTTCAAATGTTTTTTTTAAAACCAAGAAGTATATTGCAGAACTAACAGAATGATGAATGTTGAGAAATTTCTGAAGTGGCTGTATTTTTACCTGCTCCTCAGTCCAGTAGAGCAAGCCACTTCATTTCAAAATCTGGATCATATGAAATCCTAAGAATCCCTGCCAAAACATGAAAACCAGCTTTGTACTCTCATCAAACTTCCTTTCAACTATACCTCATTGTGCAGAGAAGTGAGCATTTCATTTTCAGAAGCCATGTCAACAATGCTCAATTTCAGCAGATTCTCTTGCTTTTTGTATTTTTGTCTATTCTGATCATCAATGTGTGATCACCAGAAAATACCCAAATTCATCATTAACTTATTTAATATTGATTTGCTATACTTTTTTCCTGTTTTGGAATGAAAGAAAAATAATACGATAAAATCCATATAATAAAGCATAATAGCAAACAAATAATTTCTTGGAAAAGGGAGAGAAAGATTTGTGTTGGTTACATCACATGGGGCTGCCTAGCATCTACAAGCATCTACAAGGTTGGCAATAGTGTATGATATTTTATGGGCGCTAGACAGAAAGAAATGTGATGAAGTGTAAATGACGGGTATTGAGGTAAGTGAACTTGTGCTAGAAGCTGGAAGGGAAATGATAGTGTTTACCATTCCCTGTGAAGAAGAACTGCATATTGGGGAAATGAGAAATATAAATCTCTACCCTCTATCATACTTCCCTTGATCAGGGATACTCATATCCCATGATGCACTGGCTTCTTTGGCCTGCAACAAAGTTCTGAGTTTGCTTACAGAAGCTGAACCAGTAGATGTCACTCTAAAGCAGAGATGATTGGCACTCAGCCATGCACTGCTAAGGTAAATTCAGTCTCTGCCATTCTTCACTTGGAAGGCTAAACAACTTTCTTATCTGTACACACCACTGTACCCAGACTTTCAACACACCGTTAATATGGAAAGCATAACCACATACAAATCCAAGCTTAT
The DNA here is from genome assembly GCF_049901735.1 of Notechis scutatus. Taxonomy (NCBI): domain Eukaryota; kingdom Metazoa; phylum Chordata; class Lepidosauria; order Squamata; family Elapidae; genus Notechis; species Notechis scutatus. Next base: position 178,614,756 of record NC_142009.1, read on the forward strand.
GTTGATTGGAATTGTAGAGCAGGAGAAAAAAGCAACACAAAAGTTCGTTAGAATTCTTGTGGCACAGTCCCGTGTCATTGAATAATTAAATGCAATAAATCTGATGCTACCTCACTACTGCGGTAATCCTTACATCTTAACAAAATGTATTTTTAAAGATCCATGTATCTTGCACAACCACTTCGGATGGATTAAGGATTTATTTGGCTGGGATGGATCATTTGTTCAGGTTAACGTCCAGATGAGAGGCAGCTTGGAAGCTGCGACTGCTATCCCGCAGTGATAAATGGCACTCATTGGGATCCTTCAACTCAGGATCTCCCTTAGGGGTTGCAAATGTCTTGTCTTGATTTATATCGTGGATCAAGTCAGATCTTGCTTTCCTCAGCAAAAGGCTGATCAGTCTTCCTGGCTGGACTCCAGACCTGACACCTAGATTCCACCATGTCATAGAAGTTGTCCTTCAAAGGGACTATCCATCATCCCCGAAAGAAGTGAGTTCCTCCTGCTTGGCTCAGCTATTAATTCCTGTCATCTCTTAGGAGACGACTTTGCTGCCTCCTGGAGCCAAAGAAAGCACTTGTATTAAGCCCCGCGAAGAGTTTATCTGATTATATTGACTCCCCACTTGTCTAAAACTGCTTCTACTGTGTTAAATCCTGACAGGGATGTAAGGCTCAAGGTTGACTCAGCCTTCCATCCTTCCGAGGTCAGTAAAATCAGGACCCAGATTATTGGAGGCAATATGCTGATGCTGTAAACTGCTTAGAGAGGGATGTAAAAGCACTTTGGAGTGGTATATAAGTCTAAGTGTTACTGCTATTAAATGGGCAAGGGGCATCAGAAATAAGAAAATGCACAATTTTGTGAATGCACATTGTGACCCCTCACATTACCTACCAAATTGGCAAACTAAATGCAAATTCTCCATGCCTAACAATCACATATCTGATTGATTACTCAGCTATGACAGATAAGGGTTTGATTGCTGAGGGCTTTGTGGATAAATTCATGCAATTTCCTTAGCAGCATACAGAAATGATTTTCCATTATTATTTTTTCTTTTATGGGGAAGGGTATGTGTGTGTCCCCCAGTCTGGCCAACAAACTCCGATGTCTCCCCACCCAAATCTTAATCAAGATTCTGCTTAGCTTCTGAGTTCAAACATGTCACCACATGCTGCTAGAGAATGACAGTAATTATGAGAGATATGTTGTGCATAATTGGTTTATGGTATAGCTTTATAAAAGTTAACTAATAGGTTTGGGAAAGAAAAAAAATCTCAGAAAAACATAGTGACAAGACATATAATAGCCAAGGAAAATTCCATGGAAGCCAACTCCAGAGGGCCAAGATTGACCTGAGGGTGTTTTTACCTTTAACAGCTAGAAAGAGTGCCTTTGCATATTTTCATGGTAAACAGCTCAATGTAAGGAACATGCTATAAATTCATGACTAAACATCAAAATATTCAGAAGAAGTCCAACAATGTATGTGCAGATATCTACTAACTATCAAGCAACAAAAAATTTAGGTGCCTACAAGCACAATATAAAAGCTCCTTAATGTTTCCTCTTGTTTCGTTAGCAAGAGATGGAAATGGGCTCTATTGGATATACAACAGCAACCATTTTGCCAGAGGAAACATAACAGATAGGGATTACACTCCTAAAACTAGGATGAAAAAATAGGTGGGGACAAACATAGGGGTGGTAATAATTATTACCATAAGAAATTTATTTTCACATTATTTATTTTTATAATTATTATCCATTATTGACATTATAAGCCATCAGGCTCCTGATAACTACATGAACAAACATTCAACACCACAACCTGTCCCCTGCAACAGCTCATAACTCTTCCAAGAACTTCTAGTAGTCACACCTATCTGCTTACTTGCATGGAAACAAATATGTGTACACACATTATGCTCATCATGTGCTGTATTACCATCATGATAAGTTTCCTTATTGTCAGAATCCATAGCTCTCTATGTCTTGTGGAAGGAGAACAAGAAGCTGAAATTTTTTTTACAGTATTTTTTTATGTATTTACAGAGGTCTTTGTGTCAACCTGTAATGACTTAATTGTTTCATTCAGACATTTATTGTTTCCCTGGAAATACATCTTACAGATTAGTACTGTGCATGCTTCAGAACTTATTTATAAGAATCATTTGGAGCCCATGCAAGTACAGTAGCTTTTTGCTATTCATGAAAGCAGCTAGACTTTTCCCCCCCAGCTTTCTTCATGTGTCAAAAAAGATGCTCTGCTTACATAAAGTTGGAAATACATTTCTCCACTGAGCCAAAGGGAGAATCCAGGTTGGGCTGTCTCAAGCCTTGTAGCTCTGCAGACCAAGTTGAAATCTGAGGACACGCCCCCTCTGGTGACGGTCCCCAGTTCTTCACTCAGTCTCAGCATGTTCAGACCACCCTAAAAGAGCTCTGACATATTGGACTTAATTGAAGAATAATTCTGTCCCCTGGATTCCTCTCTTCAGTAGCTTAGTGAAAAGGTTTGATAGCTGGCTGGCTTTGTCAGTTCAGCCACTTTTTGTTTTTTTGCACTTTTCCCCCCCCTTTCATACCATTTTCTTTTTCCCCCTATTTTATTTTGAATATTTTCATGTGTGTATTGTGTTTTTTGCTGTTTCTGGAGTGAATTGTGGACTGTGATTGCCCCAGGAGCCTCTGTGGCCTGGGCTGGGGGCCAGAGTCAGTAGTGATTCTTCGGACTGTCTCTGATGTTTTTTCCTCGCATTTGACAGCCATGGCATCTGTGAGTCGCATTAGACTGCCTAATTTCCATGCAGCTATTCCAGTCCTTCGAGGCAAGTCCTGATTTCAACCAGGCTTGCCTAGTTTGAGGGAATTGGGGACCTGGACGTTAGGTCCAGTTCGTTTGGCAGCCCCCAGAGCACCGTGGCAGCAGCAAGACACTTAAGCCTGCCTCTCTCTAATTGCTGTGTTGCCAGTACTTTGGCTCACACGTCCCTGATCCGTCAGGGCTTGTTGTGGTTTAAAAGGGTCCACTTTTTTTCCTTCAGCTCATTTGAACTGCCTCACTTGAGAAGCTACACTGGAATAATCACCAGCTTCTTGGTCGCATTTGCCTCCTGAAGTGGTGGACCGCTGATTCAGCCAGAGCAGCCAGCCTTCGGCTAAAGGATTTTATTTTTTATTTTGATTTTTTTTCTTCTGTAACTGACAGTTGATTTTGGCAGGCTCAAATTGGTGGCCAGGGGAGCTGATCATGATTTGTCAGCTCCTCAGCAGAGTAGGGAGAGAGCTGCCAGAGGATCAGCTAAGCCCAGGTCTGCTGGTTTAGAGGCAGCAGCCAGAATTAGAGCCAGGGCCCTAGCACCTAAAAGACCTAGGGCAGAGGAAAGACAGGCCAGGCGCAGACAGAAGGCCTTGGATAAAGAATTCAACAAGCCTCTGAGGGAATCCAAGATGGCTGACATCAGTGCCATATCTACTCAGATTCCCCAGGAAAGCATGCAGCAAGACCAATCGGTAAATAGTAGACAATATTTGACAGCCTGGTCACCTAGTGGCTCAGTTAACCAAGATTTGAAGGGAAACTTCCAAATTATGGCAGAGTCTGCTTATCCTGTTTCTGAGCAGTCAGAAGGGCTTATGGCTACTGGACTGGGAGGCCAATCCTCCAATAGAACAAGATCTGCACCAGAGGCCACTTTTACACCTATAGCGGTGGGACTTTGCCCAAAGGAAACACAGGTGCAAGAGATTCCAGCCTTCATGAGAGCCTGGTCTCTCAAGCAATTAGACAAGAGGTTCAAGCAGAATTCAACCAACAATGCCAGTTGTCATCTTTGGATGCTGGCAGAGGCATTTCTCAGGTCCATTGGCAATCCTCAGGGGAGCAGCTGACCTACCACAGAGATTGTTCTCCATTGGGGAGGAGCCAGTCTTGTGTTTCCGAAATGGACCTCCCACTGGAAAGGGACTTTTCGGAAGATGAGTCAGAGGCAGCAGGTACCCCCTCATTTAAGGGCCTTTTCCAGCCGGCTCTATTTAAGACTCTGCTAGTTAAGGCTAAGAGCATGGCCCATCTAAAGAAGGACACAGTCACCCAAGATCTTCCCCCAGAGGGAGAGGAGCAGGAGGATTATATCTTCAGTGAGAAAACATCAGTGGTGGATGCTGTTCCTGTGCCCCAGATGTTTCTGGATGTGATCAAGAGGCAGTGGGCCTCCCTGGGGTGTTCACTCGCCCTAATGGGTTGGAATTGACTCTATTTAATGTAGACCAAGGCCTTTTAGACATAATTGAGGTGCCAAAGGTGGATGGTCCAGTGGCTGCTGTAGCATCCTCATCAGTCATCCCACCAGATGCGGAAGATGCATTGAAGGTGAAGGACCGGAAGGAGGAGATGGCACTCCGTCAGTCACATCAAGCCAACACCTGGGCCATCAAGAGTATCCACAACTGCCTCATTTTTCACACGCCTCTCTGTGGTGGCTGAGGCAGTTGCAGGGCAGAATTCCACCTGAGGACCTTAGGGTGCATCAGGATCTAAATAAGATAACAGCTACAGCACAATTGACAGCAGATGCCACTCTCACCGCATGTCCAGAGCCATTGCCTCCTCTGTAACAGCTCGTAGACTTCTCTGACTATGAAATTGGCAAATGGACTCCAGAAATAAATGGAAGCTGGTGTCTGCCTCCTTTAAAGGGGGGAGGCTTTTTGGAGAGGCTCTGGACCACTTTTTAACAGAGACCAGAGACAAGTGAAAGATCCTCCTGTCTCAGGGGAGGTGTTTTGATTACCGACCTTCAACCTATTTCAAGAGGCCCTCCTTTAGACAGGGGGAGGCTGGAGCAAGCTTTCCCCATCAAAATAGGCCCTTCTTCCAGAGATCTTCTCAGGCAGGCAGACAGGCCTTTACTACCAGAGGATGTCAGATGCCAGAGGGCAAGAGGTCTTTCCGGGGCTCCAGTAGACCTTGTAGACGTAACAAGTGGCACCATAGTCAGCTCTCCCATAGGAAGAGGTCTGGGTCTCTTCTGGCAGAAGTGGGAAGAGACCACGATGGATCACTTGGATCCTAGCAACCTTATGATCAGGGCTCTCCCTGGAGTTTCTTTCTTCCCCCCAAAAGCCTTTGTATGCTGCCCGGTCTCCAGGGACCCAACAAAGAGGGGTCTCCTGGAATCAGCGATCCAGCATTTGCTGGACATCCATGCCATCCAGCTGGTTCCAGGGAACCAGAGGAGACTGGAGTTTTATTCAACTTTGTTTGTTATCTCAAAGGCCTCGGGGGTGGGCGGGTGGCAAGCAATCCTCAACTTGAAAGGGTTCAATGGGCATCTGATATACCAAAGATTCAAGATGCACTCCCTTCACTCAATCCTCAAGGAAATTCGAGAGGGGGGCTTTTTGGCTTTGGTAGACCTGACGGAGGCCTACTCCATGTGCCCATCCACCCAGGCCACCACCAGTTCCTGAGGTTTTGCTATGGCGGCCACCACTTTCAATACAGAGCTCTTCCATTCGGCCTGGCATCAGCCCCATGGACATTTACCAAGCTCCAGGTGGCCATAGTGGCATACCTCAGGTCCATACCCATAAGGATCCAGTGTTATCTGGACGACATCCTGATAGCGTCCTCTTCTCGACCCTAGGCAGAGAAGGATCTGATAACAACAGTCAGAATACTTTGGGAGCACTGGTTCTCGATAAACCTAGACAAATGCCATCTAGTCCTGTCGACTCATCTCTTGCATTTGGGGGCAATCATAGACACTTTGGCTGGACAGGTCTTCCTCTCCCAGGAGCGTCAGGACAGCATAAAGGCCATGATGACATAGATCCTGTCTTCCAGAGAGGCTCCTATCATCTTGCTGTCTCAACTTCTGGGCAAGATGATCTCATGTATCGGCATTGTTCCCTGGGCCCACTTCCATGCCCAGATTCTGCAGTGGTTTCTGCTCCCCTATCAGAGGGCAAGCAAGGACAACTCAGCGATGAGGGTTTGAGTGCCTGTGACAGTACTTTGCTCGTTCCATTGGTGGCAGTCCCTGGGCATGGATCAGGGGTGTTTGTACAGGGATCCCCAGAGAATTTCCATCACCACTGACGCCAGTCTGTATGGTTGGGGGGCTCACCTAGGAACCCAGGTTACCCAGGGGAGATGGTAACAGGAGGAGCTTGCCCACAACATAAACTGCTAGAGCTCAGGATAGTAAGGCAGGAAGTGACGGGGAGGCATGTCCTTCTCCTCATGGACAATATGGCTACCAAGGCCCGCATAAATCGCCAGGGGGGCACCCGCTCCAGATCCCTGATGCAGGAGGTGACTCAATTGTGCTGGTGGGCAGAGAGACACCTGTTATCAATACAAGCAGAGCACATCTTGGGGGTCTCCAACATGCAGGCAGACTAGTTGATCAGGGTCACGGTCGACCAGTCGGAGCGGTACCTACATTCCAGTCTGTTCCAGGAGATGTCAGAACAGTTTGGCCAACCGATTCTGGATCTCTTTGCCTCCCCAGAGAACTCGCAACTCCCGAAGTTTTTTGCAAAGCCTAAACATGCTCTGCAGTGCAAATGGCACACCTTGGATGTCAGGAGGGCCCTCCACATTTACATCAAACAAACCTCTTCCTTCAGGAAGACTGAGTCCCTGTTCGTCTCCTTTCAGCCATCAACTTTGGGCCGCAGGGTGACACCTTCCACAGTGGGGCTCTGGCTCGGAGCCTGTATTGCTTAAGCCTATGAGTTGAGGCTCTTCCTGTGCCCAGGAGAATCACTGCACACTCTACCAGAAGTGTGGCGACTACTGCGACCTGGGCAACATAGGCATTGGTTCTGGACATTTGTTGAGCTGCAACATGGTCATCTGTGACCCCGTTCATCAGACATTACCGGATTGACTCTTTTGCCTCGGCGGAGGTGACCTTTGGCAGACGAGTCCTGCAGGGCATACATGTAGAGGCGAGGACTTCAGACCAGACCTTTTCCCACCCATAGGACAGCCATCAGCCAGCTTTGGTATGTCCCAGCCGGGATTCTCCCTTCGGCTCAGTGGAGAATGGGTGTTGGTCCTACCTGACATGCCTCTTCTCAGGGAGTCGAAGGGAGAATCCAGTCCCACCCTGAAGTCTGTCTGGTCAGAGTCAGGAGAGGGATTTTCATCAAAAGGGCTATATTTCAGAGGACGAGGGACAACGGAATTCGCTTTGACTTCATTCAGAATTGGAGACCATCATCAGGGGGTGTGCAGAGCTACGAGGCTTGAGACAGCCCAGCCTGGACTCTCCCTTCAACTCCCTGAGAAGGGGCGTGTCAAGTAGGACCAACACCCCTTTTCCCAAAAATGTTCATCGTGTGCATAGCTTTGTTATAGTATCTGCAAATTGGCACCAATTAAAAGAAGAAGCTATGATGGGTTAATGTGTTTGTAAACAGCAGACTGAAGCTTGTCTTTCTTCTGTTGGTAGATATGTCCATGCTTTAGAGAAAACATATGCCTGGATTTCAGTGAAAGTGAATTGATTTTTGGATTTACTCTTAAATATTCAGAAGGATTCAAATCTAGCAGTTTTTGCTGGTAGTCAGTAGATTCAACTAAATTATACCTGGATATATAATAGTTACCAAAGTAAAGTGGGGCAGAAATATAGGCAATTACATTATTCTGTTGAGAAAAGAAATGTAAATAACAGCAGGGATTGGGATCAGGGTTTTTTTTAATGATAAGTTCATAGAGTATGTTAATATAAGCACCCCCAACAATTCCATATTGTTTCTTTAATTCTAGTCCTGAACTTACATAGGAACCAAGTATTCTGATTAGTGCCAGGGGAAGATTTTCCTCTCTACATATTCTAAAAGAAAGTGCCCATTCATACTCTTTGGTGTAATCAGAGATTTCTTCCTCTGAATACAAATCAGTCTAGTTGCTAAGATTGGTGTAAAAAACTCAAGGTCGGTTCTCTACCTTCTGACAAAATCTCTTTAGACATTCATTTACCATAGTGGAAGCAATGATTCTTTGTATACAAGCCTTTCAGTGGTCCATTATGCTTCTTCATGATTTAAACATTATACTCTATTCCAAGTGGTACTTCAAATTCTTGTAATCATCCACTTCATACCTGCGTTTGGCAGTGGTGAAGGCATATCCTAAAAAGCAGCTTAAGTCAGAGAACATGAAAGGATAGGAAAGAAGCATGCTGGCAAGCCGTAGGTCATTGGGCTATCTATTCTAGCTAGAATCAGCAACATGGTGGGATGTTGATGAAGATTCTGAGAGGGGGAGGAAGGGAGATATTTCTACAGCTTTGGCTTTACTACACGGAGACCATAATCATCAGATCAAAGATCTGTGCAGTTTGTTTGCTTTTTAATTGTTCCAAAAGTGTACAGAACAAAAAGATCCCCTTTTGGACACCCTTCAGCTGTGCTAGAATATAACTCCCATCATCTCCAGCAAGCATTCTATTATTATTATTTGGGGGGGAAGATGGATTTACACCATGTCATTATACTTTTTAAAAACATCAACGTATTCCCACTGATTTTAATCATCATCAAACACACACACACACACACACACAGAGAGAGAGAGAGAGAGAGAGAGAGAGTTGAACCAAGTCTTTGTTGTTGCTGTTCTCATTTTAATCTACTAATTCCTGTCTGTCAAATTTATTGAATGCTTTAAAATTAATTTAAAAGAAAACACTCTTCCTCTTACAAACCGAGAATGCTATGTCTTCAGTTAATGTATTTCTATTGGATTGGAGGCGAAGGGAAATTGCCAAGACCTTGTTAACAGGAGTTCATGTACTAGACTAATGAATTAAACATGATTTTACTTCTGATAGTACTTTTTATGCTTAAAGTATTTAATAAGTGCCATTTGACTGGAGTAAGTTGAGGCAGCAGCATTTCAACAGTGGAAAAACAAAGGCAGTCATTTTCAAATGGCCATGAATGGCATAAGGATTGGAAAAAGATTCAGAAGTGATCTTTTTGACACCTAAACTTTACCCACCTATAAAGTAAAATTCTGTCTCTATAGCAAAAGAATGTTGCATTCAAGAGAGAAGAAAAATAAATTTAATGCTGAGTTTTCCAAGGGACACAGGAAATGTTTTGCCCGGCATGTAACAAATATTTTAAATAAGGAAGCAAATTAGCTAAAACAATAGGACCAAGTTGCACAAATCAGGGATATATAACTCAGTAGAAATCTAAGCTGCATGATTGTCTTTCCAAGTAATGCTGTATTCTGCTGTCATTTTAATGATTTTTTAAAATCTATTTTTGAAATCTGCCACTATTTTATCAAGAACCTTGCTTCTTAATATCTTGAAGTTTTGTAATCCCCACTGTATATTCTCTATATAGGTTTGGTGTAAATTCCCTAAGAAATCTACATTATGCAATTTTGTATAATTTTTAGTCAAATATTTATCTGGTGAAAACAGCTTTTATTTAATTATTTTGTATCCCACCTTTATTAATTATTTTTACAAACAACTCAAGGTGACAAACATATCCAACACATCTTTATGCATATTCCCCCAGTATAAAATCTTCTTTTAAAAATTACATACATACATACATATATACACGCATGCACACGCACACAAATATAAAAATAAATACTGGTGGGGAGGTGTGGTGTGCTGGCTCTGTTGCAAGTGGGCTGGTTGGCTGTGTTGTTATTTCTTGATTGGTTGATGGAGTTGATGTTTGCAGATTTGTTGGCTTTTTCGTAAGAACCTGTGTGGCTGAGGTACTGGCTGTGTGTCTATCAGCCTCCTGTGTTGTAAATCCTGGGTAATGGGCTGTGTGATGACCTTCTGAGTTCTATTGTTGTGACATCCTGGGTCTTGTGCTGTAATCTCCTGGGTCGTTGGCTGTGTTGCAACATCCTGAGGTTTTGTGGCGTAACCTCCTGAGTTCCGTGATGTGATATCCTGAGCGGATGGCTGTGATGTAACATTCTGGGTTTTGGTTTGGCTCCGAGTTTGAGGTCTGACTATATGTTCATGGCGTGTGTCAGTTTGCTTAGTTTGGGGGTCGGGGCGTGTGGCAGCTGGTGATGCAGCTATGGTCTGGTTTCTGGACGGTGGTTGCCTTTCATCTATGGGATGGGTTTGGGTTTGAGTCTGGTGAGGGCGATTGGTGGTTGCATCATGTGTTGTTTTGGGTTTGTTGGTGTTGGTTTTCGTGGCTGGGACTCGTTAGTTGATAAGGGCTACTTTCCAAATGTCTGGTAGGTAAGAGGAATCGTCCCATTTGTTCATGTTATGGGGTGTTTCTCTATTTCGATGGCTTCCCTGATTATTCTCTTGTTGAAGTGTTCAGTATTGGAGATTAATTTGGTTCCCTCAAAATTAATTTCATGTCCTGTGGGTTTAAGGTGCTGGAAAAGGGAGGAAGTATTTTCTTCTTTTCTAACTGCGTTCTTGTATTCTGCGATGCATGCATTTATTCTCCTGTTGGTTTGTCCAATGTAGGTGGCTGGGCAATTGTTGCATGGTATTTCATAAACTCCTTAGTTTTCTAGCTGGATCTTGTCCTTGGGGTTTCTTAGGATGTTAGCTATTAACATCAGTGCCGAAGGCTGTCCTGATATTGTGTTTGTGGAGCATTTTGCTGATTTTATCTGTGGTGCCTCCCCAAGCTGTTCAAATTATCTGTCTTTTCACAAATAATTCTCATTTAGTTAAATCAGACTTACTGTATTCTCAGGCAACACTGAGAATGAGACATTTTTCCTCAGTGCCAGTGTTGGAAAAATTCAATATTGGAATGTGATTTGTAGCAGAGTAAATTCTCCTTGAGACAAAACGATTATAAAGCATCTCCTTTCCCTTCCAGATGCAGATTACAATTGGTATGTTTGTTTTTCTTTTTAACAAAAAAAAAAAAAAACAAAGAATAAGGAAAGAAAGGAAAGTTTTCAGAAATAGCTACACACTGCTAACTGATGGGTGTAGTCTGTCTCTTAGTTTTTGAAAGAAAAACAAAAACAAATGAAAACTAGCTTTTAGGTTTATCTAAGAAGATAGAATATATTTTGCTGGTAAATTGCACATAAGAAACAAACAGAATTCAGGAAGCCGGGTTTTGTGCCAAATGATCAGCTTGTGGCAAGAGGTGATGATGATGAATGCAAGATCTTACTGAAGAAAAAGTAGCCAGAGAGAAAAATTGTCAATCTAGTACTGGACAGAAGAAGTTTGAAACAGTGATGAGCTGTTCCAGTGTCAAATAATTAGCTTACAGCACAGAGCAGAATGGAAGAGGAAGTCTGGGTTTGTGAAAGAGTAACTGTGAGGGATTTATATATAATTGCTCCTGAAAACTTGAAACCTGGGATTTAATAATATCACTACACTTTTTCTCTGTTTATATGTGCATTAAGTTACTTTATTTGTTTATAGTAGAGAAGGGAGGGAGGGAGGGAGGGAGGGAGGGAGGAAGGAAGGAAGGAAGGAAGGAAGGAAGGAAGGAAGGAAGGAAGGAAGGAAGGAAGGAAGGAAGGAAGGAACTGGAGAAGGGAGCAGGAGTTAAGAGCATCCTTCATGAATGGAGCCGGGAAAAGAGAATACTCTTGTATACAGTACAACAGTTTGGGTGCGGAATTTTTCTTCCTTACAAATTAGTGTGCTAGGATTCTGTATTTTGTCCTGAGTTTTGTTTGCCAGTCTACCTTATTGTTTAATCTTATATTATTGGAAGAAAATGTTTCTCAGAATATGAAGATGTGGAATGAAAGCTCTCTGGAGATATTTAAAAGAGAGAGAGAGAGAGAGTCTTCATTAGTTCTAGATACTTGAGGTTTGCATTAGGAAGGTCTCACTGTTTTTATTGATACATGTGGTATTATAATACTGCAACAGTGTTAGTCCTGAAGAAGAAAGTGAAAATTTGGGGGCATCCTTAAAAGCTAACCATATTTACAGTGGTGCATATTTCAAGGACTTGAGCTTGTTTATCAAGAGAAATTAGCAAAAGCTTGAGTGGAAATAATTATCTTGGTTTTTCAAGAGGGAACGGACTTCTTTTCATTGCTGCCACTATAACAAACTCACACACAGTCCCTCTAGAATAGTCAACTGTATTCTCAAGACAAATTATGAGCATAAGAAGCAGTTGGTTCAACTAGATCAGTCTTGGTTTTGACAGTGCAATTCATCAGTGTGTCCTCTTGTGTGCATGCCCGTTGAAGTGTCTGATTCACTGGGGAAGAAATAACCTTTAATAGTCTCTGAACTGTGAGAATGATTCAGGACATTCTTCATTCCAACCTTTTTTTATTACTGTTATAATGTTGTATCCTAAAATTATCATTTTATGATAAGGACCAGATAGTCCTTGTTACTTCTACTAATATTTTTAATTGTTCACTATTTGTTATATTACAATAAGTGTGTAACTGCTTTAATACCATCTTGATGAGATTTTCCTTTCTTCCCATTATTTATACTGGTCATTTAAAAGCAAAAAAGCAAAAACGTTTCTAAGCACCCAGTATCATTGCTGTTAGGATCCTATTAATAGCACCATTATGTACGCTGATGGCCTTTTTTATCCTTCACTTGTAGTTATCTATTTGACCATACATGTTCCTGCAGTGCTTGTACCTCTGAGTTGAAGCTGTTAACCAATGAGGAAGATGAATGCCAAGGTCAAACTTTCTTTTCCCTTTCTAGCTTCTGAAAAGATAGTAAGATTCATCAAACAAAAGTCCTATAATGGCACATTATCACCAGGTCAGGATGCTAAGTAGTACTCTCTAAAGAAGTATAGTTGGGTAATGTTTTTATTAAAGAGTTACCTTAAATTCTACAGCTTTCTTTTTCAGAAAGGATGTGAAAGACATAGAATAAGCAGAAATCCTTTTCATTTTTCATGGCTTGTGAAGCATCTGTTACTTTGGACTTGTGACTTCTTGTTTGTTATCCTGAGAAAACCTAAATCATTATGAACCCCAAGTTATAACCTATTGTGATGTTTGGGCTTCACATAGGCAAAGCAACAGTTTAATTTTTTAGTTGTCACTAGCCTGGTAACAGTTTCATTTTCATTTTAGTTTTCACTAGCCCAGTAGTGATATCACTGTCCCAGGTCACACAAGTCTGATGAATATTATAGAAATTCGATAAATAAATTTTTAAAAATCCTGCCGTGAAAGCAATGGCCTGCTTTCTACTCTGAAGTACCTGCTTCCCTTATTAAAAGATAGAGTAAGAACCAGCATGTCTTGGAATAGAAAGACAAAATATATTGATTTTCAGGAATAAATTTAAAAAATACTTGCAAAGAAAGATGTAATTTAAGTGAATACATCCTTTTCCTAATTTTCTCACCCCTTCCAAAATAATTCCAAATTATGCATTATCCCAGTTATAGGGATCAGGGTTAACTTGTTTATCCTATTTCAGAACAAAGACCTGCTTCTCTGATTTATATCTAAAGTAAAAGACATCCAGTGAGAACATGAAAGTGAAGCTTGCTTTAAAACTTCAAGTGAAGGTTCCATTTTGCACTTACTCTCAAAATGCACTTTAAAACCTTAGAATACAGCATGAAAGATTATTGCTTTGTTTCATTTTGGTGCATTAACAGCAGGCCTACCCTCGAAAACCTACTTGAACAACCAAGTTAAGTCTCTTCAGGTTAGTGCCTAGGAGAAGCAGCTATCTTGCCCATCACTAAAGCTTAATCCTGGATTATGCCAATAATGGAACCTGTATGACTGGCTGGCTTAAAAAAAAGGAAGATAGCGTTTTCTTCTGGAGAGTAAGATAGAAATAGGAAGCTTTATTACAGATGTGAGAAAATAGGAAATGTCTAACTCTATGCCAGATAACTGGTTCATCTAGACCAGAAATGACTAAAGCACTATGATCTTCTTAAATTTGGAAAACAAGAAGTGTGAAGTAGCTTGCTCATTCACAAAATGGCTGCTGCAATAACATTAGCTATGCACAATGAAACATGCACAAAAGGCAAATATCCTGAGGCTGCCCTCCTGTAACTTCCCAATATGTTTTCTGCCGCCCCCGCTTACATTTTATGTTTCTAGAAAGGATACTAGGCTGTGCTCATCTATTGTTTTTAATTCTTCGAAAAACACAATTCAAGGATGGATGAAACTATTTGAAGCAGAGGTGGTATTCAGCAGGTTCTGACCAGTTCTGGAGAACCGGTAGCAGAAATTTTGGGTAGTTTGGAGAACCAGCAAATACCACCTCTGATTAGAGATTTTACAGTATCGTTCCCCTGCCACACCCACCAAGCCATGCTCACAGAACTGGTAGTAAAAAAAATTGAATCCCACCACTGATTTGAAAGCACTTATTTGAATGTGTTATGGCTCTTTACATGATCTGAATCCATAACAAAACTCACTGAGACATGTATTCATGTTTAAGTAAACACACACAAACAGCTTTATATTTATGAATGTTGGGGATAAATAATGCATATCCTACTCGCTATATAGTTTGAGGCCTGAAAACCTAGAGAAAACTTGAAGATGATTTCCCACTCATATGAAGAAAAAATATATAATATGGTTAAAAGGGAGATCTATGTCACAAGTCATGCGTGAAAGTCCCAAACTTGAAAAAAAATATCCAAGAATCTGTCATTGTAGTTTTTGCTTTATATTACTAGGATGGCATTTCCAAATATCTTACAGTGAGAACCCTATCTGTAGCCTATGTTGCTTGATGAAGATTCACTAATATTTTATAGGCTTAAACTGTAACTGCCAGAATTACTACTGAGCTTAAATTGATTGTCACTGTACCAAAAATAAACTCAACATAAGATTGTCAACAAAGAAGGATAGAAAGAAGTGGCTAGAATTTGTCTACGTGCAATATACCTGTATTGTATTGCTACTTCAGGGGTTTATTGTCAGATTGCTTTCTCTTGCCTTATGTTTTCATGGTGAAGTTAGAAGGCCTTTCACTATCATTATTTCATTCCTGCTACTCCACTATCCCCAAAATATTTTTGCTATATTAAATTGAAGTTGTGCATTTAAAACCTTAAAATATTTGTCACTTGCAGGGAGTTACTAGTTCACACCAAAGGAAATTAAAATTTGGCTTTGCAAATCGGAAATTTGAATGTACATAAAATAAGTTTGAATACTAAAAGAAGGTAATAAGCTAGATAAAAGTCTCATTCATGTCAAACTCAACCAGTGATCACAATATGAAACTGGTTTAATACTGAATTTTACGGTGGTTTTATCTAAACAAAAAAAAATTTCTAGGCTGAAGTGTTGATATTTCCTGGAGATTTCTGATCTAAGTGTAAAGCATCTCCAACCCTTTTAATAGCTAAGTTGAGCTAGATGCTGCCACCTAAGTAGGCAAAGCAAAACTATCTTACTGCCAAATTGAAAATACTAGGAATGTGGGAGAAATTTGTGTGGTTATATTATATTGTATATTTTCTAATACTTAATACTGACACTTGATACTCACATGGACCACTACCATGTTTATACTTTTATTAATATGTGGTATATATTTCAGATACATCACCTCCCACCTCCATCAAAAGCTTACAAAAATAGACATTTACAGAAACTGTACAAATTGGAAAGAAAAATAACATATAGACTTTTGCACAAAATTAAAAGAAAGTGTTCCCCCAAAATGCATAAATCAGGACTAGCATATATAAATATATACAAATGAGTACTGTAGAATCTTAAAATGTATTTTTATGCTGAAACTTTTATTTATTTATTTATTTATTTGCCATAGTTAAGTGGTGGAAAAATTGAAATATAAATGTACTGTTGATTATATTTAATTATTTCCATGTTCATTGAACTGCTATGGTGGAGAAATTGTAATAGTAAAGTACCTTGAAGCTATTTAACCCTTTCCATTGATTTGCATGGAACTGCTTGCTTGCCAGGAAAATAAATTCTACCGATCAGGTTCTTATAATTTTTCCAATTCCACCTTTTTGGAATGAGACAGGAAATGTTTTCACTTTAACACCAGGCAATGCCTATACAATAGCCTCCTTTTTTTTTTTTTTGGCTAATTTCAAAACATTAATGTCAAAACAGAAAGAGCCAGGAGAAGGTTTGTGAGATTATATCTTCCCTCAGGAGTGGCTGTTCATTCTCATAGTTGGAGATCTCAACCATTTTGTGACCTTTGAGATATGCAGAGACCAGTGTGTCCTATGGTCTTCATACTCTACACAGAATGAGATTCTTAATCCATATTCAAGTGTTGTATGTTATGGAAGCTCTTACCAATCTGCCAACTTCAAGGACATTTCTCCTACATTTAATTGGGATCCAACTGCTGTACATCTGAATCCTTCTCCTGTAGGCATTTTTGCTCAACACATAAAGGTTTGCAGTCTGCTTCCATGATTTGAAGGAGTTGATATGTGTGGGACTTCTTTCATAGCAACGTTATAGTGCTCTTTCTATCTAATTTCCAGAGCAATGTCTGTTAATCTTTGCAGCAAAAGCACCTTAAAGGATCAGTCTCAGGGATCAGTCAATTTATTACCCCCCCCCCACTTGAAATAAAATATTATCTTTTTCTCTCCTTCCCTTACTTTGGGTCGGGAAAGGGCAGTAAATGTACAATTATCACATCTAAGATATCTTTTCTTTTCCTGATGTCTCTCCCCTGTTTATCTTTATTCATAGGGCCACATCTGCATATGGCAATATGTGTTGCACTGCGGGCTTTTAAAATGTATTCTTTTTCTTTACTTTTCCTCATCATTAAAAATGGACAGTTACAATTCAAGCAATTACTTGAAGTGCTTTTGATTAATATTGATAGCATGTTTTAAATTCTCAGTTCAGATTTCAGGAGAGACCTTTACATGTATTTTCGCACATTGTCCGCATACTTAAGCACCTCTACCTATTTCAGAACTGCGAGCTGATCAGTCAGCTAGGAAGACAGCAAGCTGATCAAGTCATCAGAGGGAGGAGAGGGAAATGGCTTTAAACCACAACAACAAAGAGCTAAGCAAGTGACCTCTGAGGAAATTGTATGGAATGGACAATGTTAGGAGAAGTAAATCAGTGTAACTTTTGATTTTAGATAATTGGAATACTAAGTCAGTATGAGAGCCTGTTTGGTCTAGTGGTTAAGACACCAAACTAGAAAGTGGGAGACCATGAGTTCAAGTCCCACCTTAGGCATGAAAGCCAGCTGGGTCGGTCACTCTCTCTTTCACCAACCGACCTCACAAGGTTGTTGTTGTGGGGAGAATAGGGAGAGGAAATTGTGTGGATCTGTTCTCCATATACAGTTATTTGTAAAAATAAAGCAAGGCAGTGAATTGTGATTATTTGGCTAAGTTCTTGTGTGGATAACGGCACTTGTTCTTATTAAATTCCTAATGTCGTTCTTTCAACTGTTCCCAATGTTCTGAACTTCAAAAAAAAATTTTAGAGGTATCTAAAAAATTATTTAAAGCAAACATGCTTGCAGTAATATTCCCATCTCCTTTGTGTCCCCCTGCTTTTGCTTCCTTTGAAGTGTGATCCTCAACTTGCCACACAATGTCATGGGTTGTTTAAATTCAACAGAAGTTATGCACCCCAATCTATAGTGCAGAGATGATCAAAAGTAGCCTCTACATCTTTAGGTGTATTACTGAGATACTGGTATTTTTGATGTTCATAAGTAAAGCTGCTGAAAGTCCTTCTTTGAATTTCTTGATTTATGGTCAGAGATCAAAGAACATTAGCACAGTTAAAGCAGGGACTGGCAGTTTTGAAATACAGGCTCCCCCATGTAAACCAAGTACACATTCAGTCTCATGAAGTGGTCAGGTCTTGCAATATTTTGATAATCTCATTTCATTTTAGGGTCTCATTCAATTCCAGCATTCTTACATGGGATTTCTTTTTTAAACTATTGAGAGAAAAAAAATATCTAAGTGTTTGACAGCTACATTGCTATTCATAAAGAGGTTTGTTGTTAACTCCTAAGCTACAGAATATGATTTACAATCTCTCTATTCCTTTGTGTGTATGCCACTAGGAAAAATTCCCTAAACAGTTTATTGTATGTCCATATATTTGTGGGACAGAAGAAGGCACTGAATACTGCAACCTCTTAGCCCAGGTCCATGTGCAAGAAGCCACCAGACTGGCTACAGTCTCAGACTTAGTGATACAATGGCTTTGATCACATCTGGATTCATATCTTGGGAATGCAGTGCAATTATGTAGCCTCCATTATTCTGTCCTCACTGTCGTTCTCTAAACATCTGACAATATATTTTAAAAATAGATATTCCCTTCTCACGCATAGGGAAGGCATGCGTCTTCCTCAGTCTCCCATCCTCTATCATAGACTTAGGAGTTTGAGGGTTTTGATTTGTGCAATTTTGTAGCTGTTCCTAATGCCCTACTTCTTCTAGACAAAGAACTCTGATCTTTTTCCCTGGGATCAGTTGGAGCCTCTCTGCCAGCTTCGGAGTCCCAGCCCCAAGTAGTCTTACTGCCACTGGAATCACTTTGGCGTTTACTTTCCACACACGTGTGTGTGTGCATACATAGATACATACATGCATACATACATACATAAAACCTAGTGATCATGTTGGCTTTGGTAGAATCAGTGAAATGTGCCTGCTAGATATGCCAGTGGAACTGATATCTGTGGGAGTTCTGCTGAACTAACTAGTCCGCTGCTTTAATAATGTGGAACATTGTTTTCCACGTGCTCAGGTTTTTCAAGTAGGGAAAGGTGAGTACAGTTCCTTGCCATGTGATACTTAATTAAAGAATTTGGAAAGACCATTTTCTTGAATATCTCTCTTCCGCATTCTCTACTCTCAATGGAATAAGCATTCTCCAGTGGTTTCTTGGGAAAGGGGCTCAGCAATAATTATGACAGGAAGATACCTATTTCCTTCCCTAGAGGGTTTTTCCTGACAACAGTAACAATGACAAGTTGGCCAGCAGCAACTTGCAGCTAAAGCATCCTTCTAAAACATTCTAGGAAGAAAATAACCTCGGGTCACCAAGCCGTCAAGAAAGCCACCAGTTCCCCCAGCTCTCTGTTCTACTCTCTCCATATAGATCAGTTGGAGCCTCTCTGTTATACTCTCTCCCACTGTATACGAGGCATAAGCAACATGTACGCATAAGGATTGCTTACTGATGCAAGTAGTCTCTTTGCTAATCTGTTCCTTCCTTGCCTCTTGCAGGATTTTAAGGATTTTCCTAAAGAGATCTGTTCTGGCTACATTCTGTTCCTGCTTTATAAGAGTTCCATGACACAACAAGGGATAACAGGCGCCATTTAAATGGCTTTATCAGTTTTATTCAACTTGTGGAATGATGGTTATTAAGGATCACACACTTAAACTGCCCTTTTTCATGGATTGGGATCCAGACAGGCATAGGAATATTGAGGTACTTCTCACCAAGATGAGGCTGAGATGGAGTCAAGAATATTTAGACAACATTGGCTAAAAGGCTTCCATTTTCAGGAGGAGTGAGAAAAAGAAAACCTCTTTAAAATGTTCTTGGGAAAATCTCTTCTGAGAAATTTTAGCTCACAGCTAAAGCACATTGTAGATGTAGAGAGTGTTCCCTCAATGCAATGAAGTTATTTTTCCAACAGGCCTGCCAGCAACTCTTTTATCATGACACCCAGAGAAACACTGCCAGCTAGGTAAAGATGGTAACAAAAGACTTTGCAAAGTAATTTGTTTTATAAAATGTTCTTCCACATAACAATCCAGCAGGTTGAGGCATCCCCATTATATTCAGGTCAAGCTGAAAATGAATGCAAACCTTGCAGAGAAAATAAAATTTTTATTTGAGCGCAGAAGACTCTTTGGTTGAAAAATCTGTCAAGAGTCTGTAAGCCAGTCCTGCTGTCACTCAATAGCTTTGTAGACAAATTGAAAGCCAAATTCAGGATTTCTAAATACTAATCCAGAATCCAATGCACTAATAATGCACTACCAAAACTAGCTTCTTCATCCTTCAGATTTCTTGGTGAAGGATTTATTTAAGGGAAAAAGAAATTCAGTTGTGTTAGGTGATAACTGAGGAGTATATGATGAGTCTACTCTCTTTCATTGTGCAGCCATCCCTTCAGTTCTCTGCACCTTCCTTGGTTTCCCGTGTCTCACTTAAATCCTAAGGGAAGAAAATAGATAATAATAATTCCCATTTGCTTTTAGGATAAAGGATCATGGGTAGCCAAGGAGGCTTTAGAGCAGGGGTCTTCAAACTTGACAGCTTTAAGACTTACTTCAACTCCCAGAATTCCTCCTCCAGTCATGTTAGCTCAGGAATTCTGAGTTGAATGAAGTCCACAAGTCTTAAACTTGCCAAGTTTGAAGGCCCTTGCTTTAGAGCTAGGATTCAGAACTTCTGTCAACTCAGGATCTAAGCTAGGCTATATACACAATACATGTCAGGCACAAATAATCAGGAGCATTAATTGATTTCAAAAATTTTTACAGAAAAGTTTATTATTGCTACCTGTACACAAGAATCTAGTCAATTAATGGTCAAAGCTATATTTGGCACTAGGAATTCATGGCTGGACTTGGGTCTCTTGTGGCAGTGCAGAGATTCCAAACTGATGACTCATTTAACTCTGCTTTTAACTCAGGTTGCTCTTCTCCTACACACATAGGGTGACATTCCATAATGGAATCAACTATGGAGGATTCATGTTTCATGTTTAAATGATAAAATGAGTGCCTTAAATATCTTTGAAGTATAAGGCATCGATTCAGTTTTTGTTAGCATCAAAAAAAATCCAACAATTAAATTCTTAAAACACCAAACATTTGTGTCCTACACATTTAGGACATGGTCCTTGTGGGTCTCGAAAGGGAAATGGATGAGCTAGCTACATACTGGCCCTGGGCAACACATAGAAGGAAATTACAGTTGTTCACTCAACACAAATATAAAGTAAAAACAGCATCAAAAGAAACAGAAAAGCAAAATAATGGTAAGAAAGTAACAGTCTTTTTTGCAGGGGAAGAAAACTTTCAGAAACGGGGGGACAACTACCTAGCTCCTGATTACTGCAATATTACCAGGTTTTGGTTGTGGGTTTAAGCTGTCTCAACTCTACCACTAAAAATAATTTTCCCTGGATGAGACCAGACTCTTGTCAACAATCCCTGATTGAACCAAACTCTGTAGAAAATATATTGCAAGGGACAAATGCTATACTATACAAATGCTCTTGTACTTTGGTTCAAATGGCTCGTGGTGGCAAAAGAAGGAGCGAACTCCTTTGATTCTAGTGCCCAGTCAAAGTATCTCAGTCCCTGAATGCTCATTTGACAGCCAAAGCAGAAAGTTGTCAACGAATCTCTATTTAGGAAGCAAACCTATGCACTTAATTTAAGCATGAATCAATAATAAAGACTTTGAGAGACTTTGGGATTTTAAGTCACATAGAAAGTTCTACAGCAGATTTCTAGTGGCAACGGCAGACCATTCCTTACAATAAGACCATTCCATACATAACTCATAGTATGAAGTTTAAAATGAGAATGCATTTTCTTCTAGAAAAATCACTTCATTCAATCAAGGAAACCTTTGTTTTGCTTTTTTTTTTTTAAATTAAAATCTACTGGGGGTGATTTGAATGAAGTATAGCTTCTAATACAATAGTGATTATTTTCTAAGCAAATCCTTAAAAAAAAAAAAAAAGACCAGCTGAAGCCAGACATCAAAGAAGGCATACTTCAAGGGGGTTTATCAGCGTAGATGAGACTATGTGATATAGGAATTAAGGAAGGACTAAAGCTGGAATTAGTACTAAATCCACAGTAATATTCTGTTGTGAGATGCCTCAACCTGTAGTTCTTTTCAAGTCAAACTGTCTGTGCTTGAAATAAAATAAAATATCTGTGCTTGAAATAAAATAAAATATTGAGGGGAAATTTCTTTCCAGTTGGAAAGAAATCCCAGCAACATCTATTTGACTTTTATTGTATTTTGTCAAATTTTTCACACTGCATTTCCACCTCATTTATTCTACGCTCTCTGCATTTTCCTCAAGTGTGCCTCAGATTGCAGTTCACACTAAAAACTAGGCTTTGAATAGTCCAGTAGGATCATTAACAGTTTGAGGTGGAAGGTAGATGGATAATGAAAA
This sequence comes from Notechis scutatus, assembly GCF_049901735.1. Taxonomy (NCBI): domain Eukaryota; kingdom Metazoa; phylum Chordata; class Lepidosauria; order Squamata; family Elapidae; genus Notechis; species Notechis scutatus. The sequence continues at coordinate 178,636,916 of NC_142009.1, forward strand.
AGGCAACACATAAGGCACAAAACTCATCTTAAATGCCACACTTACTGTAGCTGTGATAATTCTTTTTTCATGTCTTCTACCTTCTCCCCACATCCCCTCCCTTCCATCAAAATTGTAAACTTTCTTTAGCTAAAGGATGCTAAAGATGGTCTCACTTACCTTAGCCCTGTTATGCGGGGGGAATTTATTGAAGAAAGCAATTATGTTTGGAAAAGTTAGCGGTAGAAGGAAAAAAGAACACGTTGGCTGGACACCGTCAAAGCTGACACCAACTAGAGCAGGGCTGTCAAACTCCTGGGCCACGGGCCGAATGCGTCACATGCTGGCCACACCCACACCTGGTTTAGTGAAGGGGGGAATCCTGATACGTTAGGTGATGCCACTATGACGACGTGAGTTTGACACCCCTGAGCTATAGAAAAACTCAAAAGAAGTAGTACAAGATCAGAAGATTTGAAGAGACCTGGCCCATAGAATCGCCAAAAATCAGACACGACTGAATGGATAACATCATTATTGAAGATCACCAGTGGCTGAACTCAGTCATTTCCATTTTGGTTCCAGGAAAATATACATTCAAGTTAAAGAGGGGGCAATAGAGCGTGTCAACTTCACTGCACTCTACCAGTGTCCGTTTTATTCATAAGTGTATTTTTTGAGACCTCTTATGTCCTGTATGAGATTAGGAAGAGCATTGGCTTCTTTAATGAAGCAGTGAAAATTATAGTGAGTGCATCCACACTTCTTCCAAAGCACCTTTTCTGTTTCAAGTATTAATACCTGCATATCCTTATTCTTTTATTAATATCCATGTAGTAGAACCAGCTCTGTAAAATGATTGTGTCCTCTCTGCTTTTCCTTATGTTTGCCAGTTGGCTATTGCGGTTGGTAACTGCTGGGAAGGAATATGGCCATTTGTGCACTATGTTGTTAACATTCCAGAATGTTCTTTAGGTCCAAAAACAGAATGGTGGAAATCTATTCATCCTTCCTTAAAAAGTGTCTGAAAACAAGTTTTTAGAAGCGCCAAGTATCATTGCCAACCTGTTATTGAACTTTAGAAAATTCCAGCAATGAACTATTTAATAACCGCTGGCATGAAAGTTTGGATTATGTTCATGTTCACATGTTTTTGCAGAAAAATCTATAGAGCCAATCCAAAGGCCTCAACCGATACGGAGTCACAATCAACTAACACACTGGAAAGTCACATAGATAAATCCTGATCTGTATGGTCATTGGACATTTAGATTGTAGATCATAAATTAGCATGAGATTTTCATTTCTAAATAGATCCTGTGTGAAATAATTCAAGTGCATCACATTTTGAAGTAGGATATATCTATTTCATTAACTATTTATTTTTAAAAAAAGAAAAGCTGCCCGTGTTCCCAGGGCAGTTTGCAATGTGTTAAAATCACAGTTAGCAGCTAGCAGTACAAGCAGCTAGCAGTACAACCCACATAAATAGAAAACAGTGAAACAGCAGAAAGTTAGTTTAAAAAACAACACCTACCTCCCACCTCAGCGTATTCAGTTTCAGTGGATAAAATGTTCCTGTTGCAATTATGAAGTTCAGAACCAATTTAAGCTCTCCTGTTTCTGTTTGCTACAGCTATTTAGAGCTCCAAACACTGATATTCCCACTTCCCATTTCTTCTACCTAGGCTTTGTTGCTATTTATGGTGTGCCTTGTTCCTATGTATTCTGTACAATTCTAGACCTTGCAGAAGATTCAATTAATGCCCTCAAGGTTCTCATATTATACCACCTCTGAGGCAGGGGTGGGATGCAAATATTTTTACTACCGGTTCTGTGGGCGTGGCTAGGTGGGAGTGGCCATGTGACTGGGTGGGCGTGGCTTCTTCTTTTTTTTTTGCAGAGAGAGAATGCAATACACTTTTATAAAATGAAACCATTGTAAACCAATGGGATTAACTTTTACAGTGAAATTATCTAATAGATTTTTTATGCAAACTGATGACTTTCAGATGCTAAAGACCATGATAATGGAAGTCCAACTCAATCACAGACTCTGCCTTTTCTGTTACAAACATAGCCAGTCATCTTTATTACTTGCCAAATGTGAGGATATAATTGTTTTCATGTATGTTTCCCTTTAAATACATTCCTCCACTCATCTGCATGCAAAATCTGTTCAAAAATTAAATTACATGTGCCCTGTACATCATTCATTCATTCAAATTGCCTGAGGCCAACATTGGAATAATAGCGCATGTCCCCTTTTACCCCACAATATCATATAGTCATGTCTATTCCTAAATCTTATATTACTATGATTTGATTATGTGCAATCAAATCAGTGTCAACTCTTAGTGACCCCCAGGGGTGGGATTCCACTGGTTCTGTCTGGCTCTGTAGAACCGGTAGCTCTGAAGAGCAGCAGACATAGAACGGGTTCTGTGTCAGCTGCTCTTTTGGCCCACCCGCCTGCCCGGGCTCTTACCTGACCTTTATTTCCTGGTTTTTCAACCTCAGCTGCTTTGCGCAGCACAGCTGCAGTTGAAAAAGCAGGAAAAAAATGCTGTTTCAAACACTGCGAACCCGCGAGCAGCGCTACTCAGCTGTTCGGGCAGCATAGTTGACGACGTTCCACATGCACGTTCCAACCGCAAATCGCAAAATCATTGAAGCGGTAACAACACTGGTAACTACACTGGTCGGATCTCACCCCTGGTGACTACATAGATGGACTTTTTCCAAAATGAACTGTCTCCATCCTGGTCCTTCATGTTTTCCGATAATGTACCAGTTGCTGCAATAATTGAGTCCATCCATTTTGCTGCTGGTTGTTCTCTTTATCTCTTTCCTTCTACATTCCACCCATATTTTAGACTTCTCAAGAGAGGTAGGCTTTTGCATAATGTGTCTAAAATAAGATATTTTTTGTTCCTCATCTTCTGTGTCTTGAATGAGAAATCTGGATTGATTTTTGGCTATCCATAGTATTCTCGGAAATCTTCCCCAACTCCAAAGTTTAAAAATCTCAATACTCTTTCTGTAAGGTTTCTTCAAAGTCCAATTTTCACTTTCCTACAGTGTTGCAGGGAAAACCATTGTCTGCATGGTTCTGACCTTTGTGGATATAGACACATCACAGCCTCTGAATAATTTTTGTAAGACCTTCATTACAATGCTACAAGTCCTAGTTTGTGGCATACTTCTTAACTGAGTTTATTTTAGTCTTCAAAGTCAATTCTAAAAGGCAGAAGCTATCTACCACTTTAGTATCTTGACTGGTTGTGTACCTGTTGACATTATGTTGGACTTCTTTGTATTTAATCTTAGTCCCATTTTTTTTCACTGTAGTCCTTGACTATCTTTATTTGAACTGCTAGATCAGGGGTGTCAAACTCTATTTAATTGAGGGCCACATCAGGGTTGTGTTTGGCCTTGGGAGGCCGAGTATCCATGGCCAAAGTGGGTGTGGCCAACTCAATGTCACTCGATGGTGGCCTGAGCACTCTGCCAGTAAAAACAGAGCTCGGGAGGGCCACGTGCAGCTCTCCCAAGCTCCGTTTTCACTGGCAGAGGGTTGCAGGAAGCTGTAGCAGCTGAAAACAGAGCTCAGGAGGGCAGTGCGTGGCCCTCCAGGCTCCATTTTTACTGGCAGAGGCATCACGGGCTGGCCCTTCACTGTTTCCAAGGCAGCCCCATGGGCCAGATCTAAGCACCCCACGGGGCAAATCTGGCCCACGGGCCTTGAGACACCTCTGTTCTAGATCATTGGCATTTTCAGGTACCAGAATAGTATAAACAACATTGTGCAAAATATTAATATTTCTTCTCCAATTTCAAAGCCACACTTATCTTCTTCCAATCTAGCTTCCCTTAATATATATTTAGCATAAGGAGGGAGTACACAGATTTATCTTCACGCTACACTTTGGCGCTAGGTTATTTTGTCATGTTTTGTCCAAATTGTGATTTTCTGACTTGTTTTTCAGAAATTCAATGAGATATTCTGAATTTCCATTTTTCTAAGGAAATTCCATAGATGGATATGGTTAACCCAACTGAAGACTTTCTGTAATCAACAAAGCACACATATTGACTTCTTAGTTGTGTCCTTTAGCTTTCTCAGTTATCCAGCATGCATCAGCAATAATGTTACTTGTTTCCTGGCCTTTTGCGAAGCAAACATAAATATCTGACCTCTCCCTTTATATAATCTGCATTAGGTGAACCTAAGCATTATTCTGCTAGCACGTAAAAATAAGGATATTATACAATAGTGTGCATATTCTTATGTCTTCTTTCTCTGGTATCAGTATAAACTGACCAAAGGGGTGGGGAGGGGAGACTAAGATATTGGCATCAGAATATTTGGTATTTAGCAGTGAATGTGTAAGAAGGGAGTAGATGAGGCTTTAGATTTATTTGAGAAGAAGCAACACAATCCTAATGAAAGGGACATGGGAGAAAAAAGCATTTCAGAGGTCACTATAACTAAAGCTAGGATTTTATTCTTACAAGACTTCTGCTGATTCCTTGGTTTTACCTGCTACATGGGGCTTGTCAACAACCTTGAAAGCGCCTTGCTCTCTTATAGAGGGATTCTAATGGCCCTCAAGGGACTCTGTGATGGCAGAACATCAATCACCAGCTTACCTGATCTGGTGATGTGGATAGTACAGCAAATTATTGTTGTGAGTTATCCAGTCTCAGGAGTTTTACCACTGGCTGTTGTCCTATGCTTGGCTCCATCCACCAAGATACTGATGAAATTGTGGGGGGGAGCTCAAGACCAGTTCCAATTGTTTACTACACAGTGTGTGTTATGCATGGCCAGAAGACCAATGGAATTCCTGATAGACAACTACCATTACTTTCATTCTCAGCCTTTTGAAAGAAGGAGCAGCCAAATGGGCAATTCCAATCATAGACAACAACGATTGTCTACTGGATAATTATGGCAATCCTATGCAGACATCTAAAACTGCTGTCAGTCACACTGCCAGAATGACGATGGCTAATTGATAGATTCATAAATTACTCCAAAGGAACTATGCAAGAGTACATGTAGCAGAGTTTCCATTGTAGCCAGAGATGTACACTGGAAAGATTTCCCTTTGACTGACCAATTTTGAGAGAGACTTCCTGATGAATTATAAGATGAATTAGTTTGTCAAAATGAATTAGTTTTTCCGAACACACCACAGAAATTGATTTAAATTTGCCTTTTTTCCTACTTTGCTTCTGACGTCTCATTTGACACAGTATAGGGTTATAGGCTACTATAAATAGTCTGCAATGAAGTACAGAAAACTTGAAATCATTGCTGATTGGATAATTTATCCAAAATGGTAAGACAAAAGACTTCATTTAATTGAGAACTTTCAGAGGAGCACATTATACATCTACTATAACAAAGGATAGAAAGGATAACAATCATGCCTTCTGCAGCCTGAATCACTTTGATATGGACATTAGTAGAAAAGCAAAGGATTCTCTTCACAATTTTGCTAGACAAAAGAAAGCCGCTAAGCAGTGCCAAGAAAGATATAAATATTGAGATTTCTCTATATTGAGTAGATGAGGATGCATTTAACCTTATTCTTTATTGTTGTAAGGTATGGTTTTTTTTTTTTTAGTTGAAAGCACTTTTAATTATTAAAAAGAGATAAATCTGGATCCCTTTTGTCATACTTTCTTTTTTTTTTAATCTCCATTTTAATTCTTTCTATCTCCAAACATGATATTCCTTTATTTTAGATTTATTTATTTATACAATTTATATGGCTTCCCAACTCGCAAATAGGAAGTTTGGCAACTGGCATACGGTAAAATATATATAAAAACAGAAACAAAACAAGGCAAGACAACAAAGTATAATACAGGTAGTCCATGACTTACAACAGTTTATTTAATGATTGTTCAAAGTTACAACTGCACTGGGAAAAAATGATGTATGACTGCTTCCCACACTTATGACCATTGCAGAATCCCCATGGTCGCTTGATCAGATGTTTGGCAACTGGTTCATATTTATGACATTAGCAGTGTCCCAGGGTCCTGCGATTCGCTTTTGTGACCTTCCAACAAGCAAAGTCAATGGGGAAGCCAGATTCACTTTGCCAACTTAACAACTGCAGTTATCCACTTAACAAAAAGTGGCAAGAAAGGTTGTAAAATGGGGCAAAATTCACTTAACAAATGTCTCACCAACAGAAATTTTGGGCTCAATTGTGGTTGTAAGCCGAAGGTTACCTGTGTAGGAGAATTGAAGCCAAGCCATAATACATTCTAATCCCAAGTCTTTTCAGCCTGGGTTCATCTGATACTCCAGCCCAATGCCTAAAGAAAAGAGGGCGGGGACTGGTTTTCAAGGTCATAAGGAAGGTCAACAGCATCAGGGCTATCTGAACCTTGGGAGGAATACTGTTGCAAAAGGCAAATTCTGTGACAGTTTCCTAGCTCCTGTTAAGTGATATTGCTTCATGGAAGGACATGAAGCATGTCCACTTGTCAGATCTCCTGGGATGAACAGAGTTAATTCAAGACAGTGATCCCAACAATAACCCAGCCTAGTGCCATGAAGGGCTTTACAGGTGATGACTAGTCCCTTGCACCCAGAAGCTTATGGGAATCTATAATGGGCTATGAGAATAACCTTGAAGAACAGGAAGAAGAGCTACAGCCAGGATAATGATCAGATAATAGAAATTTGAGTCCAAATCAGGAATGTAATTTGAGAAAGCATCTCTGACTTGCCTCTCCCTAATTCTCCTGAATATAAAGGCTAGGAGGGAAGAAGCACATTTGTGCTTGCAAAATTCTGTTATTGCAACCTTATAATAAAAGTATTATTAGCATTCACAACTTTGGACTACCTCAAAGGGCTGAGAGAGAGCCAGCATAGCTCAATAAGGGCTCTACGGTAAGCCTGAAATTACCTGCAGCCTCTAAATGATCTTCAAGAGCGTGTTGCAGTAGCCCAGATGGAAAGTGGCCAAGGAATGAGTGAGACCTGCTGATACTGGAATGGTACAACCATTGTGCAAGATGGATTTATGCAAAAGTTCTCTTGGTCACAACTGCCATCAATTAATCTATTTATTCTAGGAGTCTAGAATGGCAGTCACCTTCTCTAAAAGGGAAGGCTTCTTGGATTTAGGAATAGTTTTTGGGCCATCACTTCTCTCCTCCTTCCTGCAAAAACGCATTTACCATTTCAGGGATCCAATCATCTGTAGTCTCCTGTGAAGTCTTAACCAACAGGGAGGGACATGGATTTAATAAACAGTCCTAAGGACCCTGCGCAGCCCACTTCAACTATGTAAAACAAAGTCTGGTGATTAAAAATACAAGCAAAATGACAATAGAATAATACAGTACAAAGGAAGGGATTCAGTTATTATGAAGTTTGTGTCTTAATTCATATATTTTGATGCCTAGAATGTAACGATTGCTCACATGAGACAATCTCACTGCTTTGAGGATTTAAAAGAAGCATAAATTGTTATAAGGAGATAAAACTCTTCAGGGTAAATGAAACCGTATGGACATAAAATAGAACTACCTTGTACAACTGAGATAAATATACAGGTAGTTAACTGCCCTCTTTAGCAACTGTTTTTTAAGTTTACGACAATGCTGAAAAAATAGTTCTACGACAGATGCTCAAACTTAAGTACCATCAGAGTGTCTCTGAAGTCACGTGGCCATTCAGATGCTTCGCAACCAGTGTGCATTTATGAGGGTTGCAGTGTCCTTCTGTCATCTGATCACCGTTTGTGAGCTTCAAGACTGGCTTCGGACCACATCAACAACAGAATAATCAGGGAAGCCATCGAAATAGAGAAACACCCCCATAACATGAACAAACGGGACGATTCCTTCCAACTACCAGACATTTGGAAACAAGCCCTTATCAACAAATGAGTCCCAGCCACGAAAGCAACACTGGACCCAAAACAACATATGATGCAACCACCAATCGCCCTCACCAGACTCAAACCCAAACCCATCCCATAGATGAAAGGCAACCACCGTCCAGAAACCAGACCACAGCTGCATCACCAACTGCCACACGCCCCGACCCCCAAACTAAGCAAATTGACACATGCCATGAACATATAGCCAGACCTCAAACTCGGAGCCAAACCAAAACCCGGATCGTTACATCACAGCCATCCACTCCGGATATTACATCACGGAACTCAGGAGGTTACACCACAAAACCTCAGGATGTTGCAACACAGCCAATGACCCAGGAGATTACAGCACAAGACCCAGGATGTCACAACAATAGAACTCAGAAGGTCATCACACAGCCCATTACCCAGGTCGTTACAACACACAACCAATACTTCAGCCACACAGGTTCTTACGAAAAAGCCAGCCAATCTGCAAACATCAACTCCATCAACCAATCAAGAAATAACAACACAGCCAACCAGCCTGCTTACAACAGAGCCAGCACACCACACCTCCCCACCAGTATTTATAGAGAGACGGCAGCTCCGATCATGCTTTGCTTGCACAAGCATGAAGCCGAAAGCACCAGCCTGAAGATGGTGAGTGGGACCTCGTTGAAACTCTCAATCTTACATGGGAAAAGACCCGAACACACCAAGACCTGCATACCTGTACCCATGAAAATCTATGAAAATGTATATATGTATGTACGTATGGTATTCAGCTTTGTTCGTGTATTTTCCCACGTTATTATAGTTGTCCTTTTAAAGTTGTAGCGACGTTTCGGCAGAATCTCACCTGCCATCATCAGGCTCGTGTATTGTGTCCGTCTGTGGGTCAGGCTTTCACAGAAATGAGCCTGATGGTGGCAGGTGAGGTTCTGCCAAAACATTGCTACAACTTTAAAAGCACAACTATAACGATGTGGGAAAATACCTGAACAAAGATGATCACCATACATATAAATTCCCGCGAAAACTTAAGAAAAAATATATACATATACATATACATACATACATACATACATACATACATACCTATATATATATATATATATATATATATATATATATATATATTATATATATATATATATATATATATATATATATATATATATTTATATTTCTTAAGTTTTCTAAGTTTGGTACTTACATGTACTTACAAAAGCCTTCAGCTTTGTTCGGGTATTTTCCCACGTCATAGTAGTGGTGCTTTTAAAGTTGTAGCAACGTTTCAGCAGAATCTCATCTGCCATCATCAGGTTTCTGTATTGTGCCCGTCTGTGAGTCAGACTTTTACAGTGGTTTCAGATTTAAATTTGGGGCAGCCTATTGCTGTGCCAGAATGGGTTTTTTTTTCTTCATCCTGATTGGCTGGGAGTCTTGGTCTGTGTTTATTAGTCTCGGAGTTTGCTGTGTTCTGCTTGATTGGTGTCTCTAATATCTTCTGTCTGTTTTTTTTTTGGCTCTTTTTGTATCTTGATTGGCTGGCAGCATTGTGTTGCTTTATTGGAGGCCTTTAGTGCAGCTTGGCTTCGGGTAAATGGACGGCTATCATTAGTTAGGAAGCTGGGTTTCATCTGGGTGCCTGGTTGGGATGTGTTTGAGCTGGAAGTATCAGGGGGATCTGTTTGTGCCCAGGTGTTTGCCTGGCTTGTGGTGTGGAGATTTTTTGTTTGTGAGTGCAGGCTTCCAAATGATTGACAGCCTGATGGAATCATCTCTTCTATTCATGATTTCTGGTCTTTTTTCAATCTCTATGGCTTCTCTGATGATTCTGTGGTTAGGGTTTTCTATAGTGGCTAGGGTTTTGGTGCCATTGAAGTTGATGCTATGACCTGTGGCTTCCATGTGTTGGACTAGTGAGGAAGTGTGTTCCAGCTTTTTGACTGCATTTTTGTGTTCATCCAGGCGGGTGCTTATTCTTCTATTGGTCTGTCCAATGTATGTGGCGGGCATGATGCACAGGGGACTTCGTATATGCCTTGGTTTTCCAGGTCAATTTTGTCTTTGGGGTTTCTGAGGATGGCTGCTATTTTTCTGTCTGTTTTGAAGGCAGTCTTGATGTGGTGTCTGTATAGTATAGTATGTTCATCTTCTGGGTCTCTATTATGTCTCAGTGTGTTTTTGTGGATCAAGTTGGTGATTTTGCTTTTGTGGAAGCCGTTGGCTGTCAATATTTTAGTCAGGGTGCATAGTTCAGTCTTAATGTGTGTCTTGTCTGCCAGGCGTTTGGTTCTGGTAATTAGTGTTTTAGCCACGGAGTTTATCTGTGCTGGGTGGTGGTGGGATTGGGCGTTGAGGTAGCGGTTGGTGTGTTTTCTTCTGGTATATGGTGTGTCCTAGTGTGCCATCTGTTTTTTTGTAGATTAGTACATCTAGGAATGGTAGTTGTTTGTTTGTTTCTGTTTCCATGGTGAACTTGATTTTGGGGTGTGCGCTGTTTAGGTGTGTTAGGAAATTGTTTAGGTTTTCTTTTCCATGGGGCCAAATCACGAATGTGTCATCGATGTATCTTAACCATAGTTTGGGTTTGAGGATGGCATTGGCCAGGGCTCTGGATTCGAATTCTTCCATGAACAGGTTTGCAATGACAGGTGCTTGTGCTTCTTGGAGTAATGTGAGCTTGCAGCTGTTTTTTCTTTTAACTGCCAGTGGGAGTGCGACTTGACTGGGTGGGGGCTTGGCTGTGTTCTGATTGGGTGGGGGGTGTTCTCATTGGTTGGGGGTTTGGCTGTGTTCTGATTGGTTGGGAGGTTGGCTGTGTTCTGATTGGCTGGGGGTGTGTTCTGTTCAGGTGGGGGCTTGGTTGTGCTCAGGTTAGTCTTAGTTGCTGGGGATTTGAGCTGGTGAGCTGTGATCCTGTTGTTTGGCTTTGCGTTCGTGGTTGTGCTACATCTTCATGGTGGGCGTCAGTTCTCTTCATGTATGGGTCAGAGGAGTTTGAAGTGGGTAGTGATGCAGCTGCGGTACAGCTTCTGGTCGTAGATACAGGTATGTAGGTCTAGGTGTGTTCGGGTCTTTTCCCATGTAAGATTAAGAGTATCTTGGCGACGTTTCGGCGAGGTCCCACTCGCCATCCTCAGGCTGGTGCTTTCGGCTTCATGCCAGTGCAAGCAGTGTGTGATCGGAGCTGCTGTCTCTCTATAAATACTGGGGGGGGGGGGCTGGTGTGCTGGGCTGGTTGGCTGCGCTGCTACCTCTTGATTGGTTGATGGAGTTGATATTGGTATAATGGGCTGTGTGATGGCCTTGTGAGTTTTGTTGTGGAGATATCCTGGATCTTGTGCTGTAATCACTTGGGTTGTTTTTTTGTAGTGATCTTTTTTCCATTAACCTCCCGTGTTTTAACGGTTTGGGTAATGGGTTGTGTGATGGGCTTGCGAGTTCTTTTGTTGTGGTATCCTGGGTCCTGCGTTGTAATCTCCTGGGTCGTTTGTGTTTTGATCTCTTTTCCATTAGCCTCCTGTGTTGTAATGGCTTGGGTAATGGGTTGTGTGATGACCTTGTGAGTTTTATTGCTGTGGTATCCTTGGTCTTGTGCTGTGATTTCCTGGGTCGTTTGCTGTGTTGCAACTTCTTGAGTTCTTGTGGTGTAATTTCCTGAGTTTTCTGATGTGATATCCTGAGTGGGTGGCTGTGATGTAGCATTCTGGGTTTTGGTCTGGCTTCAAGTTTGGGGTCTGGGTCTGTGTTCTTGGCGTGTGTCAGCTTGTTTGGTTTTGGGGTTGGGGGTGCGACAGCTGGCGAAGCAGCCGTGGTCTGGTTTCTGGACGGTGGTTGTCCTTCGTTTATAGGATGGGTTTGGGCCTGGGTCTGATGAGCGGGATTGGCGGTGGTGTCCCATGTTGTTTTGGGTCTGGTGTTGGTTTTCGTGGCTGGGACTCATTTGTTGGTGAGGGCTAGTTTCCAGATGTCTGGTAGGCGGGAGGTATCATCCCATTTATTTATGAATAAAATAAAACTGCTTTTCAAAGTTTCAGAGATATTTTTTTCAAAAAGAAAAGTCTTTTTAAAAATACTTCAAAGTAGTAGTAGAAGATTACAAAGAAATCCACAACTTTACCACAGAGGTGATATATCTGTATTCCATTGTAGCTCTAATCTGTCTTCTGTATGAACTCACACAACAAGATCTTCAAATTCTATGCAACTGTACAGTTGGATGTAATTATGGTTGGCTCTAATTTTAACTCAAACCGCCATGAGGGGATTTCAGGAAAATTAAGGTCAGAATAACTTACATTAGTCTATTGTGAGAGGAATGGTTAGCTAATATGACAGAGGTCTGCAATTCATCTTGCAGTTATATAGCAGTGTCTGCCTAAGGAGATCTTTTGGGACAGTTCATGTTTTCTATCATTTTTTTCCAAATAATCTGTCAAGATCTTACTGTGCTAACCACAGAAGTATCCAGCTAAGTGCTCAAACCATCCATGCAAATGAGTTTCACAGATAATTACCCAAGTTGGATGGCAGTAGAATGCTTATTTACAAAATAGTAAAAACAGAGTAAACAGACATTTAGTGTGAACATGATAAGCACTAGCTTCCTTGGGTACTTTGAGTAAGATGCTAGACTATAAATCAAATAAACAAAAACTAGTAGATTAATAAAATAAGTAATCAAGAAGTAGTAGAAATCAACCTATTCACTCTCTCTTCTGTCTTCATGTTCCGAATACCATCAGACAAAAATTTTACTGTTGTATAGTACCTATAAATCCAATTGTCTTATAATTCCACTTGCCAATCCTGGTATGGGTAACCATCATCCCTGAGGCTAATTTTAAAACCAGTAAGTGATGAATTTAGATATCTGGCAAAAACTATTTTCTCTCCTCAAGCATCAGAGCTGTGGTGGTGCAATGGTTAGAATACAGTATTGCAGGCTAATTCTGCTCAGTGCCAGCAGTTCAATTCTCTCCGGCTCAAGGTTGACTCAGCCTTCCATCCTTCAAAGGTCAGTAAAATGAAGACCCAGTTTGTTGGGGGCAATATGCTGACTCTGTAAACCGCTTAGAGAGGGCTGTAAAGCACTCTATTGCTATTCCACGCAAGGTGCAAGTTCATACTCCTACAGATATATTCTCCATGCTGCATTTAGCTGGAACAGCAAAAATGAAAAATAAAAATAAAAGAAGGTGGATGAGCGGAAGAGACATCTGCACCAAAAGGAAAGGAAGGACCACAAAACTGGGAGGCGATGAAAATAGAAGAGTTAAGTGTACCAAAAAGGGGGAAAATGAAGCCTTATTTAGACATTGTAAAAGATGTTCATATTCACTAACTAAGCAGCCTCCATTAAGCATCAGCTGTATTTCAAAGGTACCCATGTGCCTTGAGGAATAAATGTTAGAAAATCAGTTGTGGTCTCTATCTTGATATGTTTTGGGTAATTCTGTCCATCATTTGAAGCATCTTCTAAATCTAAACACCCTGTTCACGATCCCCAAACCCTTGTACACTTGTTTGCATCTCTTCTCAATTGGATCACCCCAGATGTGCCAAGGTCAATGGCCTTAGTGAAGTCACACTGTATTTTGTTTAGTTTTGTCTTATGAATACCATGTATATGACACTTAGATAGAAAGGCATTCTTTTTTGCAGTATTATTGATTGTGTGCTTCAGTAAAAGTCCCAGCATCATGTAGACCTTTGAATCAATCTGGTTTATTATCCTCATCATTGGGCTAGGAAGTCAATGGAAAGTATTTCACCAGCAAAAAGGTTTTTGGTTGTTGTTGTTTTTTGGCAATACTCCCCTCCAAATAGGAAAGAGGAAATGGTTAAGAGTAGGAGGACCTAATTTTATCCAATTAAGATAAAAAGGGAAAAATCCCATCATCTTATTAAATTTTACTCTTTTTTCCATTCCATCATTCTTGCCTATTTAAAGTCATAGAGTCTTTTCTTTTTTTGTGGGGAAAAATAGCATCTTGAATCCAGATTGAATTTCTGAGATTAATTAAACTGGGCATTTTCAAAGCACAGCTGAAATTCACTGCTGTAACCAAGTTAAAGATGTTGAATCATCCTTAAAGGATCAATCTGCAGCTAAATAAATAAAGTCTTCACAACACACACACCACCACAGACCAACCTTGTGTATCATAGAAGCCTCCATAAATCACTAACCTCTTGCTTTAAAATCCCTCATTCCTATTTTAATTGCTCATTACAACAATGACCAAACATTCACATGGCTCACTTACATTTATTAGATGTGACAGATGGCTGTGTCTGGATTCTTGATTCATCATCTCAGATTTCCTTTCTGATGAGGCTGTGTAATCACTTGGCAAATAAACTGAAATTGTACTCTGAGCTTAACAGCTTACAAAAGGTGGGGCAAAATGGTCCAGCAGATAAATACTTTGAAGCAGCACTACAGATGAGGCATTGGTAACGTGAATGGCTGGGAGTGAGGCAAGAGCCTTTCAGAAAGGAAGAACAGGGACGGAATGATTCTCTCGACAAGTGACGACTCTGCCCTCGGTTTGGAGGATTGAAATGCAATTGTTAGTTCATTCACACTGACACACACACACACACACACACACACACACACACAAACGTGTGTGTGTGTGTGTGTTTGTGTACGTGTGTATTTTCTTAATTAACTGGAGGAGAAGTGAGGCACTGTTTTCCCACATACGGCCAGGACCCAGGTATTTGGCTTTCTGAGCAGAAAGTGATTCCATGTGTGGAAACCGATTAATACTTAATCAGTTAAATTAATTATTAATGTTATATTAAAATTAATACTTTTTTAATATAATAAATTTTAAAGACTTTAATACTCTTTAATAGTAGCAATGAAATGGTCTTCTGAGGTGCACAGAGCAAGTTGTGTGATTCTAATTTGCTTTGTCAGCCAGTGCCTCACCAACACACCTTGCCCTCCTCTCAGATTTTGTTTTCAAGAGGTTACAGGAATGTACACTGGCTGAAACTTCATATGGCTTGTTTCAGACACAGTTGTTCTAACTAGAGATAACCTGTGCATCCAACAGCGAGGTGTCCTGTAGCAAGAATCCTAGCAATATACAGGAATACACAAACTGGTCCCTCTTGCCCTTTAATTTTCTATTCTCTTGGGATATGTTTAGTAATTCTCTGCAATCTTTTGCTTCTGCAAAGCAAAAAAATAGATTAACCTGAAAATTTTCTCATTATTTATGCCACAGAGTATCCTTTGTGAAACTGGTAGATTACCCTGAGGGTATAATGGCCTGTTTTTTATTAATTGCACTTTAAAAGCAAATTTAGTTGACTCCAGTTTGATCATACATTACAAAAATTATACCAGATTGCTTTCTGATTAAAAACGCCATCATTACCTTAAAGTACTCACACATGTGACATCATAAAGCAGATAATTGAGTTAAGATACCAATGCTGTAGCAAATAGTGGAACAATTATTAATGATCAAACTGAGAATAAGTGCTTTAAATTTTATCCACATCTCTGTACATTCACTTGCTCGGTGCCATTACACTTCCCAATGAGAGGAATGGTGTTCTGTATAAGGCCATCATTTATCATTATTCCTTTCAAGTGTAAGTCTTCAATCTGTTGTCATGGGCCCCTCTTGCCCAGCTCTACAATTCATAGGCAACAACAATATTTTGTGAAAAGCAGCTCTACAGCTGATGGTTTTCTAAGTGAGCATGAAGCTGTTCACTTGCACGTAATGACTCAAAGAGGGGGAAAGGAAAAAGGATTTTGGTTTGCCTTCCATAAGACAGTTATCTTGGCATTTGTCCTCACCATAAAGTCTATTTGAGGCTTCTTATTGTTGTTGTGTTTATGTTAAGGTCACCTTGACTACCACAAGAGAAGTCACACTGCAAGCCATTGGTAGCTGATTGTTTCATCAAAGGGGTGACATCAATTTTTAACTGTGGGAAATCCATTTATAATGTTGATACAGGGTTTTGGTTATATATTTTTTCCTGGTTGGAAATTGGCTAAATGTCAATTGTCCATGCTCAGAGGTAGTACATGAACATTGCAAATGCAGGAAACAAAAAAAAAGGGATGTTCCTATGTTTTCCTGAAGGTCTTCTTGAATGTGCATCACTGAGCCAAGGGTGATTTATTTATTTAAAGCATGTATACAGCTTCCCATCATTATGTTGAACTCTTTGTAGCTCCCAATCGACAATTAAAATAACGTAACTAAAAACTGCATAGTATATAAATCCATTAAACCATAAACATTAAACAAAATTACCCTGGCACCAGAGTTGAACTTCCAGGCTCTGTGTTCAATCCGCTTATCCACCTCACCCTATCCCAGGGCTTGGGAAGAAAGCCAGGCCTTAAGTGGTTTTCGGAAAGCTAGGAAGGTAGAACCTTGCCAAACATCAAGGGGAAGAGTGTTCCACAGTGGAAGGACTGAACTGGAAAAGGCATGCTACCTCGATCCCATAATATAGGAACATTTAAGAGAAGGAACTAGGAGTGTGCTCAGCCTATCTGATCTGCTAGGACAGGTAGATGTTCTTCGGGAGAGGTGATCTAGCAGATAACCTGCCCTATGCTATACAGGACTTTAAGGGTAATAACCAGAACCTTGAATTGTACCTAAAAGGAAGCTGGGAGTTAGTGCCGCTCGTATAATTGAGGTGTTATGTAGGTAAACCTAAGGACGTCCATCACTGCACATACCACTGCAATCTGGACCAGTTGTAGTGGTCTTCAAGGCATGATCGAATTAGTTCTAGCTGATAGTGATAGATCAGGGGGCAAAAGAGGAGGGTCTGATGTAGCCAACTTTTCGTTTTTTATGTATCAATATGTTAATCTTCTTGTCGTTTCTGCATGACCATGAGGTTTCTTTCTTCCATCTACAGCACTTCAGAATTACTCCATGACTTTATCTCACCACTTTTTCTTACCACACACTGAAAACCTGCCCACCCGCAGCACTTCTTCTGGCAAAAGCTGGCTAGCAGGGGAGCTACTGTTTTGGGGAGAAGAGCAAGTGTTAATAATAACAGTGGAGCCACCTCAACATTTCACCATTCTTCTGGGGTTCGCAGGCCTGATGGCACACCCAGGTCTTGAGGGGCTTTGGGAAAGTAAAATGGATAAAGCCAGCCTTCAAGGTGGAGAATGTTCCATAAAGCAGGTGCCACAGCAGAAAAGGCCTGCTCCCTAGCGCCTGCCAAGTATAGCTCCTTAGTTTATGCCAGTGATCCCCAACCTTTCTTATGCCGCGGCCCAGTATCCCCAACCTTTTTTATGGCGCGGCATTAGCTGGGCGGCATTAGCTGGGCGCCGCCATCTTTTTGATGAAAAAGTGCTTCCGGTGACCTCACCGGAAGCACTTTTTCATCAAAAGATGGCGGCGCAGCGCTCGTGAGCTTTTCCGGTAGAAATGGCTTTCTCCCGGAAAAGCTCACCGAAGCGCGCCGCCATCTTTTTGATGAAAAAGTGCCCGGTGAGCTTTCTACCCGGAAAAGCTCACCGGAAGCACTTTTTCATCAAAAAAAGATGGCGGTGCCCAGCAAACCAGCAGCCCGGTAGGACTTGTTCCACGGACCGGGACCAGTCCGCGGACCGGTGGTTGGGGACCCCTGGTTTATGCGACCTGCAGCATGCCCTGTCTGCTGATTGTTGTGGGATAGGCAGATATAATAAGGGAACTTGAGTTTCTGACTTCAGCAGCTTCCCACAGCTGTGAGATCTCTCCTGGTGATCGGACTGCTACCATTTGATTGCAAGAGTTCGGAGAATTTCCATTGATCCCAGATTATAGAACAAAGATGGGTGTTCAGGTTAGCTCAGAACTGCTGTATTAAATCTCAGTTCTGCTATATCAAATCAGATATAATGCTTGCTGTGGTTGGCTGTCTCTTGCATATCGCAGAAAGCAGATTGGCCTTATATAAAGTTCCCTGATTATAATATGTGGTAATATCATGCCCTGTCAAGAGAGAGTCCAGAAACGTATTTCTTAATATGTCATCATGGTGATACAAACTCTCCCACTCCAATCTACGGAAAAACAAACGTGGCTTAATTTATTGATCAGATGGGGATGAAGCCTCTTTGAAAAGCTGGTAAAGCAAAATCATACTTTTTAAACATGCTTTGAACTGATTTGGTTGAGAGATTGGTGTATTGTTTTTAGATCAAAGGCAGGGCTATACCAATGCATTTTGTTGTCTCTAATGATGGACAAGATAGGTCCATTTGGACTGCGCTTGGAATTAATTTTTTTGGCATACACTAACAATATGACTGATTCTTCCATTTCACCTAAAGAAAGAGGCATTGCCCACTAGTTTATGAGGCGGAGGTTAGGTTGTGGTGAGTTTTATACCTCTGTCGTCCATCTCACTGACTCAGTAGTCAGCATCTATTGTCTGAGGCAAGTGATTCGCTCTGCCCAGAGTATGAGCATCACTGTATATGCTTGCATATAAGCCCATCCACAGAAAAGCCCATCCAACCTTCACATTTTTAACCAACAGACTGTGAAAATTGCACCACCTGTGAATTAGCAAACTCTCAAAATTTAGTTACAATTTTCACAATTGATTTATCTCTGTGTGGCGCAGTCTTTAAAATATTTTGGTTTAAAATTCGAGTATTTGCTTATCAATTAATGGACATATATATGAGTATATGTGGGATATAATGGTATTTTAAGAAAGTATTGCAGTATATTTTTTCAAATATGCCAATCCCACAGATAAGCCAAATCCAATTTGTGAGGTGCATTTTGGCAATTAAAATTCTCAACCTAATATATATGTATAATATATATCAGAATATTTTAAAATGTATATTATCAATGATTTTGGAACTGTAATCAAGTGGAGCTTAGCTAAAATTAAAACCTATTTATCTGGGTTTGAAATTAAAATATTCCATACTTAGAGTTTGAAATAACTCTTGCCTTTTTTCCATTTCATTTCTCAGACAATTTTACATATCCTTAAGTGCTTTCTTCTTCAATCTTTCCTAAGCCACAGAGTTCAGAAAATCCTTTCATAGCTGCCTTTGTTGTACCTCTACTGTTGCCATGAACACCAAAGTTATTTTCACTTTTCCATTTACTAGCTCGATCTAGGAGCTGGGAGAAGTTAAAACAAAGTACAGAAAGAAATACGAGTTTTATAAAAGAAATTCTAGGGAGAAATAAAGTGACAGTACTTTAGCAACCTTGGTTGATCTCAAAAAAGCTAAGCGGATTGGCTCTGGTCAGTATATGTATAAAAGACTACCATAAAATCCTAAAATGTAGGCTAAGTGTAGGAGTTTGTTTTTAAAATAATCCTAAAAGAAAGTGATGGAATACTGCTCCTGTACTTTTGCCAAGATATCAAGCTTAACTTGAGAGACCCTTTAAAAAAATATACTGCTCAAAAAAATAAAGGGAACACTTAAACAACACAATGTAACTCCAATGCAATCACACTTCTGTGAAATCAAACTATCCACTTAGGTAGCAACACTTATTGACAATCAATTTCACATGCTGTTGTGCAAATGGAATAGACAACAGGTGGAAAGCATAGGCAGGTAGCAAGACATCCCCAATAAAGGAGTGGTTCTGCAGGTGGTGACCACAGACCACTTCTCAGTTCCTATGCTTTCTGGCTGATGGTTTGGTCACTTTTGAATGCTGGCGGTGCTTTCACTCTAGTGGTAGCATGAGACGGAGTCTACAACACACACAAGTGGCTCAGGTAGTGCAGCTCATCCAGGATGGCACATCAATGCGAGCTGTGGCAAGAAGGTTTGCTGTGTCTGTCAGCGTAGTGTCCAGAGCATGGAGGCGCTACCAGGAGACAGGCCAGTACATCAGGAGACGTGGAGGAGGCCGTAGGAAGGCAACAACCCAGCATCAGGACCGCTACCTCCGCCTTTGTGCAAGGAGGGACAGGAGGAGCACTGCCAGAGCCCTGCAAAATGACCTCCAGCGGGCCACAACTGTGCATATGGCTGCTCAAACGGTCAGAAACAGACTCCATGAGGGTGGTATGAGGGCCCGATGTCCACAGGTGGGGGTTGTGCCTGCAGCCCAACACCGTGCAGGACGTTTGGCATTTGCCAGATAACACCAAGATTGGCAAATTCACCACTGGCGCCCTGTGCTCTTCACAGATGAAAGCAGGTTCACACTGAGCACATGTGACAGAGGTGACAGGGTCTGGAGACGCCGTGGAGAACGTTCTGCTGTCTGCAACATCCTCCAGCATGACCGGTTTGGCAGTGGGTCAGTAATGGTATGGGGTGGCATTTCTTTAGGGGGCCGCACAGCCCTCCATGTGCTCGCCAGAGGTAGCCTGACTGCCATTAGGTACCGAGATGAGGTCTTCAGACCCCTTGTGAGACCATATGATGGTGCGGTTGGCCCTGGGTTCCTCCTAATGCACGACAATGCTAGACCTCATGTGGCTGGAGTGTGTCAGCAGTTCCTGAAATACGACGGCATTGATGCTATGGACTGGCCCGCCCGTTCCCCAGACCTGAATCCAATTGAGCACATCTGGGACATCATGTCTCGCTCCATCCACCAACGCCACATTGCACCACAGACTGTCCAGGAGTTGGGGGATGCTTTAGTCCAGGTGTGGGAGGAGATCCCTCAGGAGACCATCCTCTACCTCATCAGGTGCATGCCCAGGCATTGTAGGGAGGTCATACAGGCACATGGAGGCCACACACACTACTGAGCCTCATTTTGACTTGTTTTAAGGACATTACTTCAAAGTTGGATCAGCCTGTAGTGTTTTTTTCCACTTGAATTCTGAGTGTAACTCCAAATCCAGACCTCCATGGGTTGCTAAATTTGATTTCCATTGATAATTTTTGTGTGATTTTGTTGTCAGCACATTCAACTATGTAATGAACAAAGTATTTAATAAGAATATTTCATTCATTCAGATCTAGGATGTCTTATTTTTGTGTTCCCTTTATTTTTTTGAGCAGTGTATTTAACTAGGCAGTTCACAATATATCTTAATTTTTAAATGTCAGGTTGCAAAATCTGGCATCCCCAATGATGAAATGTAAGTAAGGATCATGAAGGAAAAGGAATGACATAGCCAAATATATTACATAGTGGCTAATATAAATCATTATTTTGAATCTGGTAATTTGTGGATAAAGAAAACTGAACATTTTAAGGATACAGGGTGTATTTAGTTTGACTGCTGTTGCTGCTTAACAAAATCCTAATGCTGGGCTTCTGACACATTCAGTAAGAACTTTTACTTTTATGTTTCCTCTATTATCATTGGCTTCTGTGTTGGCAAAGCCTTCCTTCCTCTTCTTTGTGCAACTTGATGCATGGTTGCACCATGTTTGTAATGTAAACTCTCTCCGGCTTTCTAATGCTTCATCTGCAGGAAGTTGCTTGTTATTTAAATAAGAGAAGTCAGACAAAATCAACCTAAGATTTTCCTCCTTCTCAAGTTACCAACTATCAGTTCTTTCTCAGTCTTCTGCTCTCCCTTGTTTTGAGCAAGACTATGATTTATCCAATAGAAGAGAGTATCTGTAGCTCAGGGTTGAACGGTGGCATCCTTGGTGCTCTCCTGAGCTTGATGCTAGTGAGTGTGGAGTTTGCACTGTTTTTATAGGGTAACTTGTCCTAGTAGAGCAGGGTATGTGTGTGATTTTCTTCTTGGTAGTTCCCGGGGTGGGGAGACACATCCCCAATAGCAGGGCAAGCTATTGTATATAAACAGATCCCACATTGAGCAAGATTGTTGGTGTTATGTAGTTGGGTAATGAAATGTCTGCAAGCAAACAATCAAGTTCAGAGAGCACTAAGGATTCAACTATGATTTATTGTTACAGCGAGAAAGAATAGTAACCGTAGCATTTGTCACCTAAGAGACTAAGTTGAAAGCTTTTTTTTAATAAGGAGAAAGGAAAGAAACTGGAGGGCGGTGACAGGAAATTCCAGCTACAGTACCTCTGTCCTGCAAGGATATGCTTACTTTGTTGGAGAACTAGAACTGAAGAAGCAAGAGAATTCAAGAGCTTTTGTGTTGCTTGCCTGGAGTAATATGGCGTTGTAATCTCGTCAAGTCAGAGGCTTAGTTTTGGTCCCATGAATACGACTTAAATGTTTCTGTTTTAAGATTATGACCTTCGCTTATCTCTGTCAAAAAAAAATAAATCAGGACTTACCACAGGTAGTGCAGAGTTCCATTGAATTGATGTAATTTTACTTATAAACTGCTTTTGAAACTAGCTTCTTCAACACAGACAGTTATAAAAGCACAGGTATGTTTCTCAAACATTCAGGTGAGTCAATAAATGTGGGGTTTTAAATACATTCAGCTATGAATGGAAACCCAATGCTTTCAGTTGACCACCAACTTTCATCTACTGATTCCTCCACAGTGCACATTGTAGGTAGCTGGTCAATGAGAACCAGCCTTTCTTGTAGCTTGCTGGTCGTGATAGGAGTACCACATTTCTGAGAATAAAGTTATTTTACTCTTCAGCTTGTTTGGTGTAGTGATTAAGACATCAAGCTAGAAACCAAAAGGCTGTGAGTTCTAGACCTGCTTGTACACAAAGCCAACTGGGTAGCCTTGAGCCAGTCATGCCTCTGAACTCTAGGTTGGAGGGCAATGGCAAAACACTTCCGAAAAACCTTGCCAACAGAAGTACAGACACTTGTGCAGACAGTGTCGGAGAATCAGGCACAATTAAATAGAAGCGGGGGGGGGATCTCCCCAGGCAGTTCAACTACGTAAGGGTAACCAACATTTCCTCATTAATATTTCAGATCATAATTCTGCAAAAGAAATGTTGCTTAGGGATAATCAAATTCCAGCTTATTTTCAAGTTCTGTTTATAGTCACCATTGATAATTGTGAGAGGCATGGATCTTTACATCCAATTAGGATTGGCATTAAATCAAGATTAATATAACTCCTAGTTTCTGCTACAAATGTGCAGAATTCATGCACCTAACCAGAACAGATGGATAGAAGAGGGGTTTTTTTGGGGTGGGGGGTGGGGAGAGAGGTACAAAGATTAGATACCATAGCCAAAGTTTATGCTCTGGAGTTTTATGGCTCCTCTTTCTTCCTGGTAACTTCCTGGACAAGTGCCTGCAATTTTCTTGACAAGATTTTAGAAGCTATTTGCTTTTACCTGCTTGCTAGGGCTCAGAGGGAAGGATTGGTCAAGGTCACCAAGCTGGCTTTGTGCTTAACCACTCAGTCCCCTGGTTTCCACCCTTGTGCTTCACCACTACAGCAAACGATTTACTTCCTGGTTTATTTTGTCATTTCATTTATTTGTGAGCCGTTTATGAGCAGGAATATATTTACCGGGAACAGGGCAAACGAGAGTTCTCACATTAATAGCCTGAGGATGACAAGTATTAATAAATAACAATAATATAAACACTGAAGAAATTCCATCTCAAAGAATGAAGGTAATTCTCTCATACGATAGAGAGAGCACTCTGGTGTGAGTTTAAAAGAACACGTGATGTTGCTGTTCCAGGCAAAGACTTACATTCGTGACACCCTCTTAATGTAAGCTCTCCTCCTATTTGAAGAAAAGAATAGAGAGAACAGGGCTGTTACACCTATAAGCTCCTAATAATGGAGAGGCTGGTAAGACTCACTTTAATCACTCTGAAAGTATATTTAGCCAAACATGCATACAGAAGCAGTTTCAGATTTTTGCACTGAATGGATGACAATTACACACACAGTCCAAGCTCATAAGCATGAAGGTGGAGGAGAATTGCATCTGTATCCTGGCAGATACTTCATGAGGCTAGAGTGAAAGTAGTTTTTTATTGTTATTTTTCCATTTTCATTCTGCCACACAACATGTGCATATATTTGTCTGCAAATATAATCACTTATTTTCTTCTGAGGTGAGAAAGAGGCTTGGCTAATTGATTACGTGTGTTAGTTTTTTTATTGTTTTTTTTTTTATTTCAACATAGCAAACAGCTCTCCTGAGAACTGGGCTCATATTCCTAGATGCATAATAATAACATTTTCTCCCTCTCTCTTTCTCTCTTTCTTTTTTCAATTTGACCAATCCATGTTTGCTATGGATTCCTTTTTATAAATGTGGCTTCCTTCAAAAAATACTTCAGGCAGCACATAGAAAAAAGGATGTTCCTTCCATAGGAACTTGATTTAAAAAAATGTTTGCGTCTTGATTTGATTTTTTTTTCTTAACAATAATATTAAGAAAGAACATTTGTGTTTTGAACCCTTCAAAATGAAACTTGTGCTTATAACTTAATCAAAGGTGGGATACAGTAGTTACTAAACATAACTTAAGCATTCAGCATTTTGAAAGCATAATTCCAAATGTCCCTAATGCATTTTCCATTCCCTTAGGCCTGATCATATGATCAATTTTATTGTTCTGGCCTGATCTAATTATTTGAAGCTAATGAAGAGAAATAGGGGAAAACATGGCTTAGGAGGTTTAGTAAACCAATCAGAAACCAAAAATACTATGAACAATCCTGAATTCCGATTTTGCATAATATTAGATTACCAGAAAAATGATTTCTGTGGAAGAGAATGTAAATGAATCTTATCAGGAAAAATTAGTTTTACATAAATTTCATTGACTAAGCCATTGCATCTAGTACTGAGGAGAGAGGCACTTCTTGCAAATTAAGATCTGTTAATAAAACATAATAAATAAACCCCTTTTTATGCAGTTGAAAAAGCTTGACAAAAGTGTAAATAAGGGAAAGAATTCCTGTGTACCAACAAATATTTGAAATGTGCCCCACAAGATGTGCTGTGTTGTAGGTTCTCATTTGGTTAATTTGTGTTCGGATAGAGTACTCACATCCAGTGGATTATGTGTTATTTCATCCATGAAATGCTGGTGTTTGTTTTCTGGTGAATGCCTGCTGGTCAGTAGCAAGATGCTATCGCCGGGTTAGCTATTCACAAGCAAGAAGATGTGAATAGTATGATTTAAATGGCTGAAAGGTTCATTTAGATTCTTAAGCAGATTGGCTCACGCCGCCAACTGGCATGTTCCCCGTTTTGACATCCAGACAAGGATATGCCTCCTGTTGCAATCTATTTTCCATTTCAGCATCTGTCACTTTTGGTCTGCTATGTGCCCTTATATTTGGATGCTGCAGTGCTACCAGAACATGTTGGTTTTGATTATAGCAGTTGGCTTCCAACATGTATATGTCAGTAACAAATTGGATGAGTGGCACCGTGAAAGAACAGGAGCCTAAGTACTGTTTATTTGGGTTGGCAGCATTTGCCCTGTGGTTTGCCAGATCACAACTCTGCAATATGAATTAGTTAATTACTTGTCTGGAATCATAATTCAGTTTGAGGACATCTCTCCTGGGATGGAGCTAGGTTTATGTATGTGTGAATATCACCACACAACTTCTATAGGTAGGGAAATATGTGCATTTGTTTGCTTGATTTGAGATATTGAAGCTATCTGAAATGTTTACTAACAGTGGGATTTAGGGACACACAGGATGGTAGGGTATAGAGATGAGTAAGCCACTATGAAAAGGTAAGGCATTTTTGGTAAGCATGTTTTTGGCACAGAGTTACTTTAAAAAAAGACACACACCAAGATTTCTTTCCATTTAATAAATTGATCAGAACCTTAGAATTAGAATAATTTACATAAAGAAAATTATTTTGCTGCATATGTAGTTCACCAAAGCTCATGATACGTGAGGAGACTTTTGCCTTGTCTATATCCTTCTTCATTCATTCATTCACATTTCTATACTTCCTATCACACTTAAGTGACTCCTCCATCCTGCCACTATTTTGCATCTGGCTCTGACTTGTTCTTTCTCATCCATCTATTTTGTACCTGGCTCTGCCTTTCACATTGCAGTCACTGTTTTGCATCTGGTCTCAAGATTTAGTAAAAAAATAAAATTCAGGGAGATTCCACAATCTTGAATCATACCCATCTACAATGTTTGCATACTCAAATAAGATCCACAAACTAGCTAGCTAGCTAATATTTTTGAAAGAAACTGTGGAACTTGCAGTATATATTCTGGCATTTTAAATAGGAGGGAGTGCACACTCCCATTTTTGGAGAAGGGATCCAAACATTTTATTTATTTATTTTATTAATCTAATTTATATGGCTATCCAAGGAACTCTGGGCAGCGAACAACAAAAACAGAGGATTACATTAAAACAAAAAACAATTACAACTGCATCAAGGCTCAATAAAAACACAACTGGACATGTGTACCCATAGCAGAGCTCCCAAATTAATATCCTGCCTTGAATGTGAAGTGCCAGAATGGAGAAGGAATGTTTCTGGGGATCTGCTAAATGACCTTGCTTTTTATTGATGATACCTGGATCTTGCCCACTCTGCCAGGCCTGATAGGGCAGGCAGAAACCACAGGAGAAAGGTGATTCCACAACTAACTTCAAATCTACTTCCACTAACAATCCATAAATTAAGCAAAATATCAACATATGTGGTTAATAGCTGGAAATTAGACAAGGACCCAAAGCGTAATTTGCCATGTCATGTGAATCAGCATCATAGACATAAAATAGGCATTAAGGAGTTTTTTTTCCAAGTGTTAGGTTCTTGGCAATTCTTCCAAACACAAGCTTGTTAGGGGAAGTCAAGCTTATTGCTAAAAGCAAATAATCAGGAGTGGGAAGAGAACGTCATTTTCAGCAGTAGAGCATGACCAGTAGGCTCCATTTGTGCCAAGAGCTAAGCTATGCTCCACCATCATCCCTCTGCAAATAGTGCAACTTGAAATACATTCTTTTTTTTTAATGCTGTCATTGATTTATTTATATTTGCTTGCATATTAAGGGGGAGGGACCTTCAACTTTTTTGCAAATCACTTAGCCCTTAAAATAATTCCTAGTGTGAACTTTTAGACTTACTGTTCTTCTGCTGGCCTCTCTAGTGCAGTGTGCAGTCTTCATTTTGAGAGTCATGTGTTTCTTATGCCAACAATAAAATGGTGCAATTTGAAATACTGTTATTCAGAAGGTGAATCAGAAAGCTAAACACCATTCCCTCCCCCTGCAAAGTTATTCCATTCCATCAAACTCCCATTTTCCACCTTCCCTCTTCCAAAGTTTTCCTTTGGGACATTATCAGAAAAGGGCATTTTTCAGCTAGTGAACAACTAATTAAGTGCAAAGTCTCACGATCCATTTCGGAGTCGCAGAGGACAATACCAAATGATTGCCCTGGGCAGACTGTAAAAATCAGAGAGAAAGTGTAGAACACCTTGGTGTCAATCATTTTTAGTTTTATAGGTCAAATTTGGCACCTCCGCATTTTGGAAGGCAGCAAAAACTCTCTTGGGTAACTACTTCCCAGTGACCTGGTTCCAGAAATCCACTGGATTTGTTAAGGAAGCGCACACACAAACACTTAATCACACTCATACCTATTGAACTCAGGAACCAAAGATCATCATAAACACACACTCTAAACAAGTTTTTGTTGTGACTTGCCTAGAGCCACTGCTGTGCTGTAATCAAGTGTAATATATTTTGCATTTGTAAATAAGCAGATAATAAATCTCTGAAGCTTCTTGCTATCAATGTTTTTTAAGATATTTATTTACTTATTTATTTACTTCCCTTTATTATTAAAATTTCAGCCAAAGGACAAGCAGCAGCTGCAATACTAAAGTGATTTATAACAATAATGCTATCTACACTCTCATGCTCAGATATCTAGATATCTTCATTTCTAGATAGGTCCAAAGGAAAGTTACAAGCAGGACAGGAGAATAGGCCTGATAGTTATGTTTTCTTGTCTTTCCCAATGCGTAGTAGTAGAGAGGCACAATCCTTCTGATACTAAAGAGAGCAGACACCGTCTGGGAGGTAGCTCCATTCAACCTAAGGGAGTCTTATGTTGAACCAGGAAGTCTGGAATAGCACTTTAAAATTGGGGAAGACCAGTGGATATTAAATGTTCTAGTGTATGCGGTCAAAGATAACATGGCTTTCCAGGCACCCGTTGTTAATTAAAACATCTGAATCCATTTGGAAACTATTGCTTTGCCCATGAAGCTAGGGTCTTGTTTCGACAAAGAAGTCTATTCAAGCATGGTATCTAATGATAGCTTTGCACTAGTGAAAACTGTTTAAAATGGATGTCTGATTTGTGTCAACCCCATTTTCTCCCTGAAAAGGCAATCCCATTTGCCCCCAGCTGTCCTTTTGCTTTGTTTATTATAGTTATTAAACTAGTGGGCATGTGTAGGATACAATCAGTTAAAACCAATTTTTTTTAAAAAGTCTTCACACAACTCCTTAGAAACCTAGTACTTTCCAGGAGAAAAATATGTCAACAGAATATCAAGACAGAAATCTGAAAATTTTTGCTGAAAGATTAGAAGACCCTCTTGCGCTGTATTGAACATAATGAAATTCTCAGTCATGGAGATGGTGAACATTAAGTATCCTGCTTTGAGCATCAACTATTTCCATTTGCACAAAGCAATATTATGTTTCCTATGATGGAATCCTTCTCCCAGGATTGCTGTTTTAATTGAAATGATTAGGTGGGGACAGGCACTGAAAATTACACTGGAGCACAGTGGAGAGAGGAAGGGTGCAAATCCATTATCCACAGTTCATTTTTCTAATTAAAAACCCCACACTTACAGAGAGAGATTGCTTTCCATTGTAGCAGTTTTCCTCTTTCCCCAGGTGTGAATGGAATGGGAGGAGGGAGGGAAGGAAAGAGAGAGAGAGAAAGAGAGAGAGAGAGAGAGAAAAGAAAGAAAGAGAAAGAAAGAAAGAAAGAAAGAAAGAAAGAAAGAAAGAAAGAAAGAAAGAAAGAAAGAAAGAAAGAAAGAAAGAAAGAAAGAAACCCACTCCACTGGGAGCCAAGACAGTTATTAGATAAGAAAGGCCTCTAAGATTGATCTCCTAAGCTTAGTTTCTGCAGTCAGGAGGGCATCCCCAAGTCCTTTTGCATGGTGGGAATGGGAGGTTTCATGCCCTCACACCAATAAACCATTGCTATAGTCTCAGCATTTTGTTAAAGTGTTTTCCTCTGCAGTAACCAGATCATAAATATTCAACCTGACTCTGACCAATATGGCTTAAGGCAAGGGTCTTCAAACTTGGCAAGTTTAAGACTTGTGGACTTCAACTCCCAGAATTCCTGAGCTAACATGATTGGAGGAGGAATTCTGGGAGTTGAAGTCCACAAGTCTTAAAGCTGTCAAGTTTGAAGACCCCTGGCTTAAAGGTATACCAATTTTATTCCGTGTATTTCAGTATATGTATGAGAGACCTTTCTTCAAAGCAAGAAACACTTTCTGGGTAAACAAGAGCTTAGGTCAGTCAGCTCTGTAAAAGTTTAAAGCCAGCTATTTCTTCTACAAATTGGCATTTAATCAAGGGTCATTGTGGCATCTTCAGATTAGGTGATCTCTTGATTTGAGTTTTGTGGATAGCTTAAATGGGTTTAGCACATTATCTTTTCTCTATAGTCTGTCCAAAAGATAGATCTGATGCCTGTGAGTAAAGACATAAAATTGCTATAGGCCTGCACTCTTATAGTCTGCCACTTATTTGATTTATATGATAAGTGATCTCTGATGACCCTGTAAGGTACTGAACCATTAAAGAACTATGTTGTGTGCTGATAAGAAATCTTCTGAGATACCTAAATGTTCCTTCTTTTTTCCTTTCTCTTCTTTTTCTTAGACTTTTTTTTAAATCATTAGGATTTTGCTATTGTGTGGTGTGCTATCTTGCAAACCTGAATAATATTTTGAAAGATAAACACGTATAAATCAATGGTACTCCAACAAAAAATCCTTTAAAACCATCATATATACCAAGCACTGGTCCAATTCCTCTTTGTTCTTTTTTTTAAGTGTGTTTTCCCTTGCTAAGTTTTCGAACAGTTGAATGATGCTGCAGTGTTAGAATAATGGAGGATCAGGCTCTTTAATCCTTCAACTAGATAGCAGTCTAAAAAGCATTCTCTCCATCTCTTATTCTAAATAACAATACCTTTGAAGTGTGAGTTTCTTATGTGGACAAATGACATTGTGCATTGTGACATTGCAAATGCAAATTCCACTCTTTTGTATTTGCATTAGAATTTATACAGGGGGCAGAGTTTGCATTATGGTGTCACAATACATTTTCATCATTTTGATGAAATCTTTGTTTGCTGGGTACAATCTTGGTCTTCAGAAACAAGAGAGGGCTAGGTATTTAGAAGCAAAGTGGGCAAACACATCCTTGTTTATATTGTTTTGCTCCACCCATTTGCGTGCGCACATATAGTACAAACTGGTGTAATCCTTACAGTAAAATCTAGGTATGTTTTATAAGGCGTCAAGCATCTTGTGCTGAGTGGGGTCCATTCTCAAGTAAGTGGGCATAGAGTTGGGGAGTGACTGATGCAGAACTCCCAGAGGCGCATTCCCACTCTACATTCTTGTGTTTTATTTATTACACAATAAAATGTTTTATTGTTCAATAAAATACTATGCTCTAAGGGAAAGTTTACTTTATAGCATTATGATTGCAGTTCTGGCAAGGAGTGTGTTTGTAAGCAGCGAGAACGAGTCCCCTTCTAATGATGTTCTTGCACAGTCTCTCCTTCCAGGTTGCTGTGTGTGTGTGTGTGTGTGTGTGTGTGTGTGTGTGATCAGCCAATATATTTATTGCTGTTATTGTAATGTTTAATCATCAATTTATTTTATATTATTTTATTTATTTTCTCTTAAAAGATCCCAGAACATTGCCCAAAGCAACGTGTGACGATGATAAACCACTATTAAAAGCATACATTAGACGATGCTAAAAGTAAAACACAAATACTGATAATGTGCAGTAGGCATCAATTCTGAGAGGAGTTAATCTGAAGCAGTATGATCCCAGAAACACCTGGTAAATAGATAAATTGTTGCCTAACTTTTGATAACACAGAAATCAATCTAATTTGTCTCAGGAAAGGATTCTACTATAATTGGGACATCACAGTTTAGAAAGCTCTGTCCTAAATCACAGATATTAGATCATTCTCAGAGAGGGAATCTAATCAGGGCCTCAAAAGTTTGTGTCCAGCTTCAGTTTACTGATCTCACACCACCCATCAGTGCCTTCAGGCAATCATCCAGCTGTTCTTCTGATGTCAGTGAAATGGAGAGAGAATGCTGAGTTTTCAAACTACTAATGTAGATGACAGCTCGCAGCAGAAGAAACATTCCATGTTGTACTGAATAGCACTACCTAAAAAAAAAATCAAGTGAAGAAGAAGCTATCAAAAGGTGAGCAAGGTGAGGTAGAGATGCAGGTGTGAAAAGGGACATATTTGAACTCGAGTGGTATCATCATACATAGGTTCTGAGTCAAAGCCAATATCTATTCACAGTCTGATGTTGTGGGCCACAGAAGAAAACAAGTAGCAATAGCAGTAGCTCTTTAGGCTTATATGATGCTGCTTCGTGGTGCTTTACAGGCCTCTTTAAGTGGTTTACACAGAGTCAGTCCATTCCCCCCCCCCCCAACAATCTGGTTCATCATTTTACCAACCCTCGGGAGGATGGAAGGCTTTGAGCCGGTGAGAATCGAACTGCCAAAATGCTGGCAGTCGGCAGTCAATATAGCCTGCAATACTACATTCTAACCACCGCACCACCATGGCTCTTCAATACCCTATAGAAAACTGCCATTGAGAGTAGTTTACTCCAGGGAATTGAGCTGTCCTGAATAATGAGATTTGTGCATCTGACATCAATAAATTAGGGTAATTTGTTCAAGGGTTTGGCACAGATAGCAACATCATGTCTTTAACTTGAAAAATGTGTCTGTAATCGTATGCATACCTCCTTGGAAATAAATGCACCTGGGCCTATTTCTTAATAGAAATAAGGAAACTATTAGTCTCCTGAAGGTCAGAGCATTATAGAGATTTTGATGTATGTTTATGAAGGAACAACAGGAACAGAAAAAAAAATATCTATTGACACCATTGAGAAAATGTAAAGAAAATGTCCAAGAAAATGTAGATTGAATTGCTGCCCATGTTCCCAGATTGCTTTTTACTAAGATAATGTTCAAATGCTGTCTAAAATGGGAGCAGAACAGCAATGGCAATGAAGCAAAGAGCAAACACTTGAATCAAAGGCACATTTGCCGATTTCACTTTTTTTGTTCAAATGACCGACATGGGAATTTTTTTAAAAAAAGCTTGATGTAAGTGACACGTTCAAAAATGAAGTCTCTCCTAATTTGTGGCACAATGAAACCCATATTAAAGTTTACAACTGCTCCATATGGTCTTTGGAAGTTCCTGTGTAATGAAGCCATTTCCTTTTAAAAGAAAATTAAACCAACAGTGAAGATGTAAGAGTTCCCAACATACTACTTGACCATTTTCCCTTCTACATTTTCCTCGCATTTCTTGGCAAGCATGAACTTTTTTTGTTTAACACTGGCAGCTGCTAAATGGTTTCAAATATTGCTATATTGTTCACACAGTACATAAAAGTTGTGGTGGCGCAGTAGGTAGAATGCAGTATTGCAAGCTAATCCTGCTGACTGCCAGCTGTTCGATTCTCTCTGGCTCAAGGTTGACTCAGCCTCCCAACCTTTTGAGGTCAGTAAAATGAAAATCCAGATTGTTGGGAGCAATATGCTGATTCTATAAGCTACTTAGAGAGGGCTGTAAAGCACTGTGAAGTGGTATATAACTTTAAGTGCTATTACTAGTAATGTGAAAAGTTGGCATCAGTCAGACCACTTCATATCCAACATTCCATAACAGTTTTTCAGGAAGAATGTGGATGCATGTAAATTCCATCCCAGGGTAGGAAATTGTGTTGTGAAATAGCCCATAGTAGGATGATTTGAAAGAAAAGCAGGATAAAAAGAAGCTATAAACACAGCTACAACTTCTTGGTCCTGAAATCTTTAGATGTAATGAACTTTATACACTTGAAAAAAATCACTTTTCTACATGAAGAGTAGAAAAAGGAATTGTGCTGGTGTCAGTTTTCCCAAAGCTGGTTGCTTCTTGCTCTTCAACTACCATCATGCCTAGCTAATAAGACCTATATCTACTAGATGGGTTGGTGGGAGTTATAATCTTATAATATAATAATATATTCAGAGGATACCAACCAACTGTATGTGTAAATGTGTATAATATACATTATACAAATTATACAACTTTTTACATAATTATCCATTTCTAGGAGGAACATTATATTGCTGAAAGGTATGCTTCTTCAATAGGAGAACAGGTATCACTGATTTTTCAATTCATGTATTTTCTCCAAGCAGAGAATAATATCTGATTAGTCCCAATTCTGTTGCTCTTTCATAAGGCTTGGCTGTTCCCACAGCTATTTGGCCAGGAGCTTCAGCGAGTTCCGTTGATTGTTTTATTATTATTTCAGTTACTCAAGTGATCTGGTTCTTTGACCCCAAGCACGCAATTTTTGTTTTTTGAAAATTGATTTTATGATTTAGGCTATGATTTGGGAGAGTGGAGGTTCAATCTTTATACATCATCTTGGGTCACCTCATTGAAACAACATATGTATGAATGAAAATATTGGAAGAAGTAATATGAATTACTTCTTACATGCCAAAATGAATATAGGGACAGTTTTTCTCTTCTGCCATCAATCTGCTGACTATCTAATTTTGACAGTGCGGTCCAATGTCTATGTATATTTACCCATGTAGTATGGCTGTAGTTTTAGCATTTATGGATAATCTTCTCTACTCCGCACTCTTATTAGTATTGCAGTGATAATGAGCCTGTTGCTTTGCATGTACACTGAGAGCTTCTGCACCGGAGAACAATTCCTTGTATGTCTAATCATACTTGGCCAAATAAAGTGTTCTGTTCCATTACGTTACAAATTCTTCATTTAAAATTGTACAACAACATTTTAAACAGATCATAAAAACTAACAGAAACTACTACAGAATAAAGAGAACAATTAGACAGAGAGAGAAAAGGGGGAGGGGGAAAGTAAAAAACAGAAAGAAGCTTCCAGTCTCCTTTGCAGCAAATACAAGTATCACGAGAAAGTTATCTCTTAATTTGTTACAACAAAACAAAAACAAAAAAACCCTCACTTTTCCTGTCATCCAATTTTAATATAAATTCTGATAACAGCACTGTTTTAGCAGCAAGAAGAATATTAGAAGCCTAACCAGTTCCCAGAAGAAAAGGAAAATTCTTCTAACAATTTATCTAAACTGGCTTAGATTTGGCAAATCTCAAATGAATGAATAATTTTGTTAATTGTGGGGCCACAACAAGAAAGAGACAGACAAACAGACAGACAGACGGACATCTTAGGCTTTTTTTTTTTTTTTTTTTTAGCAGAAAGCCCAGTAGAGCTATAGTATAGATTAGGAAGTCTGGTATTTGCAACTGCTCCCTCAGGTATTCTGGATTACACCGTCGAGGGCTTTTAAAATAACTAGAAATGGGTTTGGAGACAGAGAAGCTCTTATAAATGAGATGGATGCCTTAGGTGGGCTGCAAGAAAATGGAAACAGTCTTGCAAATGCCATGCTCTTCAGCCTTTCACAAACCCTTTCCTGATATCTCTGGCTGAAGATGCAATAGAGGAGTTACAATTCTGATGCAGTTCTACGAGTACATGAGCTGACCTGTCAGGGTATGGAGGGGAAAGAGAAAGAGAAACAAATGAAGTTTATTGAAAGAGAGGAACAGGATTGCAGGTAGAAGAATTTGTTGTCCCTGCTGAAGAGCTTTGAAATTGTACCGCAGCCTGAGACCTGACTGTTTGAGAGTGATCTGCTCTCTATGGTTCACCTGTCTGCTTGCTGTTCGCTTAGCATTTGATCTGGGGTCAGCCCAGTACAGTGTAATCAGAGGGAAATGGCAAGGAGGGCTCTTCCACAGCAGGTGAGTCAGCCCTTCTCAATTTAATCACATGAGAAAGATGCTTGGTGCATAAAATTGGAGCTCTTGCATCTCAGAAATGCTTCACGGCCATGCTGAGACCCGGCAGTCTCAGTCTTGAGTGCTCATTGAGATCAAGGATAATGTTTCAGCCCACGTCAAATGGGCTTTTGATCAGGGTCAAGTTGGCAATGGAAATTGCAGCTAATTTCCCTTTGTGTAAGTGCACATGGGACGGGTCACTTCTTCACAGAACAAGGAGGCTGTGTGCAACCCAAGCGGTGTTGCATACTTGGTATTTATGGCAGAAGGAGTTGTGAATTTTCTTTTCATCTTTCCTGTAATGTTATTTTGAACTGTTCCCAGAGATCTGAGAGGATGGCTACTTCTGTGCTAGCCCGTTATTTCACGCCCATTCATTTTTCTCACTTTGCAGCTTTCACCTGAGCAAATGTTATTCAAGGGAGAAAAAGACTTATCGATTACAGAGGAAAGTTACTTTCAGCATCTGAACCTCTCTGGCTGGTTTGTGCCAGGGGAGATTTTTATTATAGAATGAAATATATATTGTCTGCAAAACTTAGGCTCACACTTTTTGCAAAAACGATTGACTTCATGTATTCCAGAGTGGCTTCTCACTTTCTCTTCTGTCCTTTACACCTACTTCCTTTTGCTAAAATGACATGAAAACACATGGTGTGATCTCTATGTGTGATGTTCAAAATATCGCACAATTTTATTTGGAGATTATTTTAAAGTATTTCCTTTTTTTACTAGTTGTTGTTGTTATCTACTTTATCTGACCAATACATGCAGAAACTGCATTGTAATTTTCTACTAGTGGGGTAGTTTTCCAAAGCTCTCTTGGTAGAATTGCTAATAGCAATAGCAATAGCACGTAGACTTATATACCGCTTCACAGTGCTTTACAGCCCTCTCAAAGCAGTTTACAGAGTCAGCCTATTGCCCCCAACAATCTGGGTCCTCATTTTATCGATCTCAGAAGGATGGAAGGCTGAGTCAATCTTGAGCCTGGTGAGATTCAAACTGCCAAATTGTAGGCACTGGCAGTCAGCAGAAATAGCCTGCAGTACTGCATTCTAATCACTGCACCAGAGAACATAAAATTGAATTGATCATGAAAGTGAATTGAATATCCATAGTCTGTCTTGTTGCTCCTAAGCAAAGAACAGATTTATTTTTTGTTTAAAAGATTTTCCATCTCTTTCTGAATGATTTTTTTTCAACATTTCATCTCCACCTGTCCTTCAAAAGAGATTTCTCCCAAATAACTTTCCAGTGAATTTCCAATGAAGGATAAATATGTCCACAGAATGATGTAAATAAAATCTAGACCAAAACAATAGATCCTGCAACATCTCAAGTCAAAATACTGAAATGATGAAATTCTAAATATCAAAAGAGCATCATGTCTAGGAACACATTAAGAGGTATTTCATACTCCATAATGTGGACTTCTTACATGCCCCATTGATAATATCCTTGTCTTGCATATCAAAACAAATAAATAAATTCAATCCTTAATCTCAATATTTAAGAGATTTAAAAAGAGCTTTTGCCTGAGACTTTTAAAGGTAATCATAGTTAGTAGAGACAAAAGTTTGTGAGAAGAAACATTGATTTAATAGAAATATAGATAGGAAAGGACAATGAATTATTAGCTGTCATAATATATGAAGCCATACAAAGTTTGATTATCAGTTATTTTACATTTTCTCTAATATCTTTCTTAGGATTGTCATAAATAAATCTATGTGGGATTCATTGAAATTTGAAGTTTCCTGGGATGGATTTATAAATTCAGCTTTTTCAATGAATCTATTAAAACACTTGCATATTAACCATTAATCAATTGTGTTTTCACTTTGCTTCCATATAATGAATAACCACAAGATTAGAAAGTTTAGTTATATGTGTTAACCCTGCCCAACATGAAACAAACAATGGAAATGGATTCTTGCATAGAGCTTAGATCCTTCCAAAATACTCTGCACATATCCTCTTTCACACCATTTTCTAATAACACAGGGGTCTAGGTGGAACCTCAGTATGAAATCTCTTCACGTATTCACCTATAAGGAAAAGATGAGTTTAGGAGTTATTTTAATTTGATACCATTGTACAAATGTGCTAGACTGATAAGAACTGCCTTCAGAAAAGTCATCCAGATAGTGATTACATTGCTGCTTCCTCTGCCTCCTTCTTTTCTGGTGATTGGGTCCAAGAAAAACATTTACCTGGTGGAAGTCATAATGCTGTGCCATCGATAAGCAGAAGCCTCTTTAGAGCCAAGAATACCTGGGACCAAAGCATTGGGCAAGTGATATTAAGGAGGTCATGACTGATTGCTGACCCAACACAGTCAGAGAGGAACTTTTTATCAGTCTGGAGGGAACCATCAGCTGTCTATGTGTAGTGGAGCTACCCTAAAAGGGAGTCAAAGTTCATTGTCTTTGGTATATATTGATTTGTAGCTCAACCCCACTGATTCTTGACCACATTCCCTCCCTCTCTCTCTCTCTCTCTCTGTCTGTCTGTCCCTCCCTCCCTCCCTCTCTGTCTGTCTCTCTCTCTCTCTCTCTCCCTCCCTCCCTCTCTATCTGTCTCTCTCTCTTTCTCTCTCTCTCCATCTATTTGTAGAAATGTAGGTAGGATTTTCTGAATCTCTGTGACAACTAATCTCCCTTTCTTCCGTCCAGCTTTCTTGTGACAGGCAAGGGCAATTTAGAAAGCGGTGGGGGGAAAAGTGGGAGGGGAGGAAAACTAGCCACCCTTAGTCACCTTAGAAAATGAACATCTTATCCTCCTGAAGCTTAAATAGCAGCAGGAAATCAGGAGAAAATAACTCTTTCTGGATTGTCAGCTTTTATCAAGGCGCTCATCTACGCAGTAGGAGAAAAAGGAAGTGGGGGAGACAGGAAGAATTCACTTTAAAAAGATTTTATCATCAGGCAGTATTGTACAGATCAATGACAGGGAAAAATAAATAAATAACACTATAAAGGGTCTTATTTTTATTTAATGCCACAGAGTCAGCTGAATAGATCTCTTCGGTCAGGCTTGTATCTTCAATCACTAATAGTAACTTAAAATGAAACAAACTGGTCATTTCTGGTTGAAAAAAAATGAGGAGAAATGCTTCACTTATATATTTAACATATTTGTTTCCACAGTGTCTGTTTAGTATTCAAACTACATCAGGGATCCCAAGTGCTTTGAATGCAAATCTGAATTCTGCCATTCTTAAGAATGTGCTTAAAATTAGTGATGAAAACCTACTTGCTAACATTAAAGTGGATATATTAAGGGGAGCAAAAGAAAGTTAGATGGAAATACATTGCAAGATAAATGTGTAAGAATTTTTTTTCTTTTTTGAACAACAATAAAATATTGGAGTTTCTTTATACACTTTCTGACACGTATACAAAGGCAAAAATTGGTAATGTTTTGATGACCAAGGACTGCATTTAATCTTGGGAGTGGGGGAGAATGTCTCTCAATTTTGACGCAGAAATTTCAAGACTGTGACATACCATTTTATCTCATAATTTGATAGGGAAGACCAGTTCTTGCTGTACTGAACAGCCTTATCTCTGCATTAAGATGTCTATTAGAGCCCCCCTTTTAAGGGCTTCCTTGGAGGCTGAGGGGTTGGGTGAGTCCTCTGACAGGGGAATACCCTTTCTTTAGAATCTGCCTCTGCAAATATTCTTGCCAAGATTAAAACATTTCTCTTTGCCCAAGCATATTAACTTGTACAGAGTACCTATACATATTTTTCAAGAATTCAACGGTTTCGCCAATGTTTTGTTGGCAGATTGTATTTTCATTATTTGTTGAAGCATTTTTATTGCTTCCCTGAATAACCGAGAACTTGTATATATTTACAATTGTGTCTATGTGTCTGTGTAACATATATTACCCAAATAATCAACTTGGAGCAATGCTGCAATGAGGACTTTATAAGCAAAAGAATCAAAGCAAACTCCAAATAACATAGAACAAAAGAAAGATTTTGTCCACATTATGGGCAAGTCTCTCTTTCTTTGGATCAGTATTTCATAATCAAGATGCTAATAGAGGAAAGGCCCTGGCTTATACGTCATCTCAATTGTCTTATACTGTTTGGACATAATTCACGTGATGGTTATGATGGACATAATATTAATATAATGGATTAGACACTTACTGCAGAACTTTGAGAAAAATGAAGAGCACTGTAAAATGGTCCTTTAAATAATGGAATAAAACTGTGATGTAACAGATTGTTTGGGGAAAAGGTTATTTGTTAAATCTGAATACCTGTTAAATCCCAAATAAATTCTGTTATTTGCATAAATATATAATTGAAGTTTTTAGATAATTTGTGAGTCAATTTCTGCCTTTTGCAGATTGCATAATGACACAAATTAAGTAAATGGGCATAAATGGAGTAAAATTGTCATTTGCATAATTGCTCAAATGATATAATTGGCACAGATTATATAAATTGCCTTAGTTGTCTATATGACTTCAGAAACAATGGACTTTGCTTAGAAAACGAAGTCCAAAATAACATTTTTAAACAACATTTTAACTGTTTTCATTCAAACATTTAACTGTTTCCATTCATACATACAGAAAAAGGCAGCGTACTGTAAATTGAATGTAGGTAAACAGTTTCACAGCCCAGATCAAGCCATAACAGGCATTATCACACTGAAAGAACAGCATCTTTGTCCTGTTGTGTAGGAAAAGATGCCACTATGCTTGTGCCATGATGTTTTCAACTAGAAGCCTCAGAACTAGATCTGGCCTCTGAGTATGGATCTGAGATTTCCCTAAAAATAAGGGATTCCTCTTCTGGATCAAAGGGGGAATGGCTTTTAATGCCACAAAACCATCAAGTAATTGCTTTTTTTGTGCCCCCTTTTAGGATTTGATTGGAATTAAGATGTTTTACTGTTACAATGTTTATACATCATGATCAAGTTTGGTAACTCAATGAAAATGAACCAGGTGCAGGGGATTATAATCCATTTCTGTTTTCATAATTTTAAAAATAAAAGTGAATAAATCACAAAATGCTTCTGATCTAAGAATATCAACATAAAGAAAACGGCGTGCCTTTTCTTTTTTGTACAGCTAAAACTCATATATGGATACGGATGTTTCTTTTGATAAAAAAAGAGAGAAAGAATGCAAATAAAGTTTCCAAAATTATTTTGCAACTGGTCCAAGATTTTGCTGCAGTCCCTACTGAGCTCATAGCAACTATTAGCAAGTGAAACTCAACAGTATTTGTTAGTGTTCCAAGAATCCCTAGCTCTGGGAGGCTGCTGGAGCATTTGGACTTTGGAGACAAAGTTGTGGCTGTTTTGACTAAATGGCTCCCATGGTGGCTGTGGCTATTTCTCAATTGAACTGGTGAGACCAAAAGAAAAGTGGCTTTACCAAGAAGCCAGAAGGGGCTATCGGGTTCCAAACTACAAAAATCTCTTTTGAACCCAAAATTAGTATAGAAGGACAAGTGATTTAGGTTCAAAAACTAATCATTGCTAGGAGACAGAGTAGAACACAGAATGAGATTTGAGACCAAAATGCCAAATCACATTCTTGTTCTCACAGTACACAGCAACATACCAATTTCAGAGAAGGCAGACTGGTTATTAAAGTTGAGCCAGATCAAATGTACATGTTAATCAGAAAAGAACACTGAATGCCAAATGTATTTTTGGAAGCAAGGTATGAGCAGGTAATGAAAATATTTAAAAAAAATATTTAAAATTAAGTATATATTTAAAATATTTTGAACATTAAGTTCTTGAAAAAAATGTTAAAATATCAAATACACCACAGGAGGTGTCTGCAGATATTAGCACTGTTGATGGACTCTCCTTTAGGGATCTGGTTCAACTCTATTGGAACTGTTCCCTGCTGATAAATAATGTCACAGTTTAGCCAGAACTCAAAGGATCTCTTTGTTTGTTGCTTTACATCATATCATTTATAAACCATCTCCATCTGGCCAATTCTGGGCAGCATTTATGAGCAAACTAAAATGAAGTTTATACCTCAAAAATTAAACAATGCAATATGAATTTATCATAAACAATACATGAATATCTTGCAAGCATCCCATGGGTTTTCCCCTAATTTTAGAAATACAACATCAGACTTAAGAGCCATTTCTCATCTTTTCTTTTATCTAAAAATTGCTGAGGACATCTGGAAAGAGAAAATAGCCTCAAAAGAGAAAAAGGGTGAGCATCACCTTAAGACTCAGGATTGATGCTACATTAAGTAGTCTAGTATTGATACTAGACCAGTATCTAGAGATAAGTAGGAATATGTGTATGAGCCAGGCAAAACCCACATGCAGCACCATGGTGTGTGCTTTATTTTATTTTTATATATCACTGATACTTCTGTACTGGTCTAGTCCAAAAACTCCAAGTGGCTCACCAGCTCCCCCGTCCTTTTGCATCTTGAGAAGATCCAGATCAGCTTTCATTAAGTGTAAAAAAACAAAGCTACCAGTACCTTGATGGAATGTGCTGAAAGGAGACCTGGGGATCCCATCATCATCCACCAAATGTTTACTCTTCTTTGCTTCTATATGTAGAATTTCTCTATAGGTTAGCCAGCCCTATGAGATATGCCAGGTTCAAGAGTCTACTGGAACTCTTTTGTTGCAGGGTATAATAACCAATCTTGAAAGCTTCTCTTTCTCTCCTTTTATACTCAAGAGAATCAGTTCCTTCCTCATTCCTCCTCTCCATCTTCTTTTCAAGACTTAGCTGGTGTTCTGTTCTTCAAGGTTATCTCCTCTACCTTGGTAACTTTTGAAAGCTAGAATTACCAGCTGCGTACAGAGGTGCCTGAATTAGTATAACCCAAATACTGAAAATTAAGATTATGGAGAGATCTGAGTCTAAAGGTCAAAATGTGATACACACCTTGGATGGCCGTGCATGTAGTACCTATTAGTCTTTTTCTGGACTTGTTTATAGATGTTGCAGGAAAATCAACATTAATTCAAATTTTTTTTTGCCTTTCAAATTTGAATCTGTTTGTCCAGTCTATTCCATTCCACAGTCAGAGGTTGCAGCTAAACATGGAAATGGCTGTTGTCATTTGTGTTTATAAAACTTTATGTATCCCCAAAGATGAATATGAATGATGATTTTGTGCCCTTTTGAAAGGCATGAGCATTTTTTTCTTGACTTCTGTCTTTCTTTCATAGGGAGTGAAGGTTCGGGAGAAACCATTCAAAAGGAAACATCCACCTGTGACATTTGTCAGTTTGGGGCAGAGTGCGATGAAGATGCAGAGGATGTTTGGTACAGAAACATACTTACATATTTGTTTGATTTGGAAAATATGACTTCTTTGAATGTGACTTTCCTAGTGGATCACCCTCAAAAGATAATTTAGGGGAACAAAATGTGCTTTAGATAGATAGGTAGATAGATAGATTAGATAGAATAAACAGACAGACAATATTTAAAAATAAAAGAAATACTGCTGTAGAAATTTATCTGAAAAATAATGTTAATGAGGGGAAAAAGCACTAGGATTTGACACTAGCCTCTTCCATAATGAGATAGATAGATGATAGATAGATATATAGAGTGGGGGAGAAAGAGACAGAGAATTGCCCACAATTTTTTGACCTCTAACAAACACATAGATTGATTTTCTCCATGAATATTAAGTGACAACATGTGTCTGTTGAAATAACCAGCAAGCAGAACATTCGTGTAGTGTCGTTGTGAAGATGTTGGAAAAGAAATGAGGAGAGTCAAGTTTAAATCCATCCTCACCCATGAAACATACTAGGTGAATTTGGGTCAACCCCTGCATTCCTGTTCTATAGAGAAATTGGTGAACTGTTATCTTGGATTATTAGAAGAAAGGTAGGAGAAATCTAACAAACAAATATGTGAATAAATGCCTGTCAAAGACACCACATTTTAATGGAATGTGTCTGGTGATAACAAAAACACAGTACAGAAAAATTAGAAATAAATAGGAGGATCAGCAGCATAACTTGGATACTCCCCAGTGTATATATTGAAGATTCAGTATATATACACAAATTGCTACTCATTAAACCCAGAGAATTGTCTTTTCATGCACTTAATGGTTGAGTTTGAATAACATTCTCAAGCAGATTAACCAACAATTTATTGTCTATGTTTTCACCAGTGCTCATGTTGGTTGTTTTCACTTTAATGACTTAAAGCAGAGACCCCTAAAGGGTCAATGGGATTATCCAAAGGGTCGGTAAATGGCAGGGAGTCAAATGGGATTCAGTAAATATTTGGGGAGTCATTCAGTGGTTGTTAAATAATGGATGCTCTGTTGGGGTCAATTAATTTGAGGAGGCATTTGTAGAGCTCCACACCAAACCTTAATTCTGAAGGTGGGGCCTGGCTAGTGGTTACCCAGGATTGGATTGTCAGCCACCAGCAAGAGTGGCTCTGAGCTGTCTCTATTATTGTTGTTATAGTCTTTGCTTGTAGTACTTTTAGTTAAAGTAGTATTTATTGAATTATTTTCATACAGTAAATGTTTGGGATTGATGAACAATCTGTCATTTCATGAAGGGATGAATAAGCTAAAGAGTTTGGGGACATCTGAGTGTTGTGTGAAATCTGTCCTTATGATAAATGTAGGACTTTGTATATGGGATGTAGTTAAGAAATGGGTTAAATGCCTAACCAGTTTACACAAAACTAATCAACAGCTGAACTGCTGGAGGTCAAAATCGGTGAGATGGCTAATTGAGCATCATAATGCAAGCTCCACTCCCTTGGAATGTTTGTGCAATGACTTGCATACAAAGGGAGCAGGCTTGCTTCATAAATGTTCTTTCTGTCCTCTTACCAATGTTGATCCTATCATCCCCTGTGGGTGCCACTACTACCAGCTAATCATTTTGATGTGGATTGTCCAAGGAAACCATTGAGATTCATCCTTACTTGAGGGTAAAAGGAATTGAACCTGGGGTCTTCTGCAGGCCAAGCATATGCTTTACCACCATGTTGTACGGCACTTCTATGTTAGGGACCCCTCATGTTGCTTTTCAACAATGTCTGGCTGTCAAGTCTGTCAAATCTCTTTATCAAATCATATTGCATTCATCCTTTCTTTCCATTGGGGAGGCACAAAAATTAAAAAAAAGTTTTGTGACCTGCCTGATGCTTGATGACAGTTCTTCTTTTTTCTCAGCCATGAGCAGACAGCAAAATCAGTAGAATTATCCAGCCCCAAATGAATCATAGGTAGTACAAGCCTTATGTTTAGGCTCTTCAACTGAGTATTTTTCCATCTTACATTCATAGTCTCTGCCAGCCAAA
The DNA here is from genome assembly GCF_049901735.1 of Notechis scutatus. NCBI lineage: Eukaryota > Metazoa > Chordata > Lepidosauria > Squamata > Elapidae > Notechis > Notechis scutatus. The sequence continues at coordinate 178,681,123 of NC_142009.1, forward strand.
CTCAGAAAGGTTCACTGTTATTAATTACTCTTCTACCAAGATTAATTAAAACTCTGTCAAATAAATGTACCATTTTTGATTCAATATATCTCCAGGATATTCCAAAATGAAAATATTTAATTAAAGGAAATATTTACTTAAGTTAAATAAAACAATGAAAAACATCAGATACTCAGAAACAGTGGCCAATTTCCTTATGCATTAGGGGACAGATGAGAATTAAATATAACAAAATTGATATTCAGTATATCGAAAAGCTATAAAATGTCCCAGTTTTCCGACTGAAGAACGTTCAGCTTAAAAAATATCTGATGAATCTCATCAGCTAATTGTGGCCACTCTCTCATTCCCAGCCCAGCCTAGCTCCTTTAGCACCTAGATAGCAACAATTGGAACAACACCGCCTTTGGAAACAAAGAGAAAATACCTCTAAAGCAATCTATATCTCAGCTGTGCTTTAAATGTATTTCACAGCTTGGAGTTCCACAAGACTTCCTTCCCCTCATGTAATGTAATCTGTTAAATAGGGAGATACTTAATATTAAGTATTAAGGGAACAAAGGGAGAACTCATTGGTGGAGGCAGTGATGCAAAAGAGCCAGGGATGTGCTGTAGATGGGACTAGATTTTACATTTTTCCAGGGTTTGGAGGGGGTTAAGTGGTTTCTTGTGTTTTTTTAAGTCTGTTAAGTACTTTGGGGGGCTTCCATCCCATTTGTATGCATTATGGCATGGACAGTGAAACATTTTTTACTATCAGTGACAATGTTACTCTTGAAGTAGAAGGCTCAGAGGTGCTCAGATTGCAAAGGTATTGTCATCTATGGCCGGGGTAGACAATAAATCTTTTGCAAACTAGCAGTTTTGATGGATTTATCTGAAAATCTGAATTATTGTCATTCCACATATTCCTGCACCATAACTCTAAAAAAAGGGGGGTCCATGGTTGAAGCTTGATATAACCTATTATATAGATAGTCTTGAGCAGCAACAACACTTGGTCAAAAATGTAGCAGGCCTTCCTTAAGTTCAGCTTCAATCTACATTGAATCAACCCAGCATGACAACTAAGAGAAGAGATACTATTTTTGTACTCAGGCATATGGCATAACAGTAATGACAAATGACCTCACAAATAAACATTTTTGAGATTCCCATGAATATAAACATATCTCTAAGAAGCTCCACCATATCAAATCAAAATAGTTTCATTCATTCACTCACTCAATCCTTCATTTATCTGCAACCAATGTAAGGGCTGCATCCTGTGCATTCAAAGTAGGATCTCTAATTTAGACTCTATCTTGCAAGCTAGCATATATCTTACCAACAAGGAACTATAGGTAACATACTGATGGTGAGTTAGTGAGATGTAGATATGTTAATTTGCAGAATAATCTCTAGATTAAAAATCCTACCTTGCATAAGATAAAATAAGCATGATTGGGGCAAAAGTGGATTTTGATTGCACTTCTGGCATACTGAGCAAAATGTGCCAAAATTAGCTACTTTTTTTTTTTTTACTGTTAGCAGGATGTCCTACATATGGCATGGGTACAACTAAGGCTTAGTTACCCAATCTTTGTTTTTTTTCTCTTTTCCTCAAAGGGATTCTGTGAAAAATGTGATTGACCAAAGCCATTAGGGGCAGCAGAAGTTAACAACTATGGGGCTGTCATCATCATCATCATCTAACATCTATGACATGAGGAAAACTGTGATTTGGAATATAAACAGAATAAATGGCAAGAATAAATGGAGTCAAGATAGTGGTTTGTAGCAATGCAGTTGAAGCCTTGTTCCTTTTGTACATGTATCAATGTTGTACATATATACAAAGGAGCATCGATCATAATGCCATGACCACTGTCTTGACTTCTTCGACTCTTCAACTATAGATACCACTAATAAATAGCATACAGTATGAATTAATTAAAGGAAGAAAAGCAGATATGTTATTTGTAAAATTAAGAGAAAAAAATAGCATGCAATAGTTCCAAAGGAAGGTTTACTGATCTTATGGAGTAGAATTGATAAATATATGCAGGGACAAGAATATGTAGGTTTAATTATGAATGATGAATCAAAAGGTTAAAATGTATGCCAGAAAGTATTAATTGCTGTCATATAGATAATTGTGTTGTGTACAAGTGAACTATTGATCCTACTTTCAACCCAAAATGAGTTTTGAATGAGCAGATTAAGGGAAAATTTATTCTGCTGACTTGAATGGGTGACAAGGGAGTATAGGAAAAGCGACTGGATCGTTTGGAAACCCACAAATGAAAAAGAATGGTATTGTTTTCAAAAGCCTGTTTTAAAATATGTGGTTTACGCCTACAATCAGTCTATTTAATCATAAATCGTGGCAGAAGAATTACTGTATATTTCAAAGTTTGGTTGATTTGATCATCGATGAAAGCATATTTAGAAAATTAGTAAAGTTTACAACGGAGATGAGAGGTTCTAAATCTGTGACAGAATGGTGCCAAGAGTAAATCTTGGGGGGAAATAGATATGGAAGAAAAGGAAAGAAGGGAAAGAAATTAGAATAAAAGAAGAGCTCTAGGAGGTAAAAGCACAATTTCTTTACATAACAGTATTACAAGATAGATTAATGGCTGAACAGAATTAATTCAGACAGTGGACAGAAGACAGAAGGATGTAAAAACTACTTCAAACAGAATGAAAAGAATCATGTTAGAGTGCCACACAAGTATGTGGAGGTATGTTAATGGGAAGTAGGAAAGATTATTATTTTTCTGGAATATTGAAATAAAAGAGGCCGTAGATGAGAGGGAAAGATTAGAAGAGGCAAACACAGTACAGAATAAATTTGATGGAGTTTAGAAAAATGTTTTGGAAATGTGTGAAGAAGCCTCCAGCAAAGTGAATAGAGTTAAAAATAAAATAAAATTGATTGTTATAAAACTATAGCGAAAGAAAGCTGAGAGAATGTTTTAAAAATTGGGATGAGAATAATAGAGTTATGTTGATGGAAATGAATGTTATAAACATTACAGTCCCCAAAAAAACATTTATGAAAAGGAAATCACGGATGCTTTGAGAATGTTACAAAATGGTAAGGCTGCAGTTATGGGTAGTCTAACCCAATGTTTCTCAATCATGGCAGCTTTAATATGGGTAGTAGCTTTGCTGGCTAGGGAATTCTAGGAGTTTAAGTCCACTCATCTTAAAGCTGTCAAGTTTGGAAAACACTGGTCTAACTGAAGAAGAGTTAAACTATGAATGAGTTTTGCTTACAGAATGACTGTGTGTCTTGTTTAATATGTGTATGAAAGTTCTATAGCCAACAGTTGGAAAATTTGTTCCCCTCCACAAAGAACTGTTTCTCTACACTCAGGACAAAAAGAAAAAAAGCTATTGTGAATGCCAACACAATAGTAAGATTTTTTTGCTTCCTTTGAGTCAATTTACATTATTTGCATGATTAAGTTATTATGTAGAATCCAGAATAAAAATTGGAAAGTGCAGTGCAGAGCATATGAATTTTTGCTCTTCTTATGTCATTGATAAATGTTTGAATGTGAAAAAGTATATTGTATATTTCTTGCTTTATAAAAAAAAATATGATAAATGGAATTGGGTTGAAATACATGATTTTTGCCCAAACCTGGAATTGGAGTTTGGTTGCTGAATATGATAAGAGTGATATATGATAGAAATGGATATTTATTGAATGGCTCAGGAATGAGCAGGGAGTGATATAAGGGTGTATAATGTCCTCTTGGTAATTTATTATATTTATGATTAAATATGGAAGGAATGCATATGATGACATTAAAATACTGCTGCTTGAATATAGTTTTATATGCAGATTATGTCATGTTGTTGGTTGAAACCCAGAATGATTTCTATCAAATTATATTTTATGATGCAATGAGAAGTAAAGATCTGAAAACGAATTTACAAAAGACTAAGGTACTTGTGTTTGACATGGAAAACAGAGTGAACAATTTCAAATTACATAAATGGCAAAAAAAAAAAAAAAAACTAGTGGATGAATTTCTCTACTATGGTAGAATGTTTACAAAGCATGGGGAAATGAGCGGGGAAATTTTCAGAGCTGAGACTGATAGAAATCTATGGGACATGGGAAGTTGTAAGAAATGAATATTTGTTAAAATAAGCAAAAATGGCTGTGTATCAGAGTGCTTTTCCGCACTTTGTTATGTGAAAGTGAGTACAGGGTATCCCAGGAGAAACATAAAAGTAAGTTGAATGCAGTGGGAAGAAGTGTGTATTATGTGGATTGAATATAAAATGAATGACTACTATGAAAGAAATATATTGTGAGGAAGTTTGGTTGTATAGAGAAAATGAATGAGGGCTGAATAGCAAAATGAATACATGAAGAAAGAGTGAATGGGTCAAGAGAAAAGAAAAGACAGAGAAGGTCATGGTTGAATGAAATAGATAAGATCAGGACAAAGAGAGATGTCATTATTTCAAAAAACAAAAGGCAATGTAGGAAGTATGAAGCAGGAGAAATAATTCCTTAGCTTACAGTTTCTTATTTCGTTTTTGCATGGCATCAGTTCTCTCAAAAAATAGTGTGATGACTGTGTACATATGTGTATCATTTTTTTTTTAATTTGCTAGATTTAAATCCAGCAATTCCTCCAGGAGGAGGAACTTCTTCTAATCTTTCCCCACAACAAAAATCCTGTAAGGTATACCAGCTTGAGAAAGAAGGGATGGCCCCAAATTACTCAGTGAACTTCTTGAGCTAAAGATGGAGTTAAAACCAAGTCTCCTTAATCCTATTTCAACACCACTTTATTAGGAATATTTACTTTGGACTGTTGAAAACTTCCTAAGAATCAATCAATCAATCCCCTAAGAATAAATCTATATGGATTGTTTGCTTTCTAGCCTTGGGTCTTAAGAGAAATACTAATGGGATAGTTGCAAAGCAAACTTTCATTCATCAAGCTGTAAACAACTTTAGGTGAGTCCTACACAATGAATATAGAAGGCCCCAGGCTCAGTTGCCAGCTTTGGCAGGTTGGGTATGGTAAGCTCCTGCCTGCAATTCCACTCCCAATTAGTAAGGAAAACACTTGCCAAGAAAATATATATTACCCAAACTAGGTAATATCATCAGTGCTAGTGATAGTTTAGGAGGCCAAAAGAGGCCGTGTTATCCACACAGTTATTCTCTCTTCCACTGTTGTAAATAGTCTTCATAATTTTAGTTTGATACAAATCACAAAAGCATATGTTCAGAAGTGAGGACTTTAGGCCAAACAGGAGTTTGATCTCCACTTTCCCATGTACACCAGACAGGAAATACAATCAGATTCTGATTCTTCTTAATTGTAAATCTTGCAAGTCTGAAAGTACAATTACCCACTGTCTCTTTTTACAGCCTGATAAGTTAGGAAGGATCATTTCTGTTTCTTTCTGTTCTTCTTACGAAGCTGCAGGCTATGGCATGCAGCTGCCCTCTAACACAGTTGTTCCCTAAGTACATCTCTTCCCCCCGTCTCCCAAGATTATCCCCATATACCATTTTAATTAACTAGACGTACAAGTGTAGAGAAAAACATTATGATGGCAGTGTGGGTTCATCAACTTGGCCCTGGATGATCCATTCACTATCATAACTTCATCAGTCATCCCCCACATCATTCTCCAAGATGTTGTGCATTAGACCCAAGCTTTGTGGAAGCCAATGTCCTTCCATCTCTTCCCCTTCTTGTTAGCACATTTTGTTTTGGGAAATGTGAATCTACTACACATAGCTTGGCATCCATTAGTGAACATCCTTCACTTTCTTGAAAACGAAGGCTCCTCCATTTAAAGTCTTTAACGTCTCACTTGTTTTAATTTGTGAAAGCTTCTTGTCTGTAAGGGGATCATATATTGGCATTATTCCCACATTTAATGCATTTTCAACCTGTATAGGCTTCATGAATATTTGAAAGCAGGCCAGTGGCTGTGCCCATTTATTAAGCACTAGACTGCAATCTACTGGTAAATCAGGCATTCCCTGTTACTGGCTTTGGGGCTGATTTCTGAGCTAAGAAAACAATTGACTTGGAATGATGGGTGTGATTCATTGTAACACCCCCTGAAAAAAATCAAAGGGAAAAAAGAAGCATTAATGTTCTGAGCAAAGGAAAGTGTTCCAGAGATAGCCCTCCCCACTCTTCCAAACCTAAAAATGTGTATTTTAAAAACCATCTCAGAGCTCCTATAATGGGTGTAAATAGAACTATATAAAAGAAAGTGCCCTTTCATCTTACAAAATTGCTTAATGTCAGAATAACAGAGTAAAGAATTGGAAGAGACCTTGGAGGTATTCTAGTCCAATTGCCTGCTCAAGCAGGAGACCCTATACCAATTCAGATAGGTGGCTGTCCAGTCTCTTCTTAAAAGCCTCCAGTGGTGGACCACCCACAACTTCTAAAGGCAAGCCATTCATTTAAATGCATGGCTCCCTCAGAAAGTCACATCTGGAATCCTAAAGGATTGTCCTATAAGTCAGTAATCTTTCTGATTAATTATATTTTATAATAAAATGCTCTTTGGCTATAGTCATAGTAGTAATTAAATAACATAAATGCGTTTTTCCTTTAAAGGAAGTGGTAAGATAAAGGATGAATATGTTGGCTTAGATGGACACACATCTATTTTATAGATTGCCATAAACCTCAATACATAGTGTTTCTAATTATTGATAGCCCATGAACATATTTCTTTTTAAAAAAATGGTTTGAGTGAAGCATCAGAAAACTAGATAATCTTGAAAAAAGTGCCAATGAAAGCAGATATATTCAAAAACCAAAAAATAAATATGTGAGCCAAAATTTACTATTTATTACATCACCCTCATTCTGCTGGCAATCCAGAGGGAGTAGTAGAAAAAGCATACGAGTGGAAAATAACTGTGATTTCTTTCCCCTATAATCATTAACCAGCATTGGGAACTCTGGGAACCATATTGCCCATATATTGGAAGTACCAGAATTCATAGAAGTCTGGAACATGCTTCTCCAAGAAGTTATCAACTGGACCTTTGTAAAAGATTATGGGCTGGTCTAAGTACTGTTTATGGGCTGGTCTAAGTACTGTTTCCAGTTATATATGCAACTGATTCAGCATCTCTCCCATCACACCTCATTGTTAGATGAACATATTATATTTAGAGCAAGCTGCTAAGTCTCTACGGTTACTTCACTCAGCCTGTAGGAATCACCCACTCATCTAGGAAAGTGTTCCGAATTCAGTGAGGTTACTCCTAAGTAAACGTATATAAACTATGCAAGTCACTCCATCTAAAAGGAATAAAACCCAACCACTACCAAGCTGTCTAGGGGAATTGTTTGTCAAAGAAAGTTACCAACAGGATTTATTTCAGCTTCATATTTCTTTTCTAATTGCAGGTATACATTATATGCAAATTTTGTGGTATGCTGATTCAGCAAACAAAATCTCACATCAATACACTCAAACTGAATTCTCATGCAAATATACTCCATTTTCTGAGCACAAAAATGAGTACAAATCATATAGCTGTCAGCAGCCACTACCCCTAAAATCAATGTTGCTCAAGTAATCAATATTTATCTTTATTATGGTTAAAAATATCCAAAATTGAGCAATGGGAATAATAAAAAAACAACTGATATTTTTTCCCCAGCTATCTTTATCCTATGGCAGTTAAATCAGTAAAGGGTCATATATCAGCTCTTCTTGCTAGAGCATCTAAACATAATGAGGCAATACCATAATTTGGGATAATAGCATTATGAGATTATTTGAAGGCTCTCCTGTACTATAGGGCAGGGGTGTCAAACTTGCATGACATATCGGGACTGTTTTCCCCTTTGCTAAACCGGGTGGGGGCATGGCCAGTCTGTAATGTATCCAGCCTGCGGGCTGCAAGTTTGACACCTCTGCTATAGGGATACAAGCTATTGGATGTTGAGCAGTGGTTGCAGCCATTATATTACCTACTTGCACTGTGGTCAGAACATTTTAGCTATGTAGCAAACTTCATAATGCTCTGTAACTGGCATAGTGCTGATTTATTACCTTTACTTTGCACAGAAAAAAAAAACGGAAAGCTATGATGCTTGTCACCCTTACCCTTTCCCCAATATTCTTGAATATATAGAATACAACAAAATCTGGTTGGTTGGTTGGTGCTCTATGTGGGTTCCAGATTCTAAGAGATACTGACAACTTTTGATAGGAATCAGAATGCAAGGTAATTCACCTGAATTCCCAAGTGAAGTATGACACTACCGTGTTTCTCCAACAATACGGCCTCCACCAATAGGAAGGCCCAGCATGATTTCTAGGCATGAGGTGAAATTAAGCCCCGCCCCCAAAATTTAGGCCTATTTAAACCATGTGTTTCCCCGCCATTTCTCACATCATTCGTTAGAATTACACGAGGTGAAGAGAAATGGGGGGGAAGGGCGGGGGGATGGGGAGAAAACTTGCCTTTGGAGTGCCCTGCAGGTAGCCTAGGCTGGAATACCCCGATAGCCGATAGAAGCTCTCTGAAGGCAGAGTCCCCAGCCGCTTCAGGGCGTGGCATGGCTACCTGTGTCCCCTCGCCTTTAGGGCAGTCTCTTTCGGGCGATGGAAGTTCCCCAAGTGCAGCCACCAGCCACTTCGATCAGCCAGTAGAAGCGGCCTCGGGGCAAGCGCACACACACACACTCCCCTCGCCGCAAGGCCACTTCTATTGGCAGACGAAAGCTCTCTTGAAGGAAGAGTCCCCAGCCGTTTCAGGGCGAGGCGTGGCTGCCCGTGTCCCCTCGGCATTAGGCAGTCTCTTTCCGGCAATGGAAGCTCCCCAAATGCAGTCACCAGCCACTTCGATCGGCTGGTAGAAGCGGCCTCGCCGCGAGCGCACACACACACACTCCCCTCGCCCCAAGTCCGCTCAAAAGAGACTGCCTAAAGGCGAGGGGACATGGGCAGCCACTCCACGCCCTGAAGCAGCTGTGGACTCTGCCTTCGGGGAGCTTTCATCGGCCGATAGAAGTGGCCTCGCAGCGAGGTATGTGCGTATGGGACGCTCTAGGTGGGGGAGGAAATTAAGTCACCCCCGAAAAGACGGCCTAGCCGTTTTTTCAGGGGTCAAAAAAACATAAGGCCCGGCCTTATTTTGTGAGAAACACGGTAGAAAGAATACAAGCGTTTATGAGTTTAAGCATCATCAGCAACCAGAGTGATCCCATGTGGGTCTTCACGTATTCTTGAGATGGAATCCCAAATTTAATTGTTGGGAAGAAGATCATATCTACAATGGCAGAAAAAGGTCACTGAGGAAGTTCTGTCATATTCAGTCCCAGAGGCAATTCAGGATATATTTGTGCACGTACCTTAACTTTCTAAGCAATGATGCCATCTAAAAATGCACGAGGTTGGAATAATTACATATTAGAAATATTTGATACAGTAGTTTAATTTGGTCCAGATCAATTGATTTGGCAGTAACATTCCAGAAAGGCAAAATGCAGTCCCTAATGCTACAGATACATCTCATTCCCACTCTGCCTTTGGGGGTGTATGTTCAGATGTACAACCCTCAGAGTCACTCTGGGACATCTGGCATTATTATTCTGCATGGAAGATACAGTTTGGCTAGAGCTCTATAAGTGTGCAAGGATTCGGATCAGTATGCAATAGGATTTCACAGAAGCTACCGGATCTCCTTCAAGGGTCCATAATTCCAGAAATAGTCCAATCAACTCCCAGATTTATTACAATCAGTTTGACCTTCCCTTCTGAGTACATCCAGGAAACAGTTCCTTCCCCGCCCCTCCCTTCAATACTCCCTGTTGTATGGGGGGGGGGGTCCTTTTAAGATGTGTTTCTTTGTATTCTGTTTTTTAACTGGAGATAAGTTGAATGTAAGCTGATCGATTAGCTCAGCATTCTTTGGCACAATAAATCAGGACCAGAGCTTTTGGGGGATTTTCATTCAGAACATAGAACCATTCACTCTGAGCTCATGTGGAGCCCAGCCCTGGTACATAGAGAGTGTGGGGGGGGGAGTTCACCACATTCTGGTTTTGTGTGTGCGTGCATGCGCAATGGTTCTGTGGTATTTATAGTTACCCTTATTGATCCAGTCTCTGAGGTGAAATGTACAACTTATCACTTTACACAATACTGAAACATTGCTTCAAATTGGTATCAGATTATGTGACAATGATCTCTATTGAAATTCTTGTTTGTAACTTCCTATAGTCTACTCTGAAGATTTTGATTTAAAAAAAAAAAGCATGTGGATGATAACAAATTATTTGCTAATTTTGTATGCTTAATTTTTTTTTCTTTTTAATGGAAGTACATTAATAACAATACTATTGTTTTGACATTTTTTTAAACGAATAAAGACACCTAAAATGTAGTCTTTTTAAAATCATTTACTTTTCTTTTAAGAACAAGCCTTTGAATCTTTTGGAATACCTCACACATGAACACATGCAAACTTCCTGATACATTGTTTGTATCTAATGATTATAAATTATCTGCTAAATTGGGCATAATCAAAAAGAAATAATTTAGATGTCTGTGTACTAATGCAAGCCAATTGGATAACAAAACAGAAGAAATTAAATGATTTTTTCAAGATGAAAAGAAACAGGTATTATAAGAAAAACCTAATGTAATAGAACCCATATCTGAAATTGCATCTATTGATGTGGATGCACTGGATAGGAAAGGTTAATGGCAAATCACTCAGAGTTATTTGTGTATTAACAAAGGACTTGCTAGCTAGTGATAAAATAGAGAATGAGGACGGCGGAGAAAGAAGATCTGTTTTGAGCAAAGGTGACTTTCAGCCAAAGACTCAAATAAGATTTCCCAGTAGAAGAGGGCATGGAATTGTAATTGTGTACACCATAAAAGCACAAGTTGCTATCTGTCATACAATCCTATCCAGAAAACAAAGATCCTTTCGAGTTGCAACAATTAAAAGAATGGAACCCCTTCATAGATTTCCTGTTCTCCTTAGCATTGGTGGCTTGTCGAGAAACTGTTGTGTGAATGAGAGAGGGGGAAAGAAGCATATTTAGGGGTATGCCTACATGGGCAGAGTCTTCCTCCTTGAATCAAACCCTGATACAGCACTGAAGGGATAAAAGAAAATTGCCTACCCTAGTGGATTATTTAAACCTTTCCATTTTAGGAGGTCATAGGGTTGTCTGAACAAATTGATACCGTACTTTTGCCAGCTTTTCCATGTTTTTTTAAATTGGTGTAGAAATCCCACTTTTACACAGAAAAGAAAACAAACCTTTGAATATGCCTCCTCCCAAAGGAAGATTAAATAATATTTAAAAGCATATCATTCTTCATTACTATAGTCTCAACTAACCTAAACCACCTTAAAGGTAACACGTTTTTCGCAGGATGGAAACTATTTTTTGTTTTATATCAATACTAAAGTAGCTTTGTTGACTTCATAATAAAATGAGAAACAGATAAGCATGATACATCTTGATTACATATCACAATAGGAGATTCCATTCCCATCTATCATTATTATCTCCAAACTGGCACAATAAGGTAGGTAACAATGATAGGATAGCACTGTCTGGCCGCCAAATTGTCCTTCAATCTACAAGAGGGAAATGCTACATTTGTGAGAGATAGTGGAAGAACTAGAATTGTTCACAGTAATCAAAGGAAAATAGAGGGACTTCCTTTGGGGGATTGAAATGATGTCTATGGGACTTCTTTTTGTAGGTAATGGTAGATAAATCCTGACAAATATATAGGCAGATTCTAGTATAACTGAATCATTCCCAGTGTATAAACATTTCTGGCAAAAAAAAACCTCTTTGCCCAGAAAGAAAAGAATGTCTTTGAATATAAATAACTCGGGTTGGTAGTTGGGCTGTTCATCTGAGGTTCGAGCTTGGCTATTTGGTTGCAAACGTTTCATCACCATTTGACGAAACATTGTCAGCGCGCTTTGAATGGTGCTCATCTGTCAGAGTCCTGGCCTTTAAATACCGTTTTATTTACCTTTAAACCCTAATGAGAGGAGAGCAGTATTCTTGATTTTTTTCTTCATTTTAAACTGTTTTATGAAATATTGCAGCAAATTATTTTTCAAAATCTACTTTGTATATTCCATCAGGTCTAAATATTGAAAATCTCTTCTTCTTCTTCTTCTTCTCCTCCTCCTCATCCTCCTCCTCCTCCTCCTCCTCCTCCTTCGTCCTCCTCCTCCTGTTTTGTTTCATATATAAAAGAGAACAGAATAGCCTGAACATAGAAATCCCACATCCCAATACATAACCTCATGTTAAAAAGAAATTGTCCTTATATGCTTCAAGGAGTACACATAATGGATAACATGGTAAAGCACTTCTGAAGGTATTATAACAATAACGGTCAGGTCTACGTATTTTGCATTAGATTCCTTTTTGGAAGTCTAATCATTTCTCCTGCTATTGTGTGTGTGGGGGGAGTGTACATGTGCATACAAATGTGAACTCCTTCTCTTCCCAGGCACCTCATCAGTTTATGTATTAAGTAGGAGTCACGCCCTAGTAGCAAGGTGACTGGTGGCTTGATGATGGCCTATTTAGTTGCAATAAAATGCCATTTGGCTTAATGTGCAATTGAGAAAAGAGTGACATTTGTGGCTTCAGTTTTATGATCCCATGGACTGAGTGATCTTTTGAGCCTTTCAGTATCTTCAGAGGAAAGGAGATCACCAGCAGAGTTTCTTATTTATACCTTTCTTCTTTTCCTACTAGCAGTTTTGCAATAAATCACATTCACACTGAGTTTAATGGAAGCATGTTCAAGAAGGCAAGATTGTGACATTTTAAATCTGAAATCCGCATATTCACTATATAGATCACCCAGGAAAAGAAGTAGGACTTCCCCTACGGATTCAGATGACTACAAAAAGCCAATCCACATACATATTCCTTTGTCTGTTTTTGCCTTTTGCAATGTTTGATTTAGTACTAGGCACAGAGGGAAACCACAGTTTTGTTTCAAAATACTGTACTCTGTACAAAGAAATCAGAAGACTACCTGCTGTACTATGGGTTTTTCTCTGAATGCACTTGTGGTGGTAATAAGGGAAGAACGCAGGGACACACACACACACCCCTTAATAACTAAGGAAATTAGAGTGGAATATCAGTGTCTATAGATCCAAATAACTCTTTTCATTTTTCGTGTCATTATACCTTTATTGAAAAACTGCAGTTTAAAAACAAATTGCTCCAGAATCCCAAAACAATCAATTGGCTATTCTTGCTACGTAGTTCAAAAATAGATCAACGGTGTAACGGCAGCACAAATAAACGCTGCTGTTCCATTCAGATAAAAAAGAACTTTACTTACATACAGTTTTACCTCATTAAGAAGGACAATGGTCTCTGTTAAAAGTTATATATACATGCATGTATTGCACAGAAAACTTGACTGCTAATCTTAACATAGCTATCTTCACCAAGTTAGAACAGAACAGTCAGTAGAGAACTGACCAAGTTCTATTAGAAAACAGGGACATGACTTATAGTGGAATCTCAATAATTTCTGTCTGCCACATTGCTTAATAGTAGAGATAAAATTATTCTCCTACTTCTTCTTCCTTTTCACATTGCAGTAAAAAAGTGAATTTAGGCATGAACATCTATGTGGAAAGACTGAATCTGGCCAAGTCAGGTGCTCAGTCTGGGAGTTGAATGCTTTAATTCTAAACAGATGTTTTTGGGTTCTGGCTCCGATTCTGTGACACTCAATTTTGTTTTTTAAAAGTAGCTCCTACATGCCCAAAACGTGAACATCCACGTTGTAAGAAGTGCTTTTAAGAATTGTTTACTGTAGAATTTATCCAGAATATCCAAATAAATTTATCCAGATAAATTTTACAATAAGGGGTTGTAAAAGAATATCCCTGGTCTGTATGAATGCCTATAGAAATAAGTATTTTTGGTGTGGGATTCTTGTTTCGTTTTCAATTAATTGTTTGATCAAATTTCCCCCAAATTCATGTTTAAGAACATAAGTGTGTTTGTGTGTGTTACTCTTTTCATGTCTAGCTTGCCATTCAGTCTTTACACTGGAGGAACATTTGAAATAAGGAAACACTGCATAAAAATAGCAAAAACATGTGAAAACTTCACAATACAATTAACTTTAACATACAGTTTTACAGCATTTAAGAGGAAGAACCAAAGCACCAATCTGGTAGCTGAGCCATGGCAGGCTAAGATTCTCGGCACTTCAAGCACTACCACTGTGCAGCATTCAAAGTTCGAAAAATGATGCGGAGTGTATTTTTTGACCTTCCTAAGAAGCTCTCTCACATGCCCCTGTTGAGAAAGGATACCTTGAAGAGTTTAGGGTGGTCCCTGCTACCAGTCTTTTATGAGTCTGAAAAATAACTTGAGCAGAGAGCTCAGTTATTCCAAGAGCCTCAAGTTAAATAGCAAATGCAACCCAGATTCCCTTTTTTTGTTATGTGAAACAGAACTGTTCAACTGTCCTGGCTGTTGTAAATATATACCTGTTCTTCAGCCACAAAATAAAGAATTGTTTTAAAGGATAAGGAAGGCAAAGAAGTATCTTACAAAAGTCAACAAATTGTCACTCTTGAGGGACCAGGTGGAATCAATAAGATCACATCAGTATGATCCTTAGCACACATTCACTTAGACAGGATGATAACTGGATTGTAGCATTTTTCTACTAATGTCCTTCATAGTGACAGTGCTTGTTTATGAGCCCTACTGAACTTTTCTTGCTGTCTGAGTTCTCTATTAACCTGTTTCCCTCATGATGGTTATCCCAATTTATCTAGTTTCCCAATGGATACCATCTACAATGTCAGTTATTTGCTGTCCTTTCTACATTAAACACAAAACAAGCTTTTTCATGAATAGCTTTGGTTCCATCAAGCCTGGAATACAGCAAAAAGGATAATTTTATGTAACTGGAAAGAAACTTAACCTTCTGGTTTTAAGGAGCGGGTGCATAATTTGAGCCATTACCTACTTTGAAGAAGTCTGGGTTCTCATGAGATGTGAAGTGTAAAATGATAGCGAATAGTTTCACTTACTTGGCACTTGGCACACATTCAGTCAATCCCTATATCTGGATCAAAACATACATGCCATTCAGTTCAGCTTGATATTTATTTTTGAAATAAATCAGCAAAGAACAAAACAGTTGTTCTGACCCAGCTCCCCAAATACAACAAACCCTCTGAAGTTAAATCAATGATTCCTTTATTAGGAGCGCCAGCAGCCCAGGCAAAAAGTTTCTCTCTCATCACAGGCTAACAAGTCTATCGGGCAGGGAGATTAATAGTTGTCTGCCACGTGTATTAATCTCCGCCCCCTGCCTTTTATCGCCAGAGCTAGGGTGGGGCTTCACTAGCAGCGGTGGCTCTTCGTCCCAAGGACCGGCCCATAGATTTCCACTGCTTTCCTCTCCTCTGCCTTCTGCACATCCATGCATCAGGCACTGGACCCAGCTGTTCTTCCTCATCAGCCACCTCTAGACCTGGAGGCTATTGACTCTCCATCTGAGGCCTGATAGACTGCCCAGGCTCCACCTCTGTCTCTCTCTCTCTCTGCCAGCTCAGTTCCCTCTTCCCCCATGGTGCTCTCAGGTTGCCTTGATGCTGACCCTGACTCCCATGCTTCCTCCTCATCTGATTTGGCTGCTGAAGGGTCCAGTGACCGTTAGGCCACAACAACAGTTAACTAGCAAAAGGGGATGAGAGTTAGGCTAAAACAGAGAAGGGGGAAAGGGAGAGAAATGTGATCGATCACCAGACAAAATTTAAATCGTCTGTCTGCCTAAGAACACAGAACTTGTCAGATCCTTCCTTTGTTCTTCTCCATGAAGAAATCATTTGATGATGTATATAATGAGCAATACTTTTCTGCACAGTCTGTTTAATACTAAGCTTACAGTTTTATTTAATTTTAAACCATTGCTTGCATGGAAGCTGAGTCATGGCAACTGGACTTCTTTTTCTTTTTGGTTTGAAAAGTTTTGCTCTTATGCAAGTAGCTTCTTCAGACTGAAAGAGCTACTTCAATAAGCACCAAAACATTTAAAACCAAAAAGTTGCCATGACTCAGCTTCCACACAATTCTATCTGATAACCAAGAATCTTCATCAACATATAGTTACAATGTGCATCTTTTTTCTCTTTTTGCTGTTAATTTATTTTCTTTTTTGTCACATAGAGTTTATTTTAGTCATTTTATCCATGGGTTTGTTGTCTTTATCTGCATAACCAATAATTACCTTTTTTTTTTTTTGGCTGCTGATGTCATCAATTTTGTACTTCACTGACTTTTTTTTAAAAAAGGCCATATTGAACACAGTTAGGATACAATTGAAAATTGGTAGCTTGGTTTCTTTCCATCCTGAGGTAATGTAAGCCAGAAATGGAATGAAGATATTTCTAAAAAGAAGAGAAATCCCCACACTCACATATTCTGATAAAATACTAGGAAAAACCCTCCCTCTACCAACATAATTCACCACCTTGCAATATTGCCCTACCCAGACCCCATCCTAAACTACCTACCTATTTTGTTCCATTGCCCAAAGCAAGGTTATTCCTATTGAGACCCATTAATATTGTTGTTAAATATGCAAATTAATTAATTAATGAACCTACATTGGCTAGTAGAAGGATGTGTGTCTTTGTGCAAGCTTAAATGAGCAGTTTGCTTACATTCAGCCAGATACAGGAGTATATGTGAATTATGTTGTTCGCAACGTCCCTTTTAACTAAACTAAACTAAACATTGAAGTTTGAGTTATAAAACAGTATTTATACTGTAATTGATTGATTGATTAAATGCCATCAAATTGTTGTTGATTATGACCGCATAGATAGATTTTTCTCTGATGATCTGTCAAACAAAAATTATAGTATTACAGGCGATAGCAAAACACTTCAGTGGAAAGAAAATTTGCTTATGATGGGATTAATACTAAATGAATGGGTTGTAAATTGGTCTTGTATATTGGCCCCAAAGTAGTTAATAACAGCAACATTCCTGAATTGTGTTTACTTTCTGGAAGGATTCCCTCCAGCTCTGAGCAATGATAGGATGTGTTTGTAGCATGTTGTTCTGACCCAACCTGGTTCGAAGAGAGCAAACACAAGACAAAAGCAGCACCCCCCCACCTTTTAAGATTTCATTCATAAATATCTGTTTCTTCACAGATAAAAGGCTGCTTCCAACTAATTAGCTCCGACAAGAAAGAGCCTTGCCAAGTTGTTCTTCAAGGCTGCCAAAAACCCACAGATAAGAAATAGTTTACAAGAGTTTTCAAATACTAACTATAATGTCCACGAAGCTGAGTTTTAGAGTGTCTTTGCCTTCTGCAAAGAACGTTTCATCAAACCTGGCTTTTATCCTCTTGAGGGGGGGTCCTTGCAGCCTTACTCCTGAGTCACCCATGCTGCTGTAACTGCTCTCTCCTACGAGCAATCCTGTGTGCACGTGCACTTGGTTCCTCGAGAACATCCTCATCACTGCCCTCACAATCTCTGAAGGCAGCAGTCCACTCCCTAATGGTCCTGGCTGCTGATGTCATCAATTTTGTTCTTCACTGACATTTTTTAAGGCCATATTGAACACAGTTAAGATCAACCACCAGTATCCTATGAACAATACAATTGAAAATTGGTATCTTGGTTTCTTTCCATCCTGATCCTGGTCCTGGCCTTTCATCTGAGTCTTCGCTCTCCTCCACCATCCACACCTGCTTCCGGCTAACCACAACACATGTATGTGTTCTGAAGATTACAGTAGACAAGAAAAGATTTGCTGCTGGCACCATAGGTTGGCCAAGATGTGCCCTGATGCAGACAAGGAATATCATTCCTACATGTAACATTCATTAATTGACTGTGGCTATGAAAAAAATTTCATCATCAGAACCAATGTATATCAAGCTGAATGTCTGTGGTGTAGAAAGAATTTCTAATCCATGCTAGCTGCCCAAGTATTCAAGATCTTTATATTATTTTTATGTTAATATGATTACTCTTAAAATATACAATAACAAACAGGTATATGAACACATTTTTGAATATCCTTTTTTTCAATATACTTTGAATATATGCTTTTCCCAGCATTTGTGCTTGAAAAATATTAGATCAAAATACACACTGGTGCCTAAGTGTTTGAGTGAGTGTAGAGCAGATATTGTTCGTTCCTAGTATAAAACAATGGTAGATCCAGGGCCATTTGGGGTAGCTACCATACAACCAGGCTGCCAGCACAGGTATTTCTATCTCAGTAAGGGGGAGGAAATAAAGGAATAAAAGAAGATGCACCATCACTTTGACATAGACCATAGACAGGGCATGGTGACAAGTTGGAAATCATGCAAGCTGCTTGGGTTTGTTGTCAATTGCAAAAGAGAAGACTTGCCTCTTCCCAGTGTTGAAATATGTTTCCGCTGGCCATCTGTTCAAATGTTTGCTGCCTGTCTATTTTATATAGACAATGGGATTAATTGCCTCAGGCAGCACATTGTCATAGGCCAATCCCAGCTGTTGTTACTGATCAGCTGCCTACACCAAAGGGAGAAATTATCCTCCCTCTGGGGAATATTCAGCAAAAAAGTATTTCTTCCTCCCCTTGGTATTGTTGCCTGCAGTTTGCTTGGAGAATTCAAAAAGCACATTTAATGCTCAGCTATGACTTACTGAAGTATCCGCTGCCCTTGCTAGAGCAGATGAAATAAGCAGAAAAGGCAGGAGGGTTACAAATGGTCCAGGAAGATAATAGGGAAAATCAAACGTTTTGGTTTTATACAGGAGCAACTTTAAAAGGCGTCTGGAATAGAAGCATTCCAAAGCCTCACACACAGAATTTTTATCCTACATTTAAATTTAACTCAACACTCATATATCAGGGGAGGAGACAATCACATTTAAATAATTGAGTTGAAGATATCTGGATGGAACTTGAGGGTTAAAAACTCTGTGCTGATAGAGAGGGCATGCCTTGATGAGCAACAGCATGAACTTTTGATGTTTTCTAGTTTCTCAAAGCGTACTCTGCTTCATCTGCTTAGTCCTACTCGTGGTTTATTCACTTTTCAGCTCTCTTTAGATTGCGGTGATTTTTAAAAGAGGAAAAACTGACTTTAATTTTGTCTCACAATGCTATAGCATGCAGCTAATACAGTGTTGAGGTCTCCAGAGACAGGTGGATGAGCTCAATGAAGGTTGTATAATAATTGAACTGAAAGTAGGAGAGGGTTAGAGGTGGGCACAGAATGAAAAAAAAAAAAAAGGATGGCAAGGAATTTTAATAAGCAATGAAGGAAAAAGGTGACAGTATGGAATCTACTATTGCCGGCTTGCTTGGTGGCTTTGTTTATCCTAACTCTGCAGTTGTTTAAAAGTCTGTTCTATGGTCTGTGAAAATTGCTATTCTTCAGTGAAAGACTTTGACACTACTGCTGTTCCTAGTCTGTATGACCTCTGATAGTCACGGATGGGTCGTTCTAATTCCAATCTACGTCTGGTTTGTTCCACAGATGTTCACATGGATGCAAGTTGAGAACATACATATATACCATCTCCTGAAATATGAAGGGTTTTGTTTGTGCTTTGTATTTTCTAAACAAGGAGCTTCAGTGATAAATTTGGGGAAATAATCTAATGAACAGTTGACTCCACTTTTGAAACAATCTAAAAAAGATGACCCAGATCTACCCATTTTTCAGAAGAGGTGTATGTAATTCTACAAAATCTTGTAACGTTCTATTCTCAGTTTAATAACTGTTTTGAAGAAGACAATAATTAGAGAGGAACAGGTGAATGGAATGGAAAGGAAAGGAAAGGAAAGGAAAGGAAAGGAAAGGAAAGGAAAGGAAAGGAAAGAAGGAACAAAGGAGTTATTTCATATGAAGGTTCCAAAGGGTGTTTCATTCCGTCTTGCCATCTGATTATTAAAAAGCAATGATGGACATTCTTAGTTCTTCTTTCTATAAGCACATACCATACACTGATATGCACATTAACCCCAGAATTAGAGGTGTGGACATCTATATCAAAGCCCTAAATTGGATCAGGATGATGGTGCTTGACTTTCTTACTGGTATGTTTTGCCCATCTATACCTCTTCTGCCTTGCTCACATATGACCTACTTTATCAAAGAAAATCCTTTATCTTACCTGCTGCCCCATAAATATTTTTTATAGATTTTTTTATTATACATATTTAAGTTGGAATCTTGAAATTGCGAGAATTCAGAAAGAGTAACACAATCTATCTGTTTGCATCAATCCAATTTTGCATTAATTACTACTGGATTCTTCTGTATTCCTTGTATTATGGTATATTGTGGCTAAGGAAAAATATAGGATGGATGGATGGACAAAATGGTGTCTCTTATTTCTCTGGCCACTTGTTCAAAGGTAAAACAATAATTACAAATAACAAATGGCAAATTTTTATGGCAGGGGAGTGGTAATACTGCCTAGAAGTATAGTAAATAAATACATTTTGCTCTTGAAACTGCAGATATATTTTCAAGTTTGGAGCTGGATAGCTAAGAAACATAAAAATTGTTATACTTTATTTAGAAGAAAGGCAGTTAAGTGGAGACCTGTTAACAGTGGCCCGGTTCAAGAAGCTCTTGTCCTTAATGGGCACCACAGCATTAACTTTTTAACAAAAAAAGTAAAGCCAAAACCAAAATGGGAACAGATGTGGTCGTGACAAATGGAAATAGTTGAACTGCCTGTCATCCAGAATTAACCTCATAAAGTTCTCGAATATATATTAATTAACACTGGTAGGAAGAAGGCAATATTCATATTTAGCCTGGGGTAAATATGGGAACTTGGTAGTAAAGCTGCTCAGATCCAAAATATTTTCCCTTTGAAAATCCTCCATTCCCCAAGTCTTGTTCCTATCCTTTTCCTTTTCTTTCCTCCAACCTACGAAAGGCCAAAAGTTATCATTTCCTGCCTTCTGAACAGGAGAAAAATGCCATCAAAGACAGCTTGAGGTCAAGCCTTTCCAGGACTACAAAATGGCAACTCATACCTTGGCCCAGGCTCATTTACCCACTCCTGGTCTCAATTAATTTGAACATGGCAGCAAAACATTAACAGAAAATTTTCACCAACTAACAAGAATGGTGGCTTCCATTGTGAAACAAGATGTCACTCTCCAAAATTCCTGCTAGCTAGCCAGTTATGCCATCCTGCTGGCTACTAACAGCTAGAAAGGGACTGCAGGAAATCAAATTGAGTTCTTTTTTTTTCTGGTTTTCTTCTTGTGCTCTCAAAATAACTTTCTTAACCCTTTGCAATGAGAGTTCATAACCGGGGTAGAATTTGGGAAGGCAGGTGAGGATGCACTTATGTTGGAGATGGCTTAACTGGGATGGAGTAAAACTGTATGTCCAGATGCAAAGAAGGTTGGAGGAAAGGTCTTCCTAGAGCACCTTTGCAGGCATGAAACTGGGACAAAGGACATTAAGTGGAAATGATCTGCCTGTAGGGCTGACGTAGACGGGTATAGTAGTTCAAGTTGAAAAGTGGCACTATTTGTTAAGCAGATACTCACATCTTCTTTGAATAGGTTTCCACTGATACGTTATCATCAAGACATGCTTACAAAAGATATACTTGCATTGCTAGAATAGATGCAAAGAGCCACACCCCTTTACACTTCTCTTGGGATGTCAAGTCCACTGGATTCAAGAGGATCTTCTGGGTAAATACTGTGCGTTCTTTACCATGGGTGTGTATTTTCACCCACTGCCAGTAAAAGGCTATAGTGGGGCAGCTACACAATTGGATCCTGACCATAGGCTCACCCTCTGGTAGGACATATTTAATATGCCAGTCAGGAAAAACATTTACCTCTTTAGTGCATTTGAGCTTAATATATGTCCAGTAAACAGCATTTCCTTCTATTGTGTCTTTTTAAAATCACAATGATGATTAAATATATCAACGAATTATTCAAACTGTCATTATATCATGAGGCTTTGGAGCCTTTCAAATTATTTTCATTATGCACCATGTAATAATAAAATGCCCTAAGCAGCACACAGCTAATTCTTTGCATGGTCTGTATGATTTCTAATTGTTTGAATAAAAGCATGTGATTGAAATGCCATATAGACACACAGCTGCACCCTCTGAAAATAAGGCTTTTCTCCTCTTCCTGTTAGGAAAGGCAAACATTTGAACATGAGGAAGAGGTAAGATAATTCAGGGCTCCACTGCAGAAATTAGACACACTAAGCTGCTTAATATTTTTAAAAAACTTGAAGAGGTAGCAGGAAAAGTAAAAATTTTTAAAAAAAAAAATGTGACAACCTGAATAAATGTCTGAAAAACTTCTTTGAGCTTCTTGTAAGGTTTTTTTGACCATCAGGAAAACAATGATAAATCAAGGTGGTATATGTACCTCCTCCCATTTTTCCTCTGTGTCTGCAAGGTAAAAGATAAAGGAGTACCTGCCGATTTTACTCCACAAGTCATTGCTGACTTATAGGGGGGCAGTGCTCATCTCCATTTCAAGGTGCCAGTGCTGTCCAAAGACATTATCATGTGGCTAGTAGGGTGTCCGGAGCACTGTTACCTTCCCACTGAATTGGTACCTATTTGTCTACTCACATTTGCATGCTTTCAAACTGGTTGGCAGGAAGTGAGGCGAGGATGGGAGCTCACCCCATTGCATGGAGCTTGGGTCTTGAGCCTGGACTGCCGGCTTTTCAGCCGACAAGCCCCGAATTTTAACCCTGAGCCACCGCGCCACCCTTTTTAAGGTAAACTGGCTACAAATAACTAGCCCAAAGATACCCAGGACAGATTTGAACCTGAGTTTGTCTCCTAAATTCAGTTTTTTAACAATTGCTATTCTCTTGCAGATTTATAATAGTCCGGGAATAAAGACAATGCATTGATAAAACTACAGTATAAAGGTTGCCACAGGTAGAGTAATAAAATGATCATATGATCCTATTCATCAAAAATAGGGAAGTATTGAAACATCCTGGGAATGAGAAAAGCCAGCTGTCGCTTGCTTCTTTTTTAAGTAACTGTAAAAATAATTCTTCACCTTGAAGGAAGCAAAATTCTCAGGGTTTGTTTATTTAGATACATTGCCATTGGAGTCAGACCAGGAAGAAAAAAATCTTGTCATTTTTCTTTTAAAAATGCAAAGTGATCATTTTGATTAAGTTCTATTCTATGGACTAACAGATAAATAACAGATAATCAGAGTTGGAAGGGACCTTGTAGGTCATCTAGTCCAACCCCCCGCCCAAGTGAGAGACTCGACACCATTTTTGACAAATGGCAGTCCAAGCTCTTCTTGAAGGTCTCAAGTGATGGCGCTCCCACAACTTCCGAGGGCAAGCTGTTCCTTTGGTTGATTGTTCTCACTGTCAGAAAGTTTCTTCTTGTTTCCAGGTTAAATCTCTCCTTGTTCAGTTTCCATCCATTATTCCTTGTCTGGCCTACAGACGCTTTAGAAAATAGCTTGACCCCTTCCTCCCTGTGGCAGCCCCTCAAATATTGGAAGACTGCTATCATGTCTCCCCTGGTCCTTCTCTTTACTAGACTAGCCAAGCCCAGTTCCTGCAACCGTTCATTGTATGTTTTAGTCTCCAGTACCCTAATCATCCTGGTTGCTCTTCTCTATACTTTTTCTAGAGTCTCAACATCTTTTTTATAATGTGGTGAACAAAACTGGATGCAGTACTCTAGGTGTGGTCTTACTAAGGCTTTATAGAATGGTATTAGTACCTCCCTTGATCTTGAGTGTATCCCACTGTTAATACAATTTAGGATTGCATTAGCCTTTTTGGCGGCGGCTACACACTGCTGGTTCAAAAATAAATAAAAATAAGACTCCAAGATCACTCTCACAGTTACTGCTATTGAGCCTGGTTTCACCCAGTCTGTATGTGTACTTTTGGTTTTTCTTGCCTAAATGTAGGATTTTACTTTTGTTTACACTGAATTTCATTTTGTTAGATGCGGCCCAATGTTCTTGTCTGTCAAGATCCATCTGGATCTTGAGCCTATCTTCTTGGGTGTTAGCTATTCCTGCCAGCTTAGTATCATCTACAAATTTGGTAAGTTCCTCTTTTATTCCCTCATCTAAGTCGTTAATGAAGATATTGGAGAGTACTGGGCCTAAGACGGAACCTTGTGGCACCCCACTGCTTACTTCCCTCCATGTAGACTTAGACCCATTAAGGACTACTCATTGTACAGTTTGCCAGCCAGTTGCAAGTCAATCTAGTGGTGGTGCTATCTATTGTACCTTTTTCTAGCTTACTAAGAAGTAGGTTGTGGTCTACTTTGTCGAATGCCTTGCTGAAATCTAAATATATTACATCCACAGTATTTTGCTGGTCTACTAATTTAGTCACTATGTTGAAGAATGATCTGTTCGTAACAAACCCGTGCTGACTGCTAGTTATTACTTTACTAAACTAAACTGACTAGGATTCTGTTGAAGCATTTGGAATTTAGAACATCACCTCTTGGCTCTCAAATACCATCCAGGATAGCTATCAGGTTACATACAGATACTACCTATAACTGGTCCTAGTGCATCACCAGTCAATCAGATTAGAGCTGGAAAGGACCTTGGAGGACTTCTAGCCCAACCCCCTGCTCAAACAGGACATTCTATACTATTTCAGATAGGTGGCTGTCCAGTCTTTTTTTAAAAACCTCCAGTGATGAAGCACCTATAACTTCTGATGGCAAGCTGATCCATTGGTTACTTGTCCTGACTTTTAGGAAGTTTCTCCGTAATTCCAGGTTGCTTCTCTCTTTGATTAGTTTCCGTCCATTGTTTCTTATCTTGCCTTCTGGTGCTTTGGAAACTAAATTGACCCCCTCTTCTTTGTGGCAGCACCTCGAATGCTGGAGTACTGTTACCATGTCACTCCATAGTCCTTCTTTTCTCTAGACTGACCATACTCAATTCCTGCAACCGTTTTTCATGTGTTTTTGTCTCCAGGCCTTTAATCATCTTAGTTTATTTCTTTGCCCTTTTTCCAAAGTCTCAACATCTTTTTTTGCAATGTGGTGACCAAAACTGGGTGCAGTATTACAGGTGTGGCCTTACTAAGGCTTTATAAAGTGGTACTAATACTTCAAATGATTTTGATTGTATGCCCCTGTTTATACAACCAAGGATTGTATTAGCTTTCTTGGTGGGGGCTGCACACTGCTGGCTCATGTTTAAATGATCGTCCACTAGGACCCAAAGATCCCTCTCACAGTTAGTTACTAATTTTGAGCCAGGTTTCGCTTACTCTGTACTTGTGCCTTTGGTTTTTCTTGCCTAGGTGTAAAACCTTCCTTTTGTCCACATTAAATGTCATCTTATTAGTTAGGACCCATTGTTCACATCTGTCAATATCTTTTTGGATCCTGAGCTTGTCTTCTGGGATGTTGGCAATTCCTGCCAGTTTAGTATCATCTGCAAATTTGATGAGTCCCCCTTCTATTCCCTCGTCTAAATCATTTATTTATGAAGATATTGAAGAGTACTGGTCTAAGATAGAACTTTGTAGTACCCCACTGCTTACATTCCCTCCATGTAGACATAGTAACATTAAGGATTACTCATTGAGTATGGTTTGCCAGCCAGTTACAAATCCATCTGGTGTGATGATATCCCACATTTTTCTCATTCACCAAGAAGTAGATTGTGGTCTACTTTGTCAAATGCCTTGCTGAAGTCTATGTTAGACTAATTTTAGTCACTTTGTCAAAAAATGAAATAAGATTGGATTGACGTGATCTGCTTTTAACAAACCTGTGCAGGCGACTAGTTATACATTTATTTGTTTTTAAATGTTCACAGATCTGGTTTTTTTAATTATTTTTCCAGTATCTTACTAAGTATTGATGTTAGACTAATTGGTCTGTAGTTTCCTGGGTCTGTTTTTTTTTCCTTCCTTTTTTAAGTTGGGAACCACATCAGCTCTTTTCCAATCCTCTGGTAGTTCCCTGGTGCTCCAGAATTTTTTAAAGATATGGTAAAATGGTTCTGAGATAACATCTGCCAGCTCCTTAAGAACTTTGGGATATAATACATCAGGTCCTGGTGATTTATATTCGTCAAGGTCAGACAGGTGTTCTTTTACCATTGTCTTGCTTGTTTTAATTTTTATTTCTAATCTATCTTTTAAATTATGTTTTTGGTATGTTTATATGGTATGTTATAGTTTCTTTTTGTGTGAAGACTGATGCAACGAATGAGTTAAACAGCTCTGATTTCTCTCTACTGCCTGTTACTTCCTTGCCCTATTCTCTCTTTAGTGGACCGACTGTTTCCTTGGCTTTTTTCTTGTTATTTATATGCTGAAAGAATTTTTTAAAATTATATTTGACTTTTGTTGCAAGTCTTCGTTCATTCTGAACCTTTGCTTTTCTGACTTCATCTTTGCAGACTCGGACTATCTGCTGATATTGTGCCTTAGTTACTGTATGTGTCCCTCTTTCCATTTTTTTGTACTTATCCTTTTTGTCTTTCAGTATATCAAAGAAAATATGCAACAAAATTTTACAGTATAGGAACATGGAGCTACCCTGCTGAAAATATAAATAGGTTCTCATCAGTTTCACTAGGATCTAAATACGTTGGCTTTAATAACTGGCACCTTAATATTAATTCAGCTGGGCATTTGCCAGATGCTGGGGGACTGCTTTGAAATGCTATGCATAGTAGATCCTGCCCATTTTTCTGTGGCTCTCTAGAGAACCTAAAACCCTATGGTTATCTGAATTTGGAATGGAAATGGGAACTCGGTACACAAGAGTCACTTTTCCTTCTGAAATCTCATTCTTTAGCTGCCCTTTCACAGGCCTCCATTTCATTATTTGGCTCCTAAATGTGCAAATAGGTATTTTTCTCCCTTCCTCTTTCTGTTCTTTAATTTGTTACTATTTACACCTGGAAATGACTTCCATAAATTATATAGGAAATGCAATGCAGTGAAGTTAACACTGCTGCTGATTTAGCATTTCTTGCCTTTTAAAAATTTTTGCAGCCTTGCAGAGATTTAAATAATTACATACACAAACACAAACAGCAATTCATCTGAATTTTCTCAAAATACATCATAATAAAAATATATCATTAAATTAAAAAACAGAGATGACCATTCTTTAATTTTGCTATATCTTTGCTACTTTATAGTAATTTTAGGTTGGAGGAGGTTCTCCCCCGACATATTTCTTTATGCTTTTCCAAAGGAATAGTGATGGCAGAAACTTTGCTTATAAACCAGAACACAGGAATATCATATTGTAATTGGAGCATATTTTTGCTGAGGTTAACCATGCATCAAATTTGAGTCACAAAAGACATTCAGTAGGTGCTTCCCATTGCAACAAAAGTATAAAAATAAAAACATCTTCATAAAATCTTGTGACTAAATTAAATATCCAAATAGGTCCTCTATTGTATAAATCAGCATATAATTATGATATCTATATTAGTGTATTTTATGTGTGTGTAATTATATATACATATATACATATCATACGTGCACAATCCAGACAATGATCAGATAATCACTCCTAAATGTGTCCTGAATAAACAAGAAGGTATTAAATGTTGTGAATGTGAAAAAAGAAATGTGAGACACAAAATCTAAACTAAGTGTATCTTCCTGTATATTATGGTTCGTCGCACAGTTAGTCAGATATTCAGACTGGGTTTGGCAATTTTGTCTACCTATAAAGTCCTTTCCAAGGACCTGGGATATAGAATAGAATAGAATAGAATAGAATAGAATAGAATAGAATAGAATAGAATAGAATAGAATAGAATAGAATAGAATAGAATAGAATAGAATAGAATTCTTTATTGACCAAGTGTGATTGGACACACAAGGAATTTGTCTTGGTGCAAATGCTCTCAGTGTACATAAAAGAAAAGATACATTCGTCAAGAGTCAAGAATTATGAGGTACAATACTTAATAATGATCATAGGGTACAATAAGCAATCATACTAGGAAACAGTCAATATAAATCATAAGGATACAAGTGACAAAGTTACAGTCATACATATGAAGATGCATTATGAAAAGTATTGTTATTTCAAATACTTCTATTCTACCTTTCATCCAAATTTTCAGCTTTCCAAAAGGCTCTTCATAGCTTTCAAAAATCCAAACCAAAATTAACTAACAACCCCAACAGCAATAACAAATTCATTGGATTGACATAAAAGAAGGGAATTGAAATGGGGACCTCCAGAGGAAGGGAGATCCAGAGTCTTGGTACAGTGACCAGGATGTGCCGCTTATAATTGTGCCTTGGTCACAGAATACCAACCATTCCCAAGATGTTAGTCAGTATGAAAAATTCTATGAACACAATGAAAAATTAAAATGGGAAAGAAATCCATTTGGGTTTATAATTTTAATGCAAAGCTTAATTTTACACTTTCAAATCAGTACAGTTATCAGAATTTAGCTACCCTTTACAATCAGCACATTGCCAATTTTTTTCAGTACCTAAGCCACAAAGGGAGAAAAATGGCTGGAAGAATTGTGATGCAGACGAATAAATGGGAATTTGGAAGATCTTCTCCCTTGTACATACTTCCCTCCATCTGGCTTATATGTATATAAGGCAAGCAGTATGAAATATAATTTTGACAGGCTGGTCAAAGGACACCATCAGGTTAATCCTTACAATGGTATAAATCAGGCCTCAGTAATGCTTGCAGGCTCTGAATATTTTGCTATGTCCCCTCACATGCTGAAACATGTGAGATGATTATTTCATTATATGGCAGAGATATATGTAAAGACTTTCTGAAATATGGCTTTCCAAGGCCATCCAGTCAAAGAATATCTGAGACTTATATTTTTAGACATTTGCAATAAATAAATAAATAAATAAAACACCATTCCCAAACAGTAAAGCAATATACCTAGTACAATGCAACTGGGTAGATAAGTCATATGAAATTAATAGTAAGTGCTACTTGAAATGGAAGTTTTCAAAGCCTAGGGTAACTAATAAATAAAGATTTGCTCAAATAAACCTCTCTGTTGAAAGATTTTCCTGAGCAAAGTGCTACCACAAAAAAAGGCCCTGATCAAAGCCATAAATATTGAGTTAGAACCTCCTTCTCTATACTGCCTCAGATGATTATCTGGATGGTATGGCGTCAAGAAAGGCCTTTTTGTGGCAGTACAGGTGGTCCTCGACTTACAACCACAATTGAGCCCAACCTTTCTGTTGCTAAGTGAGACACCTGTTAAAGTGAATTTTGCCCCATTTTATGAGCTTTCTTGCTACAGTTGTTAAACAAATCACTGCAGTTGTTAAGTTAGAAACATGGTTGTTAAGTGAGTCTGGCTTCCGCATTGACTTTGCTGGTCAGAAGATCAGATGACCCCCCCAGGACACTACAACCATCATAAATACATTGCCAGTTGTCAAATGTCCAAATTTTGATCACGTGACAATGGGGATGCTGCCACGTTTGTGTGAAAAGCAACCATAAATCACTTTTTCCAGTGCCGATGTAACTTCAAATGGTCACTAAATGAATTGTTATAAGACAAGGACTAACTATAAAAATACCTTTGTTTTAGCTTCCTATTGTATTCTTTTCTAGAAACTGGTCCTCTGCTAGCCCTCTTTTTCATTTTATTCACATTTATAATTGCAAAGTCCTAGCAAAATCTCAGCGCCATCTTCTTATTATTGGTGTCATTTACTTTTAAGTGAAAGCACTTCCTTTTATTGTAAAGCAATGCATTTTATTTTAAGGTCTTTTTTTCCAGGTGTGTGTGCAACATTGACTGTTCACAAACCAACTTCAATCCTCTCTGTGCTTCCGATGGAAGATCTTATGATAATGCATGTCAGATCAAAGAGGCATCATGTCAAAAACAGGAGAAAATTGAAGTCATGTCTTTGGGCCGATGTCAAGGTAATGCTGCTAGCAACATTCAATTGTAAAATAGCTCTCCATTTTTACTCTGTTATGTTTAAGAGAAAGAGAACTGGGAAAGAGGGAGCTGGTATGAATTATTGCAGTATTAGACATTTCTTATGTTTTCCATAGATTTTCAAGCTATGAACAGATGTGACCATAAGGTTCTTTTTACTATGGCTCACAGTCAAGGGTACAGTTGTTCAGCATTCTTACATTCAATTGAAACAGAAGATAAACAACCACATTGCTGCTACGTCTTTGTACACCAACCTAGATTTTTGACAGTACTTATGATATATCCAAACAGTGTAAGAAGCAAAGGAAGAAGATGTACCAGGGTTTTAAAAATAAGTTGAAGTCTACATGCTGGGTCAACAGGTTTTGCATATCTTGAGCTGACTTAAAAATATTCCACGAACACAGAAACACACATACACACACACACACATGGATTTACAAGGCTTTGCAGAAAAAAAGATCCCTTTGACAATACTAAGAGGTGATAAACTCTAAGGCAGCGGTTCCCAACCTTCCTGCCAACAGTGACCGGTTTCAGGGGGGAAATTATCTTCCACGGACCAGGGAGGGATGGCTTCATGCACAATCCTGTGCATGCGCAGATGAAGCTTCACTCACTCACCCATCACTCTCGTGGCCTGGTTCTTAACAGGCCAGGGACCAGTACCGTGGTCCAGGGGTTGGGGGACCCTGTTCTAATGAGATTGGAAATGTACTCTATTAGTGGTTGTGGTGGTTGCAGTTCTCTTCCCATTCCCACTGTCTCCCTTGAAAGTGCCCTGTATCACCTCAGAGTTTCAATCTGCCTTCCAGATGGTTTTGTGTTTTAACTCCTATCATTGGCCTTGGTGGCTGGAGAGAATAAGAATCTGGAAAGCACCAAATTATGGAAGATGGCTATAAACTGTGGGAGTTAGAATACTTTGATTCCAAGAAAGAATGTAGGAGACCCAACTTTATTTCTGTAAGATTCTAAAAAAACTTTCATTTTTCTGACAAATTTGTACCTCTGAAAGTATCTATATAGCTCCACTTTCCCTCATTCCCCCTTCTGTTGTCACAGAAAAGCTCCATTTAGATTGAGTGTCATTGTTAAACAAAAGTCTGAAAGGAACATCTAGATCAAGCCCCTAATCCAACCTTCTGTCAGGTAATATCTGTATGTATACAAAGCTTCTATTGACAGTTGGCAACAGCTGATTGTAACAGACCCCAGTTCCAAACAGAGCAGGGTGAGACCAGGATTTGGGTTCTCTTCCTTAGAATTGTACTATTAACATATGGACATAACATAAAGGTGTCTATTCTTGCATATCTCTATATAAGATGTGTTCAAGTCCAAAGTGCATTCTGGTAACCAGACATTAGCTGCACATATGTTCTGGGTACAGCTGTGATCCAGCCATAAATCTGTAAACAGAGCGTTTATTTTGCAAGGAAACATTCAACTGGCCCAAAAAATACCCTCAAAGACACACAGCTTACCTTTATCATAGCTCTGTTCAGGCACAATACTCACCCAAGAAAATTAAAAATATGTGAGGGACATTGGACTGTGACCAATATCTCCTATATAGGAATTCTTGACCTCTCCAGAAGGAGCTGAGAGATCTGAAAGGCTTTTGATATGTCTTCACTCTAGTGTGAATATAAAATCATCACTGACAAACTCGACTGTTTTGCCAACCAAGACCAGAAGCTGGAAGGTGTTTCTTTTTTCCATTGCAGTATGTATAGTTATATCTCCTAAGAATCCAGCTGGATTCTTTGTGACTTCATGAACACAATGCTATAGTTTTCTTATTAACAGAATGAATTTGTTTGCCATTGCTGCCTTCAGAGAAGTGTTTTTGATAACCTACAGACATAAGATCTTCTTTCTAAATACCGACCTTACAACTGTGCTGGGCTTCTAAGATCAGGCAAGGCCAGCATTTCTATGTCTTGGTAAGACACAGATGGTTCATCAATGTGATTTCCTGCTCTCCAACAGAACAAAGACCTTATAAGTGAATCATTTGTTCTGATTTGAATTTCATTTTTTTGCAGTATGCAATAGATATGTGCAATAAAATAAAATATGTGCAATAAAACTCCAATAGCAAAAATATTTACTTTCCGGGGTTTCAATATAGCCCGTGCATGTCTGTTCAGAAATAAGGCTGACAATACAGACTAGCAAATGTAGTTTTAATCATTTCATACATGACTGCTGTTTCTCATTTT
Organism: Notechis scutatus; assembly: GCF_049901735.1. Classification (NCBI taxonomy): domain Eukaryota; kingdom Metazoa; phylum Chordata; class Lepidosauria; order Squamata; family Elapidae; genus Notechis; species Notechis scutatus. The sequence goes on from NC_142009.1 coordinate 178,713,347, forward strand.
TCCTCCTTGCATAATCTACTCTGGATTTTTTAATTCTAGTGGGAAACAGCTGACAATCTCAAATATAACAAGTTCTCAGAAGTTCTCTTAATTAAATAAAAAGTTCATTTGTGACTTCTATGAGATTTTGTTTAGTTGGAAAGTTCATTTATTTCCAAGAACTTCTGATTTGTTTAATTAGTTGTTTAAAAAAGGAAAGGTGTTCATAATTTACACATTCTTTATTCATTTATTTATACTTTTAAATATTTGCTGAATGACTGGGGGAACTCCACAAATATAGCCTGACTGTGTAAATAGTTCATAATAATTCCTTTACTTTCACAGTTTTTGATAGAGGTGTGTGTATAATTAAACATTTTATACAATTCTTTTGAGCTATTCTTATGTAGCCATTATGATTTACAAAATGCCAATAATTAAAACAAAACACAGCAATGTAACATACATACAATGCAAACTGTAATTACATTGCATCGGAAATGCAAATCTATTATCTAACCCATTGTTTTTTCTTCTAATAAACATTCAGTCAGTTATGTCCATCAAGACTTCCATTTAAATGCAAATAAAAGCCACATTCCTCACAGCAATTGGGAAACTATCCATAGTCATTCCATTGAGCTCCCTTGGATATTCAGTAAATCTCCACAGCTTTCACAAAACCGTTCAGATATATAGATTGAGAATGAAATAAGTCATAAGGTTAAAATGTTTCTGCCCCAACCAAGAGAAATCTAACTGAGGCACTTCAAATTTAAATCCTCTACAGTTTATCTGAGGGGGTACAAGATGTGACTATGGCCACTAAATTGATGACTTTAAAAGAGATTAGATAAATTAATGAAGGACTCATCTATCAAAAATAATTGGTCTTGAAAGCTCAATATTTTTTGTCTTGTATTATTTCCTGGTGCAAGAAAATTATATATTCCTTCTCTTGTATGTGAGCATCTTATCTGGGAGGCTATCATGAGAAACAGAAGGATGAACTAGGAAGAATCTCGGTCTAATCCAGAAGGGATTTTTTATGATTGTATGTACAGTCCTGTAAATTCTTGTGTACTTTGCTTAAAAAGATTGCATTGGCTTTAGAAGAAAAGCATTTCATCATTGGTATACAACCAAACTGTGAATTACAGCTGCAATTTTAAAATGCAAGAGAACCATTTAGGGATTTGATTTCAGTTTGCAACCAAAGTAAACAAATGCAATGTCTTTCAGATAACACAACTGCCACTACAAAGTCAGAAGATGGACATTACGCAAGAACAGATTATGCGGGTAAGTTGTATCACCAAACGTAGACATGTTTTTTGAAAATCAGGGGGAAAGTATGTTTGAAAAAAATGAAGTCATAAATGAAGTCTTTTTTCATTTCCCATGAGAGAAAAATAGGAGTATCCTCAATAGGAATTCAAGCTTAAGTCAATGAATTGGAGCAATTACTGTAACTACAGAAAAAAAAAATCCTTGTCCTCATTTTTCCAATTCCCTCCTTCTAAAATTAATTGGTGTGATTGAGAAAGCAGATACTCCTCAGAAAGTCTGAAGACTTTACTTGGATAAATAATACACAGATTTCCAAATTTCATCTACTCCACACCAAACGTTATTAAAATGAATGGGTAAAGTGGATTGAGAAGAAATGTAAAACTGGCTTTTAGCTCCAGTCAGTATTTAAATCTTGCAAAGCAATCTGGGAGTTCATATTCTACCCAGTGCCAGATATATTACACTTTTGCTCTTTACTCCAAGAATGACAGTCCATGTGGAAAATGGAAATCATTAGCTTTGAATTGACATGTACTTTATATTGTTTTGCTTTCATATACAGAGTACCTAGCTCTCGTTATAGTCGTCTTCTATCATTAAATCTGTGGAGGGCTGGCTGATGCTGAGAGAGCTTGGTTGAAAGAGACTCGCTTTTAAACCTAGATCTTTGATTTTTATGAACCATTATGGTTGTGTGTTATCAATGGGCTACCTTCCCTTTATGATGAAAGATAATGTAATGAAAGTACATGCAATATGTTTCTTGTGCTAAAATATGTTAGCCTTCAGGATAATTGTACCCTTCTTTCAGAATTCCAACAGATACGTTTTTCATAAATTTATGATATTGAAATCAATATAATGCAGTTCAAATGCTTCATGATCAAGGTAGTTCCCTGCCAGGTAAATATAGCATTTTAACAAAAGGTTGAAATAAATGAATCAGTTGATGTTACTGCTTTTAACATTGATACTTCTTTTCATCTTAATGAGTGAAATTGCCCCCATACCCCATTTTTGCTACTGCCAGAGTTCACATTAATCATGGTAGCATCCACTTCGTTTAAACTTCAATTAAAAAAAAAATTCAACATGTCACAAAGCTGGGGCCAATAATTTCTTACAGATCATTTCTAGCTATACTCTGTTTCTAACTGGGATAAACATTGCACCATACTTACACTTGGATGCAAAGTTAATTAGGTATTTTAGAACAGGTTTTTTTTTAAAAAAAATGATAAATGGCTTTAATTTATTTGAAAACACCAAACAAAATATAACCTCAGTTCTTGCTTAATATAACGGTTTGCAATATAATATATATGTAAATGTTATTTAAGGTTTTATCAAACATTGTTTGGTGAGGGTAGTACCTTCAGTTTAGTTTTATTTTTCAAATCTGTTTTACTAGGAAGATTAAGCTTTAAGGGGTCTTCAAATGTTTGTCTAGATTTTAACAGCTTGAGTTGAGGATTGAGAATAGGAGTGCCAGGAATGTAATCATTTTAAAAAATAAGGCAAGAAAGGTATTTTTTCTTTCCACTTGCAATTTTCTTTGAGATGAGTAAAAAAGAACTTAATGAAGGAACAGTCTTTTGAGTGCTTGGCTTATGGCCTTATTACACTAAATAAGAAATAGTGAAGCATCTTTTATTTATTAAGATTTTACTATCCTTACTTGACAGCAAAATATTCCTTGCAAGGCATAATGTGAATTAAGAACAAGATTCACTGGTGCACGCATAGTGGAACTTTTTAAAAACTGTTGTTTTTTTTTCCATTTTGAAATATCTTTGTCTTATGAACACCTGATGCTCTATATGTTAAGGAACCAAGTTCATAGAGAACCTTCCTCTAATCAGTTGGTTTCCAAATATGTTAGAATTAAAGGGGCTAGCTGAGAATTCTGGGATTTATAGTCCAAAGATATTTTGGACCATAGGTTAGGAAGACTGCATTATTATATCAATAGGCTTGACCCCTCAAAAGAGAAATTCTATGGCTTTTATAGGGGCATTGCCAAAATGAAACTCTTAAAAAAATGGTATACTATATATGCTCACTTTCTTTCATCACTGCACGGCAAATGCAATCCTGTTACATCTCATCATGGCCTTGGGGTATCCAAAAGAGATCCTAGTTTGGTTTTGCAAAATACAGGTATTCCTCAACTTACGACCACAATTGAGCCCCAAATTTATGTTGCTAAGTAGACAGTTAAGTGAATTTTGCTCTATTTTATGACCTTACTTGCCACAGTTGTGTTCTGACCCAAACCTTGTTCCAAGGAAACAAACACAAAACAGAGATAACAGCAAACCCTTTTAATGATTCTTTACAAATTCCGTTCCTTCACAGTTAAAAGGCTGTTTCAAACTAATTGTTTCTGATAAGAACGAGCCTTGCCAAGGTTGTGCAAGGCTGCCAAGAATACTAGATAAAGTTACTAAGAAATATTTCAGACAGAAAGAGTCTCCAAACACCAACCAAGATACTCCGAACGTCACCAAGGCTTGAGTGCAAAAACTTCTTTGCTTTCTGCAAAGAACTCCGGTTTCTCAGCTGGCTTTTATCTCTTAAGGGAGGTGCCATTACCTTGCAGCCTTACTCCTGAGTTGCCCCTGCTGCTGCAGCTGCTCTTTCCTTCGAGCAGCTCTTCACACACGTGCACTGGGCACAGGCTCTTCAAGGACCTCTTCATCACTGCTGCCAGCCTCCACAATCTCTGAAGGTAGCATTCCACTCCCTGATGGTCCTGATCCCATCCCTGCATCACACACACAGGCCCCTCATCTGAGTCCTCATTCTCTGAGACCTCAGCCATCCGCACCTGCTGCCGGTGAACCACAACAAATTGTTACGTGAATTGCCTTAGTTGTTAAATGATTCCTAAGTGACTCTGACTTTGCTTGTCAGAAGATCGCAAAAGGTGTTCACATGACCTATGACACTGCAGCCATCATAAATATGACTCTGTTGCCAAACATCTGAATTTTGATCACATGACCATGGGCATGCTGAAAGGTCGTAAGTGTAAAAAACAGTCATAAGTCACTTTTCCAGTGCCATTGTAACTTTAAATGGTCACTAAATGAACTATGGTAATTCGAGGACTACCTGTAATAAGGTTTTTGACATGGATGTGGCCATAATTGTTTTGCAGAGATGTGTAAAATATTTTCATATGACTCGTTATCAATGCCCAAACATTCCGTTCCAATGCATAAGCATCCCAATGTTGAAAAGGGTATTTCTGATTTTATCTGAGGTCAGAACATCCCATTTCACACACAAAGTTTTTGTGGTGAGAGCCGCGGTGGCGCAGTGGTTGGAGTGCAGTACTGCAGGCTAATTCTCCTGACTGCCAACTGACTGCAGTTTGGCAGTTCGATTCTGACTGGCTCAAGGTTAACTGAGTCTTCCATCCTTCCAAGGTGGGTAAAATGAGGACCCAGATTGTTGAGGGCAATATGCTGACTCTGTAAACCGTTTGGAGAGGGCTGTAAAGCAGTGAGAAGTGGCATATATAAGTCTAAATGCTATTGCTATTTTTGGTCAGGAGCCAGGATTTCCAAAACGGTTAGGCCTTTGCAGACTTCTGGTCCTTTGCTCATTCATTTGGAACTGAGTGATGCATGGGGCAGATGAGTGTAGCTTTTCATCTTTATATAGCTGCATCAGCTTCTCCAGGTGAAGGAGAAACATGTTATGGCTTCAACCCAAGCATATTTTCACCACCTCTCTTCCACTTCACTGCCTGCTCTTTGTTTATAGTCATGGGAAAAAAAGAGAAAAGATCCAGATCAAGCACACATCTGGAAAAGGAACCAATGTGGCTATGAAGTGAACTTCAGCCTCTGAGAACAAGCAGCCCTAAAATGGCGGGAGAAGGAGATGACGGCAGGAGGAGAGAGGTTGGGAAACGAAAGCCCAAAGTTTTGAAGCAGCCTAGTTTTTTCAAAGGGAAGAGACAATGAATTACCGTCCTGGTAGACTTTAAATAGCAAGGGGAAATATAAGTCAAGAGGATAACTTGTCAGCAGATCCCTTCGCTGTGCTTTTGCTGGCATCAGCAGAAGACTCTTCCACCAGCAGTGCCCTATATAAAAAAGCTGGGTAAGGCAGAACTGAAAGCGTTCCTATAGGAACTTATTTGTTCAACAATTCTAAAAGAGAACTATATATGTGTACATATACACGAATACGCTTACGTTGTTGTAGTTAGAAAATTAATTTTTTCAAACTTTAGCAATAGGGAAGTTGGTCAGATAAACTGGCCAAGTTTTAGAAATATAGCTATCATTGAATTTATAAAAACTTTCAGGGAAATTAATGTGCGATAACTAAGTGAGTATGGTTAAAAAAACAAAAACCACCTTGTTATTGTTGAGCTGTCAAATGTGTTAGGTTCAGAGGTGGGATTCAGCCAGTTCGGACTGGTTCTAGTATACCGGTAGCGGAAATTTTGACCCGTTCAGAGAGCCGGCAAATACCACCTCTGGCTAGCCCCGCCCACCCGCCCCTGCTCTTTTCTGTCCTTTATTCCATTGATTTTTAGCTCAGTTGATTTGCGCAGCAGAGCAGATTGCTGTGCCTCAGCTGAGCTGAAAAACAGCTCAACTCACCGAGGGTGATCTTTGAGTGCGCATCCTTTATTTTCTTGATTTTTACTTCAGCTGATTTGCACGGCAGAGCAGATTGCCTCAGCTAAGCTAAAAAAACAGCTCATGCGATCTGAGTGCGGGAGAGGGCGATCTTTGAGTGCTGCGTGCGCAAAGCATGCAGAACCAGTAGCATGCAATTTGGAATCCCACCACTAGTTAGGTTCATAAAGGTTATGATATTGCAGAAATCCATCCTCAATTTTCAACCCATTAGTCTTCTCAAGAGAGAGGCCTTGGGTCATTTTGGATATTATGCTGTAATTGACCTCTGCACTATATGAATCAAAAGAGACTCAACCACTCACACTACCTAAATGAAAAATATAAGTAGCAAAATGATTAGTTTAAATGCTACTACTTTAAACCATCCAGATTCATGACCTTGGTTTTTAAACTATACAGACTAATAGATCACTAGTTCTTTCATGTTTGTTTCAAAAAAATGATACGTTTCAACAAACTCGAGTATATGAAACACATTAAATTTTGGTTAGCTTAGAAACAAAACCAAATTTGTATGTTCTTCTAGGAGCATGATGTTTCTATTTATTTGTGAATCAGCAAATTATAGCATGGTGTTAGATCCCAAATAAACTAATTAAATGAGAATATTATAATACAGGTAATCCTCAACTTGCTTGTTGCTAAGTGAGAAATGTGTTAAGTGAGTTTTGTCCCATTTCTTTTCTTGCCAAATTTGTTAAATGAATCTGGCTTCCCCATTGACTTTGCTTGTCAGGTCACAAAAGGTGGTTACATGACCCAGGGACACTGCAACCATCATAAATATGAACCAGATGTCAGGCATCCAAATGTAATTCATGTGACCATTGGGATGCTCGAAAGGTCAAGTGTGAAAAATGGCCATAAGTCACTTTTTTCAGTGCCGTTGTAATTTTGAACAGTTAGTAAGTCAAGGAGGGCTTGTATAGTGAGGGCTGCCTACTTTTTGATGGCCAGGGCTTCAGTTTTTGACATTTTTAATAAATTGCACAATTGGCATGCTAATTCTAAGTTAGTGGGACCAAGCTACACCTATTAATAGGATATGATTTTCCAGTTCTTCCAGGTTTAAGGGGGAATGGAGAGCATTCTTTTTGAAATTAACTTTAAAAAACAAATTTAAGCCTTTAAAAATGCATGTTTTCTTCCTCAAAATACACAAAAAATGAAAAACTGTGTTCAATTCCAACCAGTAATGTTTGTTGAAGAACACTCAATGAACCAATAGAAAAGTTTTGGTAGATTGTATGCAACCCTTGGGCTTCAGATTATTCAACCTCTAGTTTATACAGTAATTACAGAGGTTGCTGTTAACTGTGTAAATTTTACATAAGAATAACATGGCAATTACAATAGATGATCTTTGCAAGATATTTCATCCTTTATAAACATCTCCCATAAAGGAAGTAAAAACACATATTTCTATGCTATGGTCAAAGGCATCCAAGGAGAAATCATCATAATTGTATATCAGAATTCTATTTGTGTATTGAAATAAGCCTAGAGGATCCGCTGTTTTATGTATTTTTATACATTATTTTGTCAAGACTTAATAAAGGTTTGAAATACCCAAATAAGTAGTGGATATGCAAGTCTGATATAAATATTGAGTATTCCGTCTTTGTTTATTTTTCCGTATTCTAAGATTATTATGAAGAAATAGTAATCATCACATCTTAGAGAAATCTGGCTGCAGCTTCATTGATAGCTAGGGAGAAGCAATAATCTTCCTGAAATTGAAGTTTGGGTAGATGTTTGGGAAGAGCCAAAATCAGTTGGACGGCAATAAGATTTCAATTGTATTATTATGTAATACAAGATCTTCCTTGTTCCCCACGCCTAAGCTTTTACCTTCAAAGTACTGTAATGATTCATTAAAATAGCCAACTACCCAACAGCTGCCACCTGGTTCTAATCCCAAAATCTTTGAAGCATTAATATATTTGAGATGTTCTGTCATTGTATAACACTTTCCAAACATCTCCAGCCTTTTCCAAAGCACCCATTAGCCATGTTTCTGGCGAACAAGTAAAAAAAAAATAGGGAAAAGAAGTCCTTGAAGCACATTAGTACAATTGCATGCGCAACTCACCAATAAATCTGAAAAATTGCCCACTGAAGGACTTGCCATTATTTAGGAATTCTAATCTCCAATTCTAACCTCTGCTGTGCTTCTAATTACAAAGCTGCAGAATCTGTGACTCTCTGGATGATACTGACTTCAGCTCCACTGTTTCTCACAATTAGTTCTGTTGGCTGGAGCTTCTAGGAGCTGTAGATAAGCAACATCTGGAAGGTCAGGTTTTTTTTTTTTTCTCAACTACCCTTTATGGAGCGGTCTCCTGAAAGTTGGAGGCATTTATTTTGAAAGCATCTAGAACATTTTTTTCCAAACTATCAGTCAGATAGCAATAAAATTCAAGTTCATTGTAAGTTCATCCCTGGATTTTGGAAATATATACACGACTCTGCATGCTGTTCTGCTTACCTGAAGTGCTGTCTTGACAATATGTAGAGATTATTTTACAAATTCTGTCTGCAGAGTTTGGCTCAGTGGGTTTTAATGAGGCCCTACTCATGGTCATTCACACCCTGTTTACCTTCCAGTTGGAGTATTGCAATGTTCTCTACATGGGTCTGCTCCTGAAAAGTACTTGGAAATGAGGGCAAATACACATGTTCCAGGATAATGTTGCAGGATCCAATCTGGGTCAGTCACTGAGACCAGAGGTTTTGTCTTCCGAGGTTTTTGGACTAGTGCTGGAGCCCAATCACTCTGCTAGGAAGAAGTTCCCTGGGGATGGGCTCCAGCACGAGTCTGACAGCTCAGGAGACTAAACTTCTGGTTCTGATGACCAACCCAGATTAGAACCTGCAGTACCTGGAAACTTCAGCTGATGCAAAATGCAGTTTTGTGTGTTTCTGGTTAAGTGCACATTACACCTATGTTATGCAACCTGCCTTGGTTACCAGCTTGTTTCAGGGTTCAATTAAAGGAGCTGATGTTGACCTTTAAAGCCCTACACGGCATGGGACCCAGTTATTTGAGAGACCTTTTCCTGATGCCCATCCCACTAGATCCAAAGAATGGGTACATTATGGGTTTCTTTGTCTAAGAATTATATTTGGCAGGTTCTAAGTGGTGGGGCTTACCTTACTGTGGCTCCTGCATTATGTAATCTTCTCCACCCCTCCCCCACCTTACACCCTTCTAGAAATGAAACCAGCCTCATCATTCCTAAGCTTTCTAAGGTGCCTCAAGATAAATATTCAAGGGACCCCAGGGTACGAGTGAACTTGTGAATTAGCTTCATTATAATTAACACCCTTCTATTATTCTGTTCCTGTTTTAGTTCTGCTTTTATAATTTTTAACCTCTTCTAATATTATATAATGGTTTTAGATAAGTTTTCTTTTACTTACTTGGCAACTGTAAGATTTGTGGGCTTCAACTCCCAGAATTCCTCAGCTAGTCATGCTAGCTGGGCAATTCTGGGAATTGAAATCCACAGGTCTTAAAGTTGGCAAGTTTGGAGACTCCTGTTCTTTACTATCATTGTATGCTGCTCAGAGTCCTTCTCCGTGAGATAGGCAGCCATATAATTTTTATCAATAATAAATAATGCCTCTTACCTTGTTGATAACAATGTGAACAAATAACATTTCCCATTTGATAGCTTCTTGGAAACACTGGGCTAAGTTTACATACAATAATTGTATGAAGATGTTCAAGCAAAGAGTTGGAATGCTAGTTCATTAGGTGTCGCCTCATCACCTCCTCCTTTTTCCTTCTTTAACTCAGTTTAGCTCAGAGTTTCAAGCCAGACCATAGCAGATAGGAATAATGTGCTCTGGAAAATACAAAATATATCACTGATACATAATGGTTTTCATACATATTTTCTTCAAAAGAGCATGACACCTCTATAACTGAATTTAGGTGTAATGTAAGTCATTTTCATCCAGCCCTGCACATTAGGGAACCTGAGTGAATTCACTCCAAAGAAGCCAATCCTGCTAGTAAAAAAATGAAGCAGACTCCTAAGGAGATAGTAGCTGTTATTATCAAGGACTGGGTTCTCCATTAAGCAACCAGGCACTGGAAGTTCTTTATTCCGGTTTGCCTCTACTTGGCCTTCTAGTTGCTCAGTGCGGCCCCTTCAGCAAACAAAGGCTGTGCAAATCCCTGATACATTCTATCCTGATGTCAGTCTTGGAGAGATCCACAATAGCCAACTAATCTCCAGCACAGCCACTGCTCCAAAGGAAATGCTGCAAAGATAGTTTCTGGCATTTTTGTTAAGCTCTGGTGGAGCAATTTTTCATTGGCAATATTCTAACGTTAACCCTCATTTGAGCTGCTTCTTCCTGAAGACAAGGCATCATTATTTGCCTGGATTTTAGGACCAGTTCTGCACTCTAGGGAATGTAAAATATTTCAACTATATTTCTCCATCAGGCTTCTTGTTTGATGCAGACCAGTGTTTCTTAATCTTGGTGTGACTTTAAGATGTGTGGTCTTCGACTCCCAGAATTCCCCAACTAGCATGCAGATAGGGAAGTTCTAGGAGTTGAAACCCACACATCTTAAAAGTTGCCAAGGTTGAGACAACTCTGGGCTAGTCTATAAGCATGGTAACCGTGTTTGTTTTAAAAGAGCTTCAAAGGAAAGGATTTCCATTCAAGCTTTAGTTGAAAATTTCAAAACTTTTATCACATTGCATTCGATAGTTCCTATTTAGAAAGTTGCAGAGAAGAACCTACCCTGTTTATAGAATTGCCATCAGTTCTGTTAACCCGTAAGAAAAGTGTATGGTTTCTTTTAAGTTCAATTATAATCCCTCCATTCATTAATTTAGCCCATGCTTTACATCCATCTAGTCATTCTGCTTATGTAGAAACATAATTATGTAGGAATGAGCAATGAAATGAAAGTGCTTGATTTGTTCACCATGACATTGCTGGAAATACTATTTCTGCAAATACATTGATCTCAATGAAAAATAAACAAGGGGAAATGCAGGTTCCAGCATGTAGCCCTGTTATTGGTATGAGTAGCATAATAAATAAATTGCTGGCTTGAGCTATTACTTTATTGCCAGTCTCCCAGAAAAATGCAAGTCTTAGAAATAAATTAAAATGTCAAACCTGTTCATGGTTTGGGGCAATGAGGTGGAGGGAGGGAGAAATTTAGCAATACATGTGTTTCCCTTTTGAGATTTACATTAGGGAAGGTTCATTAAAATAACTTGTCACAAACTGTGCCTCAGAGTTTCATACATTCACACACTGTATACACACACGCACATACAAACACACACATTCCTCTAGTGTGCTTTACTTGTTTTCCTATAATATCACATAGCCAGTCATCTGTGACATTATGTTATGTTAGCAGCTGACAGCTGTGAAGAAACACAGAAATTGTATTTGCAGTGCGAATAAAGGTTTTGAAGAGAAAAACCCTGAGCTGGCATGAACCAATTCGAGACATTTATGCCCCAGTTCATAAATATATCATGCATCATTTATATTTCTTTCTGTTTATTTGAAATTCAGATATCCCCGTCCCAGAGTAAATTAGAGGCTTTTTAATGCTCAGTAATCCCTTTCTTAGTCCCTTTACCAATGCTCAGAATATTGTCTCTGCCAGACTCAATAGCATAAATTAGCTTAAATAAGGCGCCATCTTCATTATAAAATAAATTTGGGGAGGGGGGGGAGAAAGAGTTTCCATCTTGCACAGGCCACTTAATCCCATAGGGTTTAATTATGTGCATTGGTGTTTTTCCTACATTTTAAAGCAAGCTTTTCAAAATAAATAAATAATCTTTGTAGCATGGGATTGCTGTAGCTAAAGAGAAATGCTGTAAAAAGAAATGAATTCTAATTAGAAGTAGATAGATTTTTTTCACTTTTCATTTCATTTTTTCCCATCATTTGATTTTATCCTGCCTTTCACCTGCTTTCAAATTTTACACAGAGAATTCTTTATTTATTTATTTTGGAATAGCCCAGGTACCACATGTTCCCCCATATTTATTCCTTTTGTAAAATCTCTCTCTAATCCTCACCCTTAATTTAAGAAACAAAACTGGTCCTGATGCTGCTTTTTTTTAATGAGTTGCTACACAGAATGGCATCGTGTATTTTTGGTTGTCAAAAAACTGGGCATTGATTTCATTTATATAAGAATTGGAGATAGTTCTAGGGAACAAGAAAGAGAGCAGCTTTTGGTCTTCCAAATGATGCTGAAATACTGTTTCCAGAAGCTCCAGCCAGCAAACCAGTGATGAAGAATAGTGGGTGTTGCGGTGCAAGCCTCACTGGAGAGTCTGCTTTCCCAAACCTAGCTGTCTATCATCTTCCCTGTTCACACGACATGACACCTGCATAGATTCAGCACTGCTGAAATGCATGTAATGATACATTACAATACCTGTGAGAACTTTACGTGGTATGGGAAAACACCAAATATTGAAGGGCTGGGAAACAAATAGAGGGTGGCGAGGGAAAAGATACTCCAGTTTCACAGTCTTCTTCAACACCAGTGTTGTCCCTCCTCATTTTTTTCTTTAAAAATCTATGGGCCCAGAAATGCCAACGGGAAAGAAAACAATGGTTCTTATTGCATTGTTGTACATGGCCCAAAGTCACTTTCCATGAAGACAGATAG